>NC_090781.1:15036981-15636981 GCF_040054535.1 Antennarius striatus | reverse complement strand
ACACTAATCCTAAACAAATGCAAAGCTGAAGCTCCAGAAATAAATGTAATCTCAGTCCTTGTATTTCTTCTCAATGCTAATCTTGCACTTAATCCAGCTTTGCAATGAGTATACTACTGCACTCACAGTGGACCTCCAGGACCTCGGTTGTCATGTAGGGACTGAACAGAGACACATGCTCCACGCTACAGGTGTAGGCAACACCATCATCCCGTCTGTCCACATGGAACTGGAGGCTGCTCTTCACCGAGAATGATTTCCCGGTGGCATTCACCTTCGTAGTGCCTGATGAAGGACACAATAAAAAGTCCAAATGTGACTTATCACTGCAGAATGATTTTTTTTTACACGAGTAAAGAAATTCAGACATTGTGTCATCCAGGTCTGAGTACAGTGTATGTCAACTAGCCTGACAATATGGTTAGTGAATGCACTTTAAACTCCTGCTCACTCAGAATCACTGTTCCTCTTATGTTTGCATTTACATTTAACATTATGTACTGCTTTAAATACGGGCTCCCATGATACTAGTAAACTAAAAACAAGGTCTTCCTTTTGTGTCTTTCATTGAATCAAACTCATATTAAGTTATGGATTAATGAGTCATGAATTAACTAATGTTTAAAACCTAATTTAAAGCACCACATTTCTTATGAACAGTCAGGGACCTTTCATTTGAACACTTTGCCCTGAAGTACAGAGGGGGCGTTGTACTGTAAGTACATCTGTAGTGTCGAATACAAATCTCTTCAGCGTTTTGTCTCATTCATCAGGTTACCTGCAGCATCAGAGCTGACATAGAGAAGCTGTCATTCTGTTTCATGGTGGCTGTGGGCTTTATGAGAGAGCCTGCAGAGCAGCGTTCATAAAAATGTGGATTTTCCAAGGTAAACCTGCTATGAACCAAAAACCCAAGAGGCAGGAGAATCAAAAGTCAAGTAAAGAGGGATGCCCCAATAATCAGCTCCTCTGAGTCTGTTCTGCAAGGTGGACGCTTAATGTTAGGATTGCACTCTTCTAAAGAGATGCTCATTAAATAATTTAATAAGGGAAGCATTTGGGATCGGTCAGGTGTATCTGGAAGAATTTTACTTACCTGATAGTATTTTATTTAGTCTGGGTAATTTTGGCTACAGTCCATGATAAAATGACAACATGATGATCATGTGAGCTTTGTTTACTGACTTCTTTCACATATCATTGTTTGAAATTATTTTCAATCATACTTCTTTTAATGCTAGAACTTCCTTTTGCTCATTTCAATGCTGCTGTCATTCAAAACTCTTGGTGACGGTTCTTTTCATGCATATTTGTCTTAAATTAATAAAAAACTGCACATCTGTAGATAGGTAAATGTCTATTGTTGTATGTATGTATACATGTATGAAAGAAGAGCAATGCCAAATCTGCACTGAGAAAATGAAGTGACTGGATTACAATTACAAACTTTTCTATGTGGCAAAGTAATAAATAAATTAAAATACATTCATCTTTAATATTTTATGTCAAAAGCTTATTTGTTTTTCTCTTGATTTGTGTTGATGTTAGACGTAGTACAGTAGGATTGCAATGAACTCCTGTATGAATGAGGTACTTGATCTAATTTTAGATCACGGTCTGGATACAGAGGAGACTATCAAACGTGATGAAATGAAGAAAAGAAGTTAATCTTCTCCAGAGCAGATGACAAACAAATATAGACCACAAAACTCAGGCACAGATTCAGTTAATGAATTCTGTGAAGTCAGCCCTTGCTGAAGAGGAACTTATTGTCACTGGACACATATTCTGATCAACACTGTCAGTAATGTTCCACAATAACACAAATATTGGAGAAAACAAAGGCACACTAACTCACATTTACAGCAGAGATTTTGTCAAGTTTAAAGGAAAGATTCAAATATATTTCTGAAACAACACAGAGGACTGAGGTTGCCTGACGATGTCATGGTCTGATTTGTTCATAAAATGTAATTCTGACCTTTTCTATAATAGACACTAACAATGGAAAACACTGATCCACAGACTTACATCAGACCAGCATGAATAGTAATGCAACAGCAAAACATGAATCACCTGAACAGAGTTAACTCTCCATTAGTAAACATATCACAAAATGTTCTCCTGCTGATGGTAGAATGTTTAAGCTGCTTTTCTTGCTGTTCACATCAGTCAGTTTAAAGTTGACATGTTAAGGTTCACATTAGTTAAGGTGAGACTCAGCCAACAGTTGTAACTTGGGGGTGCAATGTTGTTCAAAAGAATGGTTGTTTGAAATATTCCATCCTTGAGCTGTTTGATGATCCTTGAACAGGATGTGAGCCTGATTAACTTATGTAAACTGAAGATTTTATCTCACCCTGACATCCAACAAAACATGGGTTAAAATGCATCCATATATGGCTAATCCTTAGGTGGTAAAACTGCGGTAGTTTATATTGCTTTTGGAGAAATGCCATGAAGAAGAAAATAAACCTTCAGAATCACCTTGAATCATCTTATTTATTTTACATCACATTACCATTAAACCCTCACAAAATTAAATTCAAAATATCACGAGGCACAACTACGTGACAAAGAAACAAACTGTTAAAAGGAGCAGCTACTTCTTAGAGTTCATACACTGAGTTTAAGGTATTGTGAAGATGCTGTGAATAGTACACAGGGAATGCTCCAGACAAAAAAAAGTGATTTAAGACGGTTGAACATAGTGGATATATTGACTGTAACACCCTGTCATTGTTATATCAGGGATAAAAATGAGGGAACATAAACCAACAAACAACAAACAGACAGAAAAAAATAAACACACACACACACACACACACACACACACACACACACACACACACATACACACATAAATAAAATGTCTTGATAGCTTGCCAAGCTGAATATTAAATCGGTCACCAACTTGAAGCTGCTGTGCATGTCAATGTGCCTCTGTCGCTGTGAAGGAAATACATATGCCACTTTATGTATGCAAACAGAGTGACAGTAGGATGATGTTTCCTCAATAGATTATAATTTGAAGTCTGGCTGTCATTCATCGACACCAGCAATTTGTATGGCTCTATACTCCGCAAACAAATTATTTGACACTAGGTGACAGTTGCATTTTGAGGTTTGCAATGGTGTGTGCCTCTAATATAAATTGTGGAGAAACAAATCATCAGAGCATGAAATAAATTTGACATGCTTTTGCTATTACACCTGCTGTCATCTTGGAGCTTTGTTGACTGGTCCCCCAGTGGGGATAGATTTGATTGACAGCAGATACTAGCGGCAATGATCCACTACAGAAGAACCGATGGCAAAACATGCTGCTCCCAGCACACACTCATTAAAAGAAAGCTTTAAAGCAGCACCTATAAAAGAACAAGGGTCCAGAACACTGACTGACATTCCATCTCTTAGACACTTTGACATGGAAATGACAGTTTTAAGTCAAGCCCTCCTGTCTCAGCTTTGTTCTTCATCTCTGTTTAACTTGCATATGCATCACACCAGGTCTGTTTGTCCAGGAGTCTTAATCAGACCAATCATACTCATGAAACTATGAAAATAACCTTTTAAAGAAGACACTGGGTCGGGGCAAACTAGGTAGGTACATGTTAGTTACGCAATTCTCATATCACACCAGTTAATGCAATTCATGTGTTTGATTTGTATATAGAAAACTATTCTTTGTTTTAATTTTCCGTTACACACTTTTGTAAATCCATCAAACTGGAAGGGGGTAGAAGATTATGTTATAAATAATGTTATAGCTATGAGTAAATGGTGCATGCCTCTAATATGAATTAGAGGTGCACCTCTTGAAGTCTTTTAATTCATGTACTGGAATTTAATTTGTTAATATACATAGTAGACTTCCACAGATTTAAACATATACAGGTTTATGATATTAGACAATATTAGATAGCAGACAAAAATGAGAGGTCATCTCAGTCCTTCTAAAGATGGACAGCAGTGTGGTTGTGATGCTGTATATCAGCTCCATACTGGCCTTTCAGGAATACATGCATGTTCTTTCAACACGAAAATTTCTTATCCCATCCACTCTCCCATCAATCATCAAACCGTGCTGGGCAGACACAAACAGACCTACTAAGAAAAAGCTTTCCGGTGCAATTCTTCAATAAAGAGCAACTGTCACAGAGTCCCTGTAGCAGGCTCCATTACATTAAAGAGATCCACGCAGTCTACCTCTGCCATCAAATTGAGGAAAAAAATGACTATTTTTTAATGTTTTTGTCTAGCAGAAATAATGTGGTGATAAAAGCTGCAGAAATACAAAGTGCAGAGCTTCAGACAGTTTGGAAAGAGGTGCACAAGAAAGTGGAATCTTGTAAGGCACACAGTGTGAAACCACACAAACTTCTGCCTGTTTAGTGTGATCAGCACACATTTCACTGCACCATCTGCTGCTAACTGCAACGTCTCTGCCACCATTTTCAGTCTGAATTTTGCTTGTTATTTGGCTTTCCGAGGTTGCATTCTTTAGTGCTCCTGTGTCCTCGCTTGATTATTGTATTCATGCTGTCGGAATTGAAAAGGGGCTTTATTTCAAATTAGATAAAGCACCTTTGCTTTACTCGTAGAGCAAATGAGAACCTCAGCAAGATCAATTCATCACATGCAATGAGAACAGTTTGAAATGATGGGACAAATTAACAATTGTGTTTCTTTTCAGATGAAAACATGCAAAACACAGCTGGTCTAAATATGCCATTATGAAATTTTGTGCTCATAATACAAAAAAAATAAATCTCTAAGCGTATTTGATCAACAAAAAATTTTATCTGACAATAAAACAGTAGGTTGTTAAGCAGATTATTGCAGCAAACCTGTGTTTTTGTGAGTGTTTACACGTTCTATTCTAAGTTAAAAATAGAAGTGATGGAAAATGGTTAGGGTTTTTTGATCACCACCTTTAGTACTGTGTGATTAAAGGTGTTTTCATTGATAAACCATCCAAGTACAGCATTACTTTAGTGCTACTGACAATAAGAACAAAGTGCGGTGCTGTTGATGCACACTTAACTTTATAATAACAATCAATATTAGGTGCTACTCTATGTCTTAACCTTGGTCAGGTAGAGAAATGTGGACAGCTATGCCACAGTCCAGCACAATTTGGAGAGCTTCCAACAACAACAGCAATGCTGGCTGAGAGCCAGATGAATCACTGTATCGCTCAACTGCTGGCCAGTGGAACACTACATGAATATGAGCACAAAGGAATTCAGGAGCTGAATTGCTTGATAGTAATGATGTCTCCAGGAGGATGCATGTGGTAATAGAGCATGCAGTGCTCTGTGAGATCCACACCGCATGCTTACCTTGAACCTCCTTGTCATTTCGGAACCATCGGATGTTTGCAGCTGGTTTGCTGCCTGATGTGGTGCATGTCAGGGTGATTATGTCTCCCTCCATGGCAGGCTTGGTGAATCCTGTAATCTCTGGTCGTCCTGGTACTCCTGTGTCACGTGGAAATATAATTATGAATAAAATAACCTACTGCTTTGACATTTGACAGCAATAACCCAATGAATGGTTTATGTTGCAAAGCTCTAGCAATAAAAATAATGTGTGACTGATTGTTGATAATTCAATTTCAGAGTATCATGCTGTTCTTGAAAACTTAATTTTGTGGTATACTGAGTAAAGTTGGACATGAATTACACAAAATCAAATAAAAAATTACTATTGCTATTTTTCCTCCAGTGAGACTGTGAGATAACAAAGGTCATGTTATAGAAACATGAGTAGAAATAAATGCATTGCAAATGTTGACAGTGTGTGGGAGTAGATTATAATTTACATTCTATTTCTGCATATCCTTCAGCACAACTGTCTTACACAGATGTGAGAAGGTTGAGATTGTTGTGGCTTTCCTGCCTACGGAAAATTAAGTATAGCAGCACTTCTGGCATACTAGCTTCACAGTCATCCTTTATTAATGTGGACAAGGGCAACATGTAATGCAGAAATATTTTCCTATGAATCCACAAGGTTCTGGTAAAGAAGAAACATAGACTTGAATTTGAAATGTGCAGGCATTCATGATGTCAGAATGTAGAGATTAGTGACTCATATATTGGCCTGTGGAGAACAGGGCAAAATGAACATGCCTACCCAGAACAGTTAGAAAGGCCTTGGTGGTCTTGACAGGCATGGTGAAGAGTGAGCATGTGTACTGGCCCTCATCTGACAGGCTGACGTCACCGATTCTGATGGTAAGTTCCTGCGACGAGGCTCTCACCAGCTCAATCCTGTGATCCCTCAGAGCTGTATAAGATGCAAGACGACACAAGCACCACAGCGGGAAAGAACAAGGACAATTCAGCTTGTAGAAGTACTATTTGTAATTCAGATGATTAGCGAAACAAAAGAGAATGTACCTTGCTTTTATCTTATTGCACATAGTTGTCAAATGCTGCAAATACAAACTTTGGCCAATGGTTTGATACACTTTTTTTTTTAAATATTTGCATTCTGCACTGACGGTCTTATTCAGTGAGTGAGAACAAGTAGGCATCAGCAGGATGCACTGAAGCCTAGCAAAAGAGAAGTATATGGGCCTAGATTACAATATCTATTTAGTAATTCAGGTATTGATTTACACTCATATAAATTTATATATAGACTATGTTTAGCGATGGCAATGACATTTTTCACTGTAATATTAAAATCTCATCCTTACCTTTTAGATTAAGACAAATAATGCAGTTTGTAGCTCTCTGAAGTGCAATGTGTAGATTTGTTTTGTTTGTTAACTTATGGTAGGAATTCCTCACATGCCCCAGACAATAGCTGAGAGAAACTAAGACTGAGCATGCGCGAGAGGTGAGGATGATTTGTTAGTGTGAGCAAAGCTGGAGCTTAATTAAACAGCTATATACAAATTAACCACCACTACTCATAAAATTTATGGAATGTGATAATTACAATGAGAATTCTTAAAGCCTTCAGTATTTTCTTAACCTACCTGACTGCTTCATCGCTACTTTGGGTATAAATGCACACTCATTAAGCAGAAACAGCCAAGCAGACATACTGAAAAAGTCCATCTTCCACCTGTCATCTCTTGTACAATTTCAAATTCAGTATCACCTGTTCCTATGAGCGACCAACCACAGACAGAAGGGAAGAAAGTGCTCTTTGAATAAATTACACTTTTTTAATTCCCCCTCCCTTTGGGCCTTGCCAACTGTCTCCCAGGAAACTCTTTGATCTGAAGTAATTTGAACTGCATTGGATTGTACTACAGAGGACAAATCTGGCAAAATGAAGAAGTAGGTGTTGATTAGGATTCAATCGATGTAGCCAAATGTAAAATGGTGTCAGAAAAAGACCTGCTTCTGAAATTCATTAATCCCCTGTTCCGTTCCCATTTGTTTGATTCTACCAACAAACATACATAACATACTTGTGATTCCACCCTTGCACAGACATCAGCAAAGCTATTGTTCTTTTTTTAATAGTACTACATCGTTGAATAGCTTTTATCTTACAATCACACTCCTAAAAAAACATAAAATTGATATATACAGCGCCCTCGCGTATTCATGCATCAACACTCACGACTTCACCTCATTGCGCACACACGCATTCTATTGGCTGACGGAATCCGGAAGTGCGCTCCGTTCCGTGAGTCTTGGACTTACGTGAGACGCAAAAGTGGTTTAAATAGTCAATAAGAGTGTGGGAAAAGGTAATAGAGATAGAAAGTGGTTTAATATCAGTCTGGGGAGGGTCATAAAAATTTAATTACCGTAAATAATAAGATAAACAGTTTGTCACTCTATTGCGGAATTCTTTAATCGCGTGTGGTTCCTGGAACGCATTAAATGCGAGGAACGAGGGTGCACTGTGTGTGTGTGTGTGTGTGTTCGTGTGTGTGTGTATATATACTGTGTGTGTATATATACTGTGTATATATATATATATATATATATATATAGACACACACACACACACACACACACACACACACACACACACACACACACACACACACACACACACACACACACACACAAACAAGCTTCAAGCAAGAATTAAAATTAAATAGCAATCTGTGCCATCAGAGAGCCAGCCTACGCACAACGGGGTTAAATACAAATATTCCCCAGTCATTCTGTACAAAATTGTATCCTGAAACAAAGCTTCCTGATGTTCTTTGTAGTTAAGCTTCATCACTTCAGAGCTTATAAATGCCCAGAGGCTCTGGTAGAATATAGCAAACCCTTTGGAGGAAGGATGCATTTGAGAGATGATGGGGTCTAAGCAAACATCATACAGTAACTCAGAACATATGGAAGTACAGGCTGAGTGGATCAAAGTGTTGGACAAGATGACATACTATAATTCCTCTGGCCCATATCCCTCTGCAAAGCACAGACAGGAAGAAATGGACTGAATTCTCTTTCTCTTCTTCCATGTCTTCCTCAAAAGCACAAACATCTCTGAGATACTGATAAAAATTCTGGCTGTTTCCTTGGAGGGATTTGTTAGGGAAAACAAACGTCTTTGTGCTGAAGTCATATTTGACTCAAAAATCTGTAGGCATGAAAAGGTTTGCTCCAGCAACTGATCTGCTAGAATTCACATCTGTTTAAACAGATGAAGTGTCAAAGAGATTTGCAACATACCAAATGCCCGTGGAACTTTCCCAAATCACCAATGCATTATCCGTGTCTTTGCTGTCCATCTTTATGTAAATCAACACTTTAGTAAAATATATCTGGAGCTTCTGTGTTGTACCATTTCCAGCTAACTCTATGACACCTTTAGTTACACTTTCCAATATAATGATTGTTGGGAACACTTTGAACTTATGCATGGACAACAGTAATAGATTATGGTGCAGTGGTTTTGTCATTTTAAACATTGAAACAGACGAAAAACGGAACAGAGTTTTGATTATTTCAATTGACATTTTAAATATCATAAAATTTTTCTGAATAATAATTTTGAATATTACTATTAAAACTGAGATCTATATGTCAGCTTTCATATAATGAGTCAGACACTTTGAACCAAAGAAGTTGGGAAGCAGCCTACTGTTAAAAGATGGGCTTGACTGATGTATTTTCTACAACAAGCACTGGCAATACATAGCAGGTGAGCCAGGGACATATTGATAGAATGAGTTGTACAGGGGTTTGAATAACCCAAAGACAAGTGTTATCTATTACTCAAACAGCATATGGCCAGGAATCCATGCTATTTGAATCCAATCCAGGCTGGGAGCCCAGACTGTGGGCAGATCCGTCACAATCAGACCCAAATGCCATTGGCTGACAAAGCTTTTTTCCAGCAGCTTTAGGAAATCAATGTGATGAAAAGGTTCATTTCCCCCAAACCCTAGATAGCTCCTGCACTGTTCATTCTGCTTAGCAGAAAGCATAAATCTGCTCCCTGACCTTGCGTATGCTACAGCCTTGCAGCATGGCAGCTTAATGTGCAGTACATCTCTTGTGATGGAGGCCTTACCAAGGTTGTCTCAAATCAGTAAAACTGACACCCCTGTCCTCCCTCAGGGCAAAGTATACCATTACTATAGGCCTTTGATGCAAAGCAATGTTTGCCTTATTTTCCTGACAGTCCGTTGCACCACAAACCATGCCATTGGAGCCATTCTCAAGTCTTCCAGGGGAGCTGCAGTTTGTCAGATTTAGTTTTTTTTTTAAAATCCTGATTATACAGCATCTAAATTTACTATGTGTAAGAACCAGAATAAACAATTACACGTCATACATAACTTATTGCATAATTGGAATGATTATATTACATTTATTTATAAACCACCTTTGAAAAACAAAGATCTGAAATGAAAACAAATACAAATTTCATTAAATGAATAGAAGAAAATCGGAAACATAACTACCAGCGTGGTAAAACTTAAAACAATGGTAACATTAAGAAAAACAATTATCACAATCCAGATAGTTCCACAGCTATGGGACACAAACTGCAGAGGCTCAGCCAACGTGTGACTTGTCAAGATATAAAATCTCAGACAGTCATCAGGCCCATATGGAATTAGCAGATCACAGATATAAACGAGTCTGACCATTCAGAGCTTTAGAATCAAGGAGATAACACTGAAAATAAGCTGTGAAACTCAAAGGAGAACCATGAAGGCCAGCAAGGTGGTGGTAGCTGGTTAAAAGCCTGCTGCGTTAAGTATCAATTGCAGTTTTGGATTCCATATTTGTAGATGCTGGAATAAAGGGTTTTGTGATGTTAACTCTGAAAGAAATTGATGAATACTTGATAACTGTGACACATGAACAAACTGTGCAGCAGCCTACAAGAGTTTTAACATAGAAAAATGACTCACAACTACCTCAGTTATCCAGTTATGGCTAACGTGTTACAAATTGTATACATCTGCATACACATCTGGTCTGTTTCTTTTAAGTGCCTCCTATGCAATACCCATTTCTCCATAGCCACCAAGGTTTTTTTTTTCTGTGGTCATAAAAATTATTTAATAAACATTGCATTACATGTTTATAATCTGTTTTCTGAAACAGACCATAAATATGTGCATCCAGTTTATTCACACTCATGCCATCTGGGTCAGATATGGTGATTTGTGGTTAGAGACTTATGCACATCATGTTTTATGTGACCAAAGAGAGGAGCTGGCATGTTGTCAACCTATGTTGTCTTTTCTACCTTAATGCAAATTGATGGCACTATCCCTCCCCCTGATCCCAGCCTGGCATTTGAAAAGTACTAAATCTTGTTAGATAGTGCATATTGACAGAACACCAGCATTGTGGTTGGTACAGCTACACAAAGTGCCCTTATCACATGGCATTGGCTTCCACACTCCACTGAGCAACAGACAAATGGTAACCAATTTTTCTAATGCACAACAATGATGTTACTCCTATTGGTTCAGAAAGAAAATAACATTTTACATATATCCATTAGACTTGGAAACAAGCCAGCAGCTCTTAGGTTCAGTCAAAATATGTTAAACAATACCGAGTGTCCCCATTTGGCCATTTCTTCATGGCCTTGAACCACTTTCAGCAAGTCCTGGAATGCGAATGCACTAGACGTCCTTCAGTGACAACACGCAGTCCTGGTGCCCTCCTAGCCGACTCTTCAGCCAGGGACTCCACTCTTTGCAATTAGAGTGTGTTTGCTGCTGGCTGTGCTCACTTAGTGACTGTGTGGGCGATTCTGGATGTGTTCCAGGGCTAGTAGTGGAGGCAGGGGGCTCTTTCCGACCACACATGTGGCTGCAATTAAGAGAAGGAAAGGGCCTTGTTCCAGAGGGCCATTGTTAGTGCCCATGCTCTAAGAGATCCCACTGAGCAGATGCTGCTCAAATTGGACTCATTTTCAGCTCTTGAAGGAGGGAACAAAAGAAGGAGGAATTCCCCCAGCAGAGACACTACATCCTGTCTTCAAGTGATGAATAATGAGAAGGAATATAATTTGTTTCTGTCCATTTTTCAGCCCACTGACATAAGCTTGATTGTACACTGGGATTTTCATGTGCCTTTAAGACCCTTTTTTTCATATGAACTCGTTTTCATATGAAATGTAATTTTTATTAAAGTGCCATATGATTATAAAATCCTGTTACTTCTAAAAGCAGTATACACATTTCATTTCTTACAAAGACAAATTACAGTCCGGCAGTAAAAATGATTTCGTTCTAGTGAAAAGATGAAAGTTTTTCACACGAGGGTCAAAAATTCAAAAGAAATTTAAATACAATATATAGTTTATGATTCTAAAGAGGTCATGTACATTATACATGGTAGAGCAGCTCCACACATACAAGAAAATTTTTGAGACAAGAGCTGTAGTAGTGAGTAACACCACATTGATATATTCATGTCACACTGGAGGTAACCAAATTAATTTAATGCCCACTAGTCCCTGAAGAAGGACTTGATTTGTAGCCAACCTTTTACTCATACATTTCGTCAACAGTCAAAATACCTAAAGACACATTTTTCACTTGACATTTTAGCAGTAGTAGCAGTAGTAGTAGTAGTAGTCGTAGTAGTAGTATTAATAGTAGTAGTAGTAGTAGTAGTAGTAGTAGTAGTAGTAGTAGTAGTAGTAGTAGTAGTAGTACTTGTAAGTCAAATTCAACCCCAAAATAAATTTACACTCAGATATCTGAGGCTGAACTCTTGTTATGTGTTCAAGGTACTTTCCTTCAACAGACCAACCGTCAAATGTTTCCTGGGAATGGACATTTAAATGTGCTTTCAGTGTGCTCACTCTTGTAATTGCATCCTTGGTAATTATCTTTCATTCTCTCAAACTAATGAATGCTTTAATGGTCACATTAAAGCATTCATTTAGCACATAACAGCATTTTGATGACTACAAACCAATTAAGATCAATTTTGCTTCGTGACCTTATGATCCAGGCTGAATGTCCCAATTAAATGTCATGAACGATGAACCATAAACATGTAAGAGACTGGAATGGAGATGAAAAACAGTGATATACAACTGGTCACAGCATTAACAGTCCTGTATGCTATATAAGTCTCCATATCTCTCTTACAAACACAGTCGGAGGTTCAAATGGGCAATTTATTATCTGCCTTTGACAAGCAATCTGCCATAGCTTCCCATTAATTGCATTATTCATATTCATCGTATTTGACAAAAGACTCTGCTTCCATCCAGCATGCCTCCAGGAATGTCATTACCATTCTCTTGTAGCATTGCCACTTTATCCTTTTCCCACAGAAGCCAAAAGTGAAGTAAATCATAATGAAGACAGCAAAGGACAGCTCTGCTCTCATTTGTCCTGCTCAATAATTTGACTTCATTGCCTCGACAACATATTTAAAAGAGATAATTTTACAAAGGGCATATGGTCATAATAGATTCCTTCATTGCCGTAATCAGCCACATAGCTGTTACCTTCACAGCAGCCCTTGCTAATTGGATCGGTACATGAATGGTATGTTGGTCTACCTTTTATTAGGATCTATCTCTGCTTTGTGAGGTGTGTGTCAGTAATGTGCAAGAATTCAAATGCTAGTTCTTGCTGCTGTGAATTCCAAAGTCTCTGAGGTGGCAACAATCACCAAAGCCTCAGCTATACATATTGGATGAGGAGGATCATACCAAGGAACCAGCTGGAATGATATGAGAGCAGAGCTGTGCTCAGGTTTAGACAAATGTGCAGAGACAGTCCAGCACATATGGATCGACTTTGGAAATCCAGCAAGGTTAACATTTCTAGGAGATCCATGAGGTTTGAGCAAGCCTCTTATGGGAGAGGAAGAGATAGAGGTCCTTCTTATCATTTCCACTCTGACGTAAGACACATTAAGCCATTGAGCTGTCACCTAGCCTTAATTTCCTTTGCGCCAGCAACCACATCTCTTACTGCTGTCTTTGCAGTTCTGTGACATGACATTGACACTGCTGTGAAGACAGATTGTATGTTACAATTTCCAGGACACACTGCTGATCATGTTCTTCCTATGAGAGAACTCCCAATGGTTTCATCACGATAATAATGTAACATTGTAATCCCTCCTTTGTGGCATGATGCAATTAAATTAACAGAAGGTTAATTGGAGTAGTCAGTTAGAGAATGGCAGTGTTAATTTTGATCACATGCTTGAAATGTTCTTTACGTGTAAGATTGTTATAGTGTAGACAAAAATTCATACGTTGGATAGTTGGGTGGTTGTTTTACCCACGAAAATAAGTTTTGTTTACTAACCTTGTCTGGGCAGTTTAAGAAATTGAAGATTTATTTCCAATTAAAAAAAATTACTGCAAAGTGCAGGCAAGCAACTTAGTGTGTCATTATAGTGCCAGTCAGTATAGAAAACCATGTCATAACTCTTTTGCTTTAAAAGCTCATGGGCTCTTTTCTTATACCCTCATCTGTCAGACATGAATTAAAATGGAACAAATTACAGTCGTGGCTACTTTAGACAGAAACTGTCAGACTCGGATTATATAATACAGGATTCTTTACAGATGTTTCTATTTGCTCCGCTACGGCTGCTCAAAGAATCTGAAAGGTCATTTAAACTCATTTTTTCTTTCTCACAGTGTTATATCAAACTCCAAAGGCATCCAGACAAATGTCCTTTTTAATACAGAGCTCGAGGCAAACAGGAGTAGATTTTTTTTAAAAATGGCTCAGAGGGTTTGGTCTAAATTAAAACAGAACGGCAGATGTATTTTTATCATGTCATGATTTCTTGTATGAATTTTGCAATCACAGATAAATACTGTGAATTCTTAACTTTCTTTGGACAATGACAAACAATATTGTTTGAGCAACTTGCATCAAATGGTAACATATGGCCATGGTGTCAGATAGCCCAAAGGAATTGGAGTAAGCAGAGATAAGGACAATGAAGACAATGGACAAAGAAAACAAACACATGGAAATGAAGAGATTTGTCCACGGGGCCAAGTAACACACCAAAACAGCAAAATACAGAGAACAACAAAATGTACCATGGCTGCATTAATCTAATCCACTCAATCGGAACAACAGTTTATGACCAGCTGTTCATCAGAGGGAGAGAAGAGCCTGCCTCAAGCTCAGACAGTCTGCAGTAAGTTGTTGCACTGAAAGGTAGCATAAGGTTGAGTGAAGCATTTCTCACTGGTTCCTACAAGAAGCCACAACAAACAGTAGAAAAAAGCCCATTGCAGTTCTCTGCCAAGCAATTAACTGGTGATTTGGCTCTGCAGAGATTTTCTCCCAGGTGTCCCACCCTCTTCCTCATATGACGTCTGTGTTGTTCCACACCTCCCATTTCCCCTGATGGCCTTGCAGGCATCATATTAGTTGTCCCAATAAAGCTTTTCATTTGGTTGTTTAGAAGAAGATTGAGATGAAGTGTTCCCACACTTAGCCCTGGCAACCTCCGCTGAGTGTACTGCATTCATTTTGTCATCTGGACTGCTCTGGAAAAGGATTCTGTCATGCAATATAAATGGCTGCCTAAGAAGGCCAAAGTGGCTCATACAGTATACATCATGCTTTCCCAGCTCTCTTCACATGCTACACCAAGACATTTGAAGCAATTTGTCACATCTCATCAATCTGCAAAAACAGGTGTATGTGTGTGAGTGCATGTGTTTGTGTATCTTTTTTTTCCAGAGTTGTTCTTGTAGTAGTCAGTTTATTTGTTTCAAAGCTGGTTCAATCAAGCATTAAATGCTCTAAGACTTTCTTGGATTCTTTGGGCACAATTCAAACACAGTTTAAGCAACATATCTATTTAATGTTCTGTTAACTTTTGTTTAATTGTATTTGGAAGCAATTTCATCTAATAAAGCACCTTAGACCTCATTCTAAATCCAATTATTTGTTAGGGAGGAAGTATTTGTTCAAGCCACTCTCATTCACATCTTTCACATCTCTGTCTCTGTCTCTGTCTCTCTCTCTCTCTTTCTCTCTTCTTAACAATTTTTATTCAAAGTGAAACTTCATCTTCAATCACTGAGCCAATAATATTATAATAGCTGCTATAGGGTACTAATATGCATAATTTGTATGCTATGAGAAATACTGAAACTTGAACACCCCAACCCTGCATGACCAGTCCATGTTATACTCTTTTTCACCCCAATTCCAATTTATCAACTCCAGACTTTTGTTACCTTTAAATTAGATTTGGCTGGTGAGAGCACATTAGAATTCACTTGGCCCAGGCATCGCTTATTTCACGAGGTTGCAGCAGTGTGCTTCCTTTTCAGTGACATCCAAACAGCTAGACAAATGTAGGGTAGCTAAAATGCTAATTAAGCCCCATCATCTCACAATCCACAGGCATCACTGTGTTGTAAACAACACTGTCAGTGTTGCGTGATTACACCAATTCATTTCAAAATCATTTGGTCTATTTCTGTTTGTTGGGCCCTGGGACATCAGTGGAAACATAAATTCATTAAAAATCTGCTTCGGCATTGTGAGAGATGCATTTCCCTTTCATCAGGACTTTTCCCCTTGGTTTTTAAGTTAGTGTGTTTGCTTGACTGGCAGGGTCAATTTTCAAATTTGAAAAATTAATGGTGAGCATCCTGTAATAATATAATCTAGATGAAGCATCTTCATCCTATCATATCGTTTATATCCGTACAGCCATTATCAATGAGAGTATTACTCACCTTTCTTATCCCCAAAGAATAGGGTCTGTTGTGCAGGGTTTGACCACTGGAGGGAAGTGTTATCATTGTAATCCACACGACAGGTCATGTTGGCTGTGGCGCCCTCCACCACTGTCACATTTTGAGTTATGGGGAACTGACCTTGGCTACCTGTGGAATTATGAAACAAAGCTTCAGGTCTTGATCATGACATGAATAGATTGCTGTTTCAGACCGGTCAGTGATGTCTTTTCTTTGAATCACAATAAAGTGCAATTCAGACCAGACACCTTTCAAAGTTATTGTTCCTTTATCACATCGTCCAATTACATTAGTGTCTTCATTACATGACTCTGAACCAAAGATAGCTCAACAGTGGCCCAGTGCTCACGGACACCAGCCTTTGTCAGATGTTGGCGCTGGAAAACAGGGTTTTTTCCAGGAACACAATGGTAGATTTTTGGTCCCCCAATGTCTATTCCTCACTGCCTTATTGCGGGGTCCTAATTGGTAGCACGGTCTAATTAGTGGTAGTCATGTCCTGCTGTAGAGCGTAGAGCTGCAGCTGGGTGGTAAATTGACACAATCCTAGGAATTGTGAGCCTTCGAACCAAACAATTGCACTGCCCTGAAAAAGTGCTCATCACAGTGCACTGAAGTAATCCAAATAAAGGCAGCATAAGGTTGAGAAGGCTGGCCTAATCACCCAGCCTTCCTGGATTTTACCTCCTTATTTCATTTTTGTACTTATCGTCTCAGTAAAGTCCCTTAATCACATAGAAGATGCATCTCTATCCTGTCTTTATGCATCTGTAACAGATGCATAAAAAGCATTGTACTTTTTAAGAGGAATTGTCTGAAGACAGACGCTGAGATGATATGAACCTGCCCAGACTTGGCAACGGTGTTAAAGGTTTTCAGTTCCTGCATGAACCTGGATTACTCTTCGGGGTAGATTTAGTTACCAGCAAGCATTTTGTTGTCAATTTTGTTTTCTCTTGATTTCAGAGATCTGCTTGCTTCCCTCTTGTATTGTACCTGAATGTGAAGGTGACATTATTTCAGCCTCTCCCAGGGACAGTTCACCATAGGGACATTCAACTCAGGGAGCAGCTGTCTGCCTCATTACTCCAACTCAAATGGGCTAGCAGAAGAGTATGGGACAGCAAAAGGTCTGTGGACCCTCCTTGACCTCAATTGTCCTGATGGAAACCATTGTCAGCTGTGGGTGAAGGTGAGGTCAACTATAAATAGTAATGGGAAAATAATTTTAACACTGCACATTGCTTTTCTGCTCATTACACCAAATCACGTCAACAAACACATCATCCTTCAATAATTCAAGAGAAGTTGCCTGGATGTCAGCTGGGGAGTCCTACCAACCATCCATGTCTTACTGAAAATGGATGCAGATGCATTGTTCTGGGGTACCATGTGGAGGAGTTGTCAGTCGCATATCTTTCAACTTGCTATATCATCTACTGTACCATCTCTGCAGTGTCTCTGCTGTCTTACTCCAGTGAATACTCCTCTCTATTCACAGTATTCACTGAGGTGGCAGTGGCTCAGCGGTAAAGTGGGCGGTAGAGCAGGTCGTCCAATGTTCTGGGATCGGTGGTTCAATTCCCGCTTCCGGCCAAAAAATTACACCCGGAGGTGAGCTGACAGTGGGAGGTATCAGCTCACCTATGGAGCACTACCAAGGCACCATTGAGCAAGGCGCCGTCCCCCCTCACAAGCTGCTCATTTGGGCGCACCACGAAGGAGCTGCCCACCACTCTACCTCCGCTGCATGCTTACAGGCCCCCCTGTGTGTGGTTGTGTGTATTACAGGGGCCTGTACACACTAATGTGCATGTGTGTGATTGATTGACTAACAAAAACTGGAGTGTGCGTTCTTAATTTTCCTTCGGGGACTATAACAGTGTATAACATTAAATTTTAAAAAAATGTTATTGGAAAAAAATACAAACGGTAACAAATATATTAAAAATGGTCAAACTTTCACCTTTTACTTAGTTTGGGGCTTATACGATCTTTATAAGCAAAAAGAGCAAACCATCTTATAAACGTCTGCATGGTATATAAAGGCTGTACATATTCAGAAATATGGCAGCGTTGTTTTAAAAGAAGAGTTAGTGTGGTTTGGGCTTTGACTAATACATTCATGACATTCCACTGTCTTGACATTCAGTGGGAGTGGAGAGTGTGGGAAGTGCTGTCCTTTTTTGTGGAACATAATCCCCAGCACCAGCTACAGAGGGAATTTCATTTTTTTTTCTAGGTAGTGATTGGAAGTCAGTCAGCCTTACCTCCACCATTCAGAGCCCCACAATATTTTAAAAAGTCAGTGAACCACAAATTGCTCCAAGGACACTTCATTGTGATGTGTGACCCCATAAACTGACCCCTACTAGAAGCATATGTTCTGGTGTGTGACCAGGATGGATATTCACCAATGCTTCATTCACTTACACAACTTGAGTAAAACAAAGAAGGATGAGGTAACACTTCACACTACAGCTCTGCATGAGAGGATAATAGATCTCAGTGGGGTATTGCTATCACCATACAGAAGTTTGGCCCACACACAACTAGTAAAGTGAATACTAAGGTACTTACTTCTCAAAAATTAATAAAGGTAAGAACATGATCACAAAGACTGTCAGTAATAATGTGTAAGTCATAGAATAAAGACCATCCAAACTGACTGTACATCCACACAGGAGTTTGTGAGGATGCTCAGACTGTTGGCCTCCTCTTTTTCATGGAGAAATTATGTGACAGTAACTAAAGCAACGATGCAATTTACACCACTATTGATGTCTTAATTCCATTTAACTGCTTTAGTTTTAGCCTCCTGGTATTGTACATGCTGGCTCACTGTCATACTGTCATGGCTTACTGGGGCAGTTGAATCAAACAGTCATAGTTAAGGCTATTAGTAGCAACTTTCCTTTTCTTACTGCGACAAAATGTTTGCTGTGTAGTTTGTTTGAACCTGATTAAACCTTTATTGTTGTAACTTCTGCCCTAAGGGGTTTATCATTAACAACAAAAGACACATGTAGCATAGGTTCATTGTGAAACAAGCTCCACTGCCGATTAAAAGTGACCAGATGTGACTTTTAATTGTTGATGGTTAGTTACATATCGAACAGCCACCAAATTGAACACTATCATTTATTCAAAACAAAACATCTGTTCTGAAAATCAGTAAAAATATTTCAAATGATATACAAATTGTACACACAGAAATATATATTTTGAGATCTTGTTTTTGACATTTTAATTCCGATTTCCCACATTTACTATTTTTAAAGTACTGAAGCAATTGATAAGTTAAAGAAAACTAACTTTTAAAATTGAAGTTTGTTGCACTATAAAGAATACTGTAAATGCTCAACATCTGAGGGCTATATTCTTACAATAAACATTTCTAGATAAAACCAGAGATTATGTTCAGCCATGGATTTATTGTTTTCTAAAATTAACCCACTGAAAAGGAAAAAATGATTTCTGTAAAATGATGGTGGTTTGAAGATTGTCTGGTCCACTTAAGATCCAAGGTGACTTAGTGATAGAAAGAGGAATAAACCTGCCTGGGGGGGATATTAGCAAGCCCTTCATCACAAAACATATTAGTACTGCTAATAAAGGCTGTCAGTACTGGGCACTGCTTTTTCCTTTTTCCGATGCTTCAGTGAAATATATGTTTTCATGCATGTAGTTACTATACACAGAGTATAAGATGAAGATATGGAAACAATGGAAACATCCTTCTTACTCTCGTTCTCTATAAACCATAATTATATTAAATCAGATCAGATTAGATTAGATTAGATTAGATTAGACCAGATTAGACTAGATTAGAGTAGATACACTTTAATGATCCCAAACTGGGAAATTCACAGGGCAGCAGTTGCTCAGTCTACTCTAGGTCCTGGGCTGGGGACTGGAGGGTTGCTGGTTCAAAGCCCATGTGGACCAAAAAGCTTGAAGTGTGACCTGGCAGGTACTAGTTCACCTCCTGAGCACTGCTGGGGTAGCCCTTGAGAAAAGCAACGTCCCAGTACAAGTTGCTTATTCGGTGCGTGCCAAGTGAGACCTGCACACAGCTGTACCTTCTATTACCTGGCCACTTGTGTGTGTGTGTGTGTGTGTGTGTGTGTGTGTGTGTGTGTGTGTGTGTGTGTGTGTGTGTGTGTGTGTGTGTGTGTGTGTGTGTGTGTGTGTGTGTGTGTGTGTGTGTGTGTTGACACTGTGGCTGTACCAATATATATAACGGTATGATTATTAGAGTGGAAAAATGTAATTTTCCTATGGGGATTAATAAAGGATCGATTATTATTATTATTATTAATAAAAAGTACAAAATGTAATGTGATTAGCCAGTTCCTCTATGTCTCTCTTGGTAAAAACATAGAATAATGAATCCTGAACTGGAACACATCTGTGCATCAGAATTTTACTTTATCCACACCCTTCATTCCTTTGTTTGTGTTTGTGCTTTTAATCAAAAATTTTCCAGCTTTATTGTGCTTATGGGCCCATCTCTTCAAGCCATAATTGGTCCCTTGGCAGTGCTCTCCCTTTAACAATGTTTTTTTTTAATGACAGTCACATGGATCTAAAAGAGGTTGTTTTCATCATTTATTACATTTTTTAGAGCTAAAGCAAGGAGCTCCCTCCAATGAAAGCTGGAACTGGCAATATCAAATGGAGCGGTGTGATTATAGTCCATATCCATGTGGGCCACCAACAAACTGATCATCAGTCACAATGTCAGCACTCACAAGATTAGTCAAGTTGTTTGCTGTGCTTCACACAGTTGGAATGCTGCTGACACATCTCTCTACTGTGATGTTAACTTCCATATAGTATCGAGTGATGCGTCCTCCTGAATCAGATATTTACCTGCTCAGCTGAAATTAGGTAGACATGTAAATGAGGCAGAGGAGATAACGTCTTCGTTGTAAACACAAATGTTTGATGATTAGAAGAAGAAACACAGTCAGTGCAGCATGTAGAGTAATGTGAATACAGATGTTCAGGATAGATGGCTATTGAGTTTGCATTAATGATAAACTATTCCATTTCATCTCGAGCAGCCTCTCTTCGGGCCCTTATCAGTATGAAGCTCAGACCATAGCCTTATGGAAACTCAGTCCGACAATATTAGAAATTAAGAAATATGATACTGATTATTGATTTGCCAAGGCTTGTAATCTGGTTGGATTTTCTGTTATCATAAATACAAGGAAGATATACACCCTTATGGCCAAAAGTCAACAGAGTTGGAACTGCAAATAAATTATTTAATTATTTTTGTTGACAATGTGGAAATCTACTACTACTGCTACTACTAGTACTACTATTACTACTATCTGCTATGGCAAGTCACAGAGTCCAGATTTCTCAAACTGGATCATTTGAGAAATCTGTTTCATATTTAATTTCACAGGATTGTCTATGACAGCTGATCCAGTGAGTAAGGTGAAAATACCAGGAATATCTCTGTTGTGTAGAACAGAAAGTTAGTGGAGGAAGAAGGAGCCAACCCACCCCAAAAGCCTTTCTCAGTTTCAGCTGACTGCACCAAATAATGGAAAGCAGTGCCTTGATGAATAGCTGGAAAGCAGTCAAGCTCACCATTGCAGAATGCACCATAAACTAGAGACAGGATGAAAAGAAACAAATACCTGTAACTCAGAAAATAAAGGAATAGTTTATGTCTCATTCATTACAGAATGACTATTAATTTTTG
The DNA here is from genome assembly GCF_040054535.1 of Antennarius striatus. Lineage (NCBI taxonomy): Eukaryota > Metazoa > Chordata > Actinopteri > Lophiiformes > Antennariidae > Antennarius > Antennarius striatus. Next base: position 15,615,080 of record NC_090781.1, on the reverse strand, counting down.
TATGAAATTCATTCCAGGCAGCTTATCAACCCACAAGTTCACTGTGGTGTTTTTAAAAGTGCTTCTTTGCAAACCAGGATGTTAAAACTGCTGTCACGTTCTGCATAGTAATGAGTCATGGTACCTTCAAATACTGCCAACCAATGAGAAAATGCCTTACAATGACATATGACACACAAATCACAAAATTGTCTATGACAGCTCATCATAGACACTGTCCGAAATGGATTTGTTGTTCAGGTCGTCTGTGGCATTAAATTTTCATTAGTCCAGCCAATGCCTGTTTATTTTATTTTGTGAATCAGACAAACACAAGGATATTTTTTCTTATACACAGGAGACCATCAAAATGTGATTGGAAGAAATAATATATTTTGTGTGTCATGTTCAAGATTCATCCATCCATCCACCAATCCATATATATATATATATATATATATATATATATATGTATATATACACAGTATATATAAAATGTCCCTCTCACCCTTGTGGGGTGGTATCTGTGTGTCATCCTCAAGCTCGGGTCCTCTACCAGAGGCCTGGGAGTCTGAGGGTTCTGCGCAGTATCTTCGCTGTTCCTAGGACTGCGCTCTTCTGGACTGAGGCTTCAGATGTTGTTCCAGGAATCTGCTGGAGCCACTCTTCCAGTTTGGGAGTCACTGCCCCAAGTGCTCCTACTACCACGGGGACCACATTAACCTTAACCTTCCACATCTGTTCCAGCTGTTCTTTCAACCCTTGGCACTTCTCAATCTTTTCGTGTTCCTTCTTGATGATGTTGGCGTCAGCTGGAATTGCCACATCTATCACCACTGCTCTCTTCTGCTCTTTGTCCATCACCACTAAGTCCGGTTTGTTAGCCAGTAGCTGTTTGTCGGTCTGGAAGCTGAAGTCCCACAGGATCTTAGCCTTGTCGTTCTCAACCACCTTTGGTGGTATGTCCCATTGGGATTTGGGTACTTCTAGTCCATACTGGGTACAGATGTTCCTTACACTATCACAGCTACTTGGTTGTGCCTTTCCATGTATGCTGAGCTGGAGAGAATCTTACACCCTGCTACCACATGCTGGACTGACTCTGGGGCTTCTTTACATAGCCTGCACCTTGGGTCAGATCTACTCTGGTAGATATTGGCCTCTATTGCTCTTGTACTTAGGGCCTGTTCTTGTGCTGCCATGATCAGTGCCTCTGTGCTGTCTGTCAGTCCAGCTTTATTCAGCCATTGGTAGGTCTTCTTGATATCAGCCACTTCCTCTATCTGACGGTGGTACATGCCGTGTAGGGGCTTGTCCCTCCATGTTGTCTCCTCCTCCTCTTCGAACCCCAGACATATATATATATATATATATATATACATACACACACATGCAGAATACTTATTTATTATTATAGTCATGGCTGTTCACTAACAAATGTGAACATGAAAACTGAGGTAAGCAAAGAAAATCAAAACTCACTGTAACACACTAACATTTCTAATCAAAATGTATTTAAATGGGCAATATGCTCATGGGACCAAAATAATTAATCACTGAAATTGCAACAACATGACTAAATTGTAATTAATTGGCAAACACTGAAACGTGTGGCCTATTTCCTAGCAAGCTGAGAGACAAAAAAGTTTAACATCATGCAGTATATGCATATCTCAGTTAATTAAAACTTAAGACCTCTTGTGGTGCGTTTTCCTTTGTGTAGAGAATAGGAAATAATAAGGCTTTCTGTCTCCCATGTGAAATAAATACTGATAACTCTCTGTTCCAACTAAGTGTGAAGATTTTGTTGGCTTACATTTCCTCTTTTAACATTCTTCCATTTTAACGTATTGTGCAATCCAGTATCTTGTACTGGTACTTGCTTTCTCTAAGAGATGATAGACTTTATCACACACGACACATCCATGTTAAACCACAATAAATACAAACTCTACTCCCACACTCATTGCTTTCGCATGGATTTTGTATTCCACCAAAGTCTTCTCGGAAGGAACATAACCTTAATTTGACCTTCCTTAAGAACTGAAACCTATGTAGTGATTAATATGCATCTCACTGATTGAGCAGGAAAGTATTTCAAAGTATCTCCGAGCAAACTTTAAAATGTACCCTTAGTCTGACGCACCAGATGGTTTGATACATTACACACAACCCTCTGAGAAGTCATCTTTAAAAACATTTTGGAAAAGGACAGGTATTTAAAATAATAGTTGGCAGATGAAAAGATAAACCATCTGTTTGCGACTGCATACAATTCCAAAAACTTTTGGGAAATTACATAAAAGCAGTCAACATTTTGTTTGTTTTTTATCTGAATGCAGGTGAATATGTTATGAAGGCAAGATAATTACTGTTAACACTGATGAAATTTATTTTTTTCATTTTTTAAATAAATATACCGATTAATTCTAAAGAGGCATTTAAAAACACTCAATAAGTATTTTGGAACTGGGAAAGTGGAAGTATTAAAAATGCAAAAAGGTCCAATTCTTCCTTGAGAACAATTCAGTAGCTCAACATTCTAAGGTCTCCACTGACATATTTTGTGCCTCTTAATGAGCTACATATTTTCAATGGCCCTCAAGTCTGAACTGCAGGGGGAGGGCGGTCTAGTACCTGGAAGTTTACTTGGAAGCCATGCTGATCTCAGGTGGCAGAAAATGACTTTATTTTGTCCTGCTACAATAAGAAGGGTTATCTAAATAAAAGACATCATGTGGATGGCAGATTATTTTGTTCCAAAAGTTATACTAGATGTGTAAATTTTCCATGTCATGGGCACTAACACACTCCCATATCCTCACGGATGCTAGCTTATAATTTAATGCTATTAATCAAGATGGTTCTTTTGGTTTTAAGCAAAAAATATTTTGAAATAAAACGCTTGTTAGACCAAAGAATCTTTGTCCATTCTCCACTGGTCCATCTCAGAGCAGCCTGGGCCAGAGAAGTTGAGGTGTTTCTGGTTGTGGTTGATAAATGGGTGACACTTCTCGTGTTAGACACTGTATAGAGATGAAGCCAAGCATTAAATTTACTGACAACAGTTTCCTAAACTGTTACGAAGCCTGTATGGCGATATAGCTTTGTGAAGTTTCTTTTAATGAAGTGCCACCTGATATAAAAAATAACAAGCATTCCTTTTTGTTTTTTTTAATTAGCGCTTCTTATTCACAGTGACTCCTCCAGGTCCCTTGAGTCTTTATTATTGACTATATATAGTAAATTCATTGTAATTGCATGTAGATTAATCTTGTTCTTAACCTGTTGGGTTATTTTTCCATCCACATTTTCCCAAAGCATCCCAGCTCTTTTTGCTTGTGAATGGCTGATCCCTTTGGGGATGTTTGTTTCATGCTCATGATACTATCATGTATTTCCAATGAAACTGTAAAATTAAGTGTTTTGGTCAGCCCACATCTCCCAGTCTGATGCTGCCCTTGGCTTGAGTTCACAATAAATGATATGTTCATGAACAAGCATAACTCAATGAATTTGATGAGGAACATTGTCTGAGGTATTGTCTTCCTTACGCTCTCTGTTGAACTACATGTCAAAACATTTGAAAATTCTTACAGTTCAATGCTCTGATTCACTGTGATTTAGGCACAAGATAAAATCTTGTTTAACCTTGAGACCTCACAAAATTGTGCAAATCCACTTTCACCTGACAACAAACATGCAAAGAAAGTAGCAAAGAAATATCAAAAATAAAAACAGTTTCTCCAGCAATGAAAGCATGCTGTGCAAAATTATGAATGATTGCATATGAGAACACATACAGATTTCTCTGGGAATATTTCATGGAGTTATGATAGAAAAATTTGTTTTCTATTGGTAGCCAATTTCTCCACTTCTTCGGATTTAGTTTTTTAGAAATGTATTCTCCCTACACAGAACCACATATACTTATGCACACTTCTTCTGGACGAGCTTTAATGATAGGCAGCTTCTGTGTCTGGATAAAATCCGGTTAGCTGCTTTAAGCACGCTGTTGAGCTGGTCATATACCTCCATCCATCCAATTTCTATACCTGCTTCTTCTTCGGGGGGTGCTGGACCCCATGCCAACTGACTGGGGTCCTCAGGCAGGGTACGCTCCAGGTGCAACTCCAGTGCACCACAGAGCCACACATAGACAGACAACCACTCCCGCCCACATTCACACCTATGGGCAATTTGAAAATTGGCCAATTTGCCTGAAGTGCATGTTTTTGGAGGATGGAGGAAGCCGGAGAACCTAGACCTAAACCCACACAGACCTAAATTTCTTGTCTTTTGACCTGAATGCATTCCAAAACAGCTCATGACCGTCAATGCATGTTTACATGCTGGGAATTCTGCCAAAGTGTAAATATGGTAATCGCTGCTGTGCCTTCTCTTTTGAGAGTGTTCTATGTTGAAAAGTTTAAATCTTATTTTGTTTTAGTAAACAAGCAAGGAGACATAGGATCCTGAAAGATTTATGTCAGGAATAAGGGATGGAGCCACTCACTTTGTCTCTTTCATTTTATAACAGCTGTCAAGATTTTATTGATATCTTTTATGGCTTGTCAAGGCCTTGCCCTCAGCTATGTCTCTGACCTTTTGGCCCGTCATGAGCCAAAGTGCAGCTTTAACACCACAGGCGAGGTTCTTGGCAGTTGCTAAGTCTAGGCTCAGAAATGAAAGTTGACTGAATCTCACTGTCAGGACAGAAGTTGAGAAATGTCCTGCAGACAAGCTCAGACTGCTAAATGAACATCACCCTTTAAAATTTAGCCTTAAATTGTGATTTCAGTCTGTTTCTTGGTTATTGGTTTTTTGGGGGTTTTTTTAGAGCTTTCTACCGAGTCTGTACTCTAAAGCACTTGTTAATAATTTTCTGTCATTGGCAAAACCATACTGTCTAGAATGGCAAAAAAAAACAACTTACAGCAAATATGTCAAGTGAGGTAGATCCGCTCACAGCCTCTCTGACAGTAACACAGTCGTCAGGGGAAATTACGGCTGATTAGTGAATTCATTTGTTTTTGTTCTTTCCAATAAGCTTTCTAAACAGGGATACAACAATGAGTCAAGAGAATGGTGAAAGTTCAACTTGAAATCTGAATCTCATTGGTCTTTCAGTTAATGCTCAAACATCCTCATAACTAATGAACCATTTTTCAAGATGTTTTAATATTTCCTGTCATGATTGTTGCAAACAAAAATAATTGAATGATTGGCATCTTGAGCACTGTGGCGATGTTGATGTGCTGATAAACTGGCAATTATGAGTAAAGAATTTACTTTTTGCTACAGCAAAAAACTTTAATAATTCGATTTTAAAGCCCTGACTTCAACTTGAAACAAGTAAATCATATCCCCAACAAGTTCCCAACAGTACCATGAGCCAAAAATAGGCAGCATGCCTTTGGTAACACCTTATTTGTATGTTGCACTAAAGTGCTCTCGCTATTTCTCTGGTCTGAAGAATGATGCCTTTTTTAAGTGTATCTCCGTCCATCTACTCAGGGTTTTAGAGACTGCATATTCATGTCTTTTTTGTACAAAATTACTAACCCTCTTATCTGATTGGGTTTATACAGCTATACACCCCTTCACTCAACAACAGTCAAAGGAAGTAAAGATAATTTTTGTTTGTAAAAAACAAGGACAGAACAGTTATTAAACTGAAGCATGAAACAGCTGTTATGAAAGGTCATAGTCAGACTTGAGAGTCTATGTGGCAAGCTGTCCAGATAATGACCCCTGCTCAATTGTTTCTCCATTGATGATTCTAGTATAGACATTATCTCATAAAATACAGATAGAAAAAAAAAATTAATGGTACACTTCATGCGGATATGAAAGCACAACTGCCTCCTACTGTGGTGGATGTGCAACTACACCTTATTTTAGTAGGGCAGTGAAAAAGCAGGTAGTACTAACTGTGCATGTTCCCTGGGGTTGCATGCAATCCCCGGCTCCTCAAGGGGGGCGGGCCGCACTAATTGTGAATCACTGCCATATTCTAAGACAGTGGTTCCTAACCTTGTTGGAGGTGCCGAACTCTGCCGGCTTCATATGCTCACTCACCGAACCCATCTTAAGTAAAATTTTTTTATTTTTTTCAAATTTAAGACGTAAGTATGTTTTACTGGTGTATTTACTGAATTTTGCATTAATGTCACCTTTTACAAAGAACAAAACCAAGACAGTGCATGAAGTTGCATGAAATGACCTACCTGAAAATCAGAGACCAGTTCAGATATGCGTTGCTTCACCTTGGCAAGTGCTACTCTGATGTCATTTTCACAGCAAAGTCTGTTTCTGTTGTTTTCCACGCAGTTTAAGGAAGTTTTATTTTATTTTTGCCAGTGTGAGACTAGAGTTGCTCAACTTGACATTGCAAATCACGCAGAACGCTGACTCCCATCATGTTCCGTTATACAGTACATGTAAATTCATGTTGCACATATTAGTCCAACCACTTTCTTTTTTTGCTCGACATAGTTACTATGAATTAAAATATTGAGAAAGCAATCAGATGACGTACCATCATGACAGGCATAAATCGACTACTGAGTGAGCAAAATCCCATATAGCACAAGTAGGCTAATCGATGTAGCGTCACGTGATCACCTGCAGCCAGTGATGGCTAAGAGGTCGTGTCATCACGGACTGACACGATGTGTCAAACGTACACAGTGATTCGTGTGTGTTCAGCAAAAACACCGACAAAAACACCCCCCCGTCTCCACCAAACCCCTGAGACCGACTCACCGAACCCCTAGGGTTCAATCGAACCCAGGTTAAGAACCACTGTTCTCAGGGGTAAATGAGAAAAATGAGTATGAAATTAATACTCTTGACAAAATACTCAACACAAAAACAACATCCACAATTGATGGCAGTCCTGTGTCTCCATGCTCATTAGACACATACTGTATAGCAAAAACAGTGAATTTCTCAGCACATTAATATTCCATACTGTTACTGGAATGCACCAAAACTCTCTTTGAAGCATATCATGTAAACATGTTCCATTCACTAGAGTCCAAACAAGACAACTTTGGAAAATTCAGGAGAGATGCTTCCTGCATACAAAATCAAAAACCCCTCCAGTGGTTTCTGTGTGTTGCAATTTGAAATCGTCTTGTTAGTAGTTGGTACTAATTGCTTCTTTATTTGGGACATATGTTTGGAAACATAAAGCTCATGTGAGTAGAAAAAATGATGAAATTAAGCAAAAAAATGAGAAAAACAAAACATCTGTTTATCTAAACAGGAGACAAAAGAAAGAAGAACTTCCGATCAAGTTCATGTGGATTAAAAAAGACTGCACAATTTCAAGTAAGCTTTGTAAAAAACTAAACATATTTCTCAAGTAAACTGCAGGCATACAGACACATTAAAAGACAAAATAGAGGTGATACCAGCAGCATGATGAATGTGCCCACACTATCATTTGAATAATATATGACTAATATTATAATATGCTTGCTGACACATTCATTAACTACCTTATACTGTAAGTGTTGATAGAGGAAACACTTATGAGAGTAGATATGACAGGCTGCTTTTATCACTTGGTAAGCACATCATATCTGATTGGTTTCACCTAGCTTGACCTTTTCTGAACAGTCTAAAGGGGAAAAACATACTTAATGCAATTTATTTCTGTAATGACAAAAGGTCATATCTGTCACCAAAAACAATCATTTATGCTGACAGTGTAATTTAAGCAGGATTGCTTTTTGTGTTTACGGCAAACCTGCTGATCTGAGGCACTCAATAAGCTGTGCCATTTTAAAAGCTATCAGCCTTGCTGATCAGAGAGATTTAAGCAACTCTTTAAGGGTAGTAGCTAGTTATCACTAAAACTGATCCAGCATTTGAAATCAGTAAAACTACTACTTTGAATGTAGTATGCCTTGGTTAATGTCACATTTGAAATCTAACATAATTAATCCATATAAAATCTGCATGTGATATCATATTGTCTTTATTACCTTGTCCATATTAGTAATCCAGTCCATGTTACTTTATTCCACACCCTATTCATATCTGACAATAATGCATAAATGCAAAGTGAGCAACAGGAGGTCTTCTGTATGCTGTGGTTACATGAGGAAAACATGCATTTGTCAGTAATCTAACAAAACACCAATCCTTATTTAAACATGTCACCAAATTGGATGTCCTTTCCTGAATAAAGTTACTTTTTGTGGAACCCCATTGAGACACTAGTGTGTGTGTGTATATGCAGTGCACCCTCGCACATTCGTGCATCAAAGCTCGTGACTTCACCTCATCGTGGATTTTTGGTAGGCAGTCACGTGATACTGTACAGGCATTTTATTGACTGACAGCATCCAGAAGTAAGCTCGGTTCTGTGAGTCTCGGACTTACATGAGACACAAAAGTGCTTTAAACAGTCGATCAGAGTGTGGGAAAAGGTAATACAGATAGAAGGTGGTTTAATATCAGTATGGGGAGGGTCATTAACTTTTAAATTACCGTAAATCATAAGATAAATAGTTTGTCACTCTATCACAGAATTCATTAATTGCATGTGGTTCCTGGAACACATTAACCGCAAAGAACGAGGGTGCACTGTATTGTTGAATGAACTGAGGTGATGCAGTGGTTTGCTACAGGGGCTTCAATATGTTAAAAATGAACAGTTCTCAGTGGATCAGACAGCCATATGATAACTGTATATTATCTCTGTGCTATAGTGGCCACCAATGGCACAATCCTAAATGATACAGTCATTTTTTTGAGCTATTACAGACCCTGATGAATCATTTTGAATAGGAAATAACTCAGATGAGGTGTGCTGTCTGACAGTTTCACCCTCCATCAAAAAGGACAACTGATGTTGGTTACTGAACAGCACCTGAGCAAAAGAACCTCCCTTGACTCAGAGGTGTTACTGAGCACTGTCTTCACCTGTGATTTTCCACAGTGGGGGATGAAGGGGGAAGGAAGGGAGGCAAGCAATCAACAGAACTGGCAATAAATATCCCAGCTGGAGGAAACTTAGCAGTGGTTTCTTTTGTTTTTTTTTAATACTGTGAAGTGGAAAAAAAGGAAAGAAAAAAGTGGCAATACATCAATGTCAGAAAATGGGTCAGATACTGTCTTCAGTAAATTCAACTGGTGTTACTTACAAAATTGTACATCTAATATAATGTACCTCAAATGAACTTTGGAAAACTTTGTTTTGGTCAAATCCTGGTCTTTGCAAGCCTTCTTCTACAAAGAAATAAAACTGATAAAGTGGCAGTTTATAGACTCACAAACTCGAAATAGTGACAAATGGTGAAACAACAACAGCAAAAAATGTTCTAAATAGTGATAAGCGAAACTCAAGATACTGCTGAAAAACTGATAAATGCTTTAATTAAAGATACTGCAGTGGAACTCAGGGGCCCTGTTGTTTTTCATGCAGCATATTTTCACAAATTACAAGGAATATGGATTTCCTTTAAAATAAAGAGGCAGGAATAAATGAGACTATGTTTGCTCATCAGATATTACTTGCAGGAGTGTCATATATATGCACTGATCTACCATTTCTTCAGTGCCCACTGAATAATAAGTTAAAAGAAATATTTCACAGGGCGGCACGTTGGTTTAGTGGGTAGCACTGTCGCCGCGCAGCAAGGCGGTTCCAGGTTCGAGTCCCGCTCTGTGTGGAGTTTGCATGTTCTCCCCGTGTCAGCGTGGGTTCTCTCCATGTTCTTCAGCTTCTTCCTACCTCCAAAAACATGCGCTTCAGGTTAATTGTCCGTTCCAAATTGCCCGTAATGTGAGTGAGCGTGCATGGTTGTCTGTCTTTGTCTGTGGCGCCTGGAGTTTTCCCCAACTCACGCCCTAAGACAGCTGGGATAGGATCCAGCTTCCCATGACTCTATGGCGGATAAAGCCGTTCAGAAGATGAATGAAAGAAATATGGCACACTTTGAAATACTACATGACAACTTAAAAAGGTGAGAATCCTGAAACTCTCTTTAAAATGTAACAGAACCTCAATCAGAACCACGTAATTTGAAATGTACAGTATATACAGTATATATTCACATGTTCACATGGAAATCACATTCACTACACATTTCTACTGATCTATGTGATGACTAATGCATTTTTATCCCAACTGCTTTTCAAAAAGTGTGTGACTATTACAGGCTGCCTTGCTTCTTCTAGCTGAAAAGCATGTGTTTGGGACAGCCATGAAATGTTCTCTCATAATGCAGTTTACCCTCAATTTACTCTGCTTACACGCCTACACAAAGCGATCTCCTTTAATCTGCACCAGCACTGGTCAGAGCATAGGCTCAGGTGAGTTCTTAGAGAGTGAATAAATCGAAGGGATTGGTAAATAAATCACGACTATATTTTTCCATTATCATGACAACTGCAGGGGTGATTATTATCTTGCCTTCTCAACCGCACATTTCTTTTCTACAGTTACACCACAATAGTGGGACTATTTTTAGTATGCAATAAATATGCTTATAATCAATTAATCAATATTTGAGATTAATATACACTTATATTAATTATGTTCATTATTATTAATTGTAACCAGAGTGATGAAAACACCTGCTCAAAAACGCATACTAATGTTGAGCTGGATTCCAGAGGTACGAATGCTGAATATGTATATTATGTAAATTAAAAACTAGCCCCCTAATTACATCTGTTAGAAAACCTGGCTGGTGTGTGTGTTTGTATGTGTGTGTAAGTGTGTGTGGGGGGTCTTTGCTCATTCATGAACAATAAGAAAAAGCAGGAATACAGGAGAGTAAAAGAAAACACATATCCAGTATAAAAAGAGCATGCAAATCATCAAAATAAGCTATAACTTGAATTTCCCCACCACCAAATATTGGGAGAAATCGATTACTGATGGTCAGAATTAAATTTGAAAGAATGCAATGCATGCTTTTTACCCAAGGGTCTTGAATCTAACTGCAAGGTATATCTGGGAAAATCTGAGCTGAAAAAGCAAATGAGAAAACTCTCCTCACTCATCTACCGCTGAGGTGTCCTTGAACCAGGAACAACCCCCCAGCTGCTCCAGTGGAGCTGCACAGCAGCCAAATAGAAGACAGGCATGACTTGGTGAAGCAGGCAACTCCCTGCTGTGAACATATAACTCTACACATATGTGAAGAATGCTGCTTTGTTGGTTTTAATAAAATTCACAAATGTAAATGTAGATATTTTTTATCCCTAATGCAGACAAAAATCTTCATATCATGTCTTCTTTTACATAAAAGGAATATAAATCCATAAATGTATTTTTAAATGCAATGCAATTTACTCCAAGTTAGACCTGCATTTATAAAATCCTTATCACAAAATGGAGGCATCTGATTCATCTCACCAAACATGTTCAGCAACAGCCTGTTTGAGAATACATGTTTAAAAAATGATATATGTTAATGTTTTCTGAGTTTACTGAGTTTTCAGGGGGAGATAAAATTGTGATCCAAACATTGTTTATGGGAACCGTGTGCAACATAAATCATGTTGCAAGAAAATGGAGGTAATAACTCACCTTTTGCTTTGCTTTTTGTCCCAGCCACTGATAGCATGAGGGTGTAAAGAAAGAAAACAGCAAGTTAGATGAATGGTGGGAGGGAGTAACATCAATGGGATGATGATTTTCTTAGGTTCATATGTTATTTGCATTATATTAGGGATATGTAAATTGAGAAGTGCTGTCTGCAATAACTACATCCACACCCTCGTATCACATATTTAAAGACAGAAAATGAAAACATTAGGCTTCAATAAATAATCCTCTCTAACCAGCTTCATCATACAGCATCATCACTCCATTGAGAGCCACAAAACAGGCACACATAGCTGCACGTCCTGAGTCTAATTCCAGGTATGTACAAGGAAATGTACACATAATAACACAAATTACAAAATATTTCTGCATGTTTGTTATGTCTTTCTTTAAAGCAGGGGTGTCAAAGTCAAATACACGGAAGACCAAAAAAACAAATTTACTACAAGCCAAGAGACGGACAGGTTCATTCATTCATTCATTTTCATGTACTGCCGCTGTATCCGCCGTAGCGGGTCACGGGGAGCTGGAGCCTATCCCAGCTGGCATAGGGCGTGAGGCGGGGAACACTCCGGGCACGACTCCAGTGCACTGCGGAGCCACATATAAAGACATACAAACACGCACACACACACTCACTCCTACGGGCAATTTGAGACCGGCCAATCAACCTGAAGTGCATGCTTTTGGAGGTGGGAGGAAGCCGGATAACCTGGAGAGAACCCACGCAGACAGGGGGAGAGCATGCGAACTCTGCACAGAGCGGGACTGTGATGCGGCCCTGTGAGCCGGTTCTATTAGTAATTGAAAATCATCTGGCGGGCCACATCTCGCCCGCGGGCCTTGATTTTGACATACGTGCTTTAAGGTGAACCTAATGATTTTTAGGAAAACAAAGTTAAAAATAATAATGTCAGAAATTTATTCAGTGGCTTCTCTCTGGCCTTTCCGGCTTCCTCCAACCTCCAAAAACATGTACTTCATTCGAATTGGGCGTTCTCAAATTGCCTGTAGGTGTGAGTGTGTGTGCATGTTTGTCTGTCTGCATGTAGCTCCGTGGTGCACTGGCATCGTGCCGAAAGTGTCCCCTGCCTCACACCCCGCGTCTGCTGGGATAGGCTCCAGCACCCCGCAACCCCCGACAGTGGACGAAGCAGGTATTGACAATGAATGAATAAATAAATGAATGAATGAATTTAAGCATGTGGACACCAAGCCCTTGTAGAGAAAAAAATAGTGTTGTGGTCTAGACAAATCCAAACTATGAAAACCACATATTTGGATGCTAGATCCTATGATATTTTGAAATAACTAAAACAATTTAGGATATAGTAAATAATCCAGAAATTTGGTTTCTGTAAAATTGTTGATTGTTTTTTTTTTTACAAGACTTTCTCCTGGTGGCTAATCTTTGTGACAACGCCTTGTAAGGATTCCGCTCAGTTGCTCAGCTGTCATCAATAATGAAGAACTACTCCCATCCCCTGCAGGAAACGCTACGATCACTAGAGAGCTCCTTCAGCGATAGGTTTCTTTACCCGAGATGCATGAAGGAACGCTGTTGCAGGTCTTTCCTGCCCATGGCTGTCAGACTCTACAACCAGCAATCCTCCCAGCAGACCTCTCATAGAACATCACACTCGAAATCTGGTTGACCAATGTAGTCTGTAGTTTGTAGTGTAACTGTAAATTTTAAATTGTTGATAATATAATAATAATAATAATAATATATATCATATGTGAATATGTACATTTCACATGCTACATATGTTAATATGTATGTATTATTTAAGTATGTATGTACGACCCCCCCGCTGCTGCAGTCGCACAAATGTCCCCACTGTGTGACGAATAAAGGTTATTTTATCTTATTTTATCTTAGTTAAATTCACCTGTAAGTTTCACACTATTTATCAGCGGCAATTAACTAAACAATTGACTTTCATCATCAGTCAAAACACAACCACTGTGTTTGTAACTATTTGTTAGATAATGAAAGAGACAGCAAAATGAGAACAGAACATTTTTCAGACTCAAAGAGATTAACAGTAAATTGGCTGATAAACCTTTTTTGAAATTCAATCCATCGTATAATCTGCTAAAAGAAATTAAAATTTCAAACTAAACAAATTGTAATCAGGAGTAGAAAAACATAAGAGAAGGCAGCATACACCACAAAAAACACTAGTTCCAGGCATTTTATCACCCTCCTAAGATGTCACTGGTGCTAAAATTATTCAACTTTCTACAGTACAAATCTTTGTAGAAATAAGCAAACGTGCACTAAGGTACCGCAAGAAAGCAAACAAAAAAGCAAAAAAAACAACAAGCAGACAAACAAATCCAAAACCCTTGTACATGTTCTGATTTGCTATTAAAAAGAACATTAGTCTACCCAGACTACAAAAGCAAAGCAAATGTTAAAGCAGATTAGCAGCAGGTTGAATGCACTAAATAATGGACAAGGCCACACAAAACATGACAAAATTAGCCTCCAAATCCGTTCCCAAATCAACCGTCATTAACTCTCCACTGACAGATGCTATGGACTGCAATTTGCCAGTTGTCATTGAAAAGTTGTCAAGCATGCCCATCTGCTCTTTTTCTCGCTGACATCTAACTTTGGTTCGTGCAGTGTAGCCCAATATTGATATTTATTTATACTAAAAATTCAGCAGCTGAAATAGAAAGCAGGTAGCGTTTAAATGTGCTTGGAATTTCTACCTTGACTTGAATTTACACCTTCACATCTTGAAGTAGAACGGAAGTGAAGTGGGGGTGTGGCAGGATGGTCCCAAAATTGAGAAGGTGACACTTCAGTCAAAGTCAAGTGATTACATTGCCAGTTTTCAAAATACAGTGGCTGTTTTCAGGCTCCACATAACAGGACTGTGCCTGACTACAACTTCATATACTGTAATTATCCAGTTATGATGCATGCTATGACCAAAATAAGATGATTTCCCAGATTGAAATTCGTAAACTACTCAGCAGTAAATTAAATATCTCTCCAGCTTTACTTGTGTATGTGTGTGCATGTTAATAAAAAAAACCAACAACTTTAAAATCAATGTCAAATCAATCAATGTTTACATTTTTTTAAAATGAGAATAATATTGTTAATTAGGCAACCTCCAAAATTAAAAAAATTCACAGATTGTATTCTCTGTCTTGACACATACAAAAAAATTAGTGACAAAAAAACTTCACAAGGACCCTCTTGATACAACATCTCATCAAAGTCTGATGAGACTGAAGGTTTTATTAATTTCCAGCTCAGAGAATGTAGATGGAAATTTGCTGACAGGATATGTGATTAAGATAACTGAAATTATATGACATAATTAACAGATTGTTAGAAGAAAAATCTTGATTTGCATGCATTCAACATTTACACTTCCTCCTTACTATTTCTCTAATTTTGTCATTTTAACTATTTGCCATTTGATAAATATTTACAATCAAAATCTGAATTAAAATAATACCAATCCTCTGAATAGCTTTATTTTCTGTTTTATTGTTTCTACATTTCATAATGAATGAAACTTCTGGCAGAGCTGCAGGTGAACACAAACTGAAGAACAAATCTATGCTGACAGGGTGACACACAGTGTGCTGGGGTTTTTTTTTTTCAGCCCATAGAGGCAGAACGGCACAAACACTTCTTTGCTCCTCAAGAAAATAAGCTCCTCTTTTAGTATTTACCTCTCCTCCACCTCTGGTCTCCAAGTGTATTGTGTGCTGAAACCTCGATGGGAAATGTCTTACAGATTACAGGCCGTGGCCCCCTTCTAGCTGGAAATGACACTGTGCACACCACATTTCTTTCTGTTTTTGTTAGAGATCATTTTTGGCTTCTTACCCTCTGCCTGCTGCTCAAAGCTGCATCTGCATTTGGCACGCTCATCGATACTTCCTTCTTGTGTTTCACAGCTGCTGATATTTGAGTATTTCTGGACATTCTATCTTTTCAATAATTATATGTTTGTAGAGAAGTAATTTGAGAGGAAAGACTGTGCATTGTGTGTATGTGTGTGTGTGTGTGTGTGTGTGTGTGTGCGTGCGTGCGTGCGTGCGTCCGTGCCTGTGTGTGTGTGTGTGTGTCTCTCTGTCTGTCTGTCCGTCTGTCTGTCTGCATGTTTACATGTTAGTACTTTCAGTATTAAACAAGCAGAGTCAAAACATCCTGTCCTGAATTCTGTTCCTTTTACAGTAATTGGCCCACAATGATGCCAGTTTGCAAATCTGGAAGCCAGTTGCTTAACATGATATTTCTCCACATTTATTTTAGATGTCTGTGTAGGTTCTCAGTCACCCAGGTCATGGTTATCCAAAAGCTGTTGAGTCGACTCAACAGCTTTTGGATAACATTTATTTTACCAAGCTAGGACAAAGATTAAATAAAAGTAACACTAATTTAGACAATGCCATCTATAACCATGAATGGGTAAACTGTAAACCTTTTTAAATTTGGAGTACTTAACTAGCAGCAGATTCTCCAGCAAAGTCCTTTTATATCTTTACAATTTCTGGCTGAACGAGAATCATATCTTGTGTCTTGAAATGAATTAGTGTATAGTTATAGTTAATTACTGTATTGGTATGTATAACACAATGATGGTCACAGTTTTGCCAGTGAATTACTATGTATTTATAGGTAGTTGAGTATATTTGAATCTATGGTATGTATCCAGTATTTAATAATAGAATGCTAATAAATAAATTACTAAGAAAAATAACCGAAAATGTACCTTATTTATTAATGAACATTTTATTCATAAACAATATGTACAAAAAATAGATAAAAAATAATGCTATGGTATTTTCTAACAAATTTGAATACTGGATAAAGTTTTAGTAATGTGGAAAAGCCACAACCTCTATTTAAGACTATTAATAGCAGACTGGCATTAAAATGTCTAAATTCAAATGTTATTAAAATGTATAAAATTGAAAAAAACAATTATTAGATGCACAGTTCAGTAACTAAACTCATCATCATCTTTTCATGACGCTTTAATGTTTACAGTAAATATTTTGTTAAATTTTTTAATGATTTCATTTGGTAAAACAATAGTTCAGATGTTGGTTGGAGAACAACTGCTTATCTGGTGTGGACACTGGGGGGACTAAAGAAGTAGCACGTAACATTTTACTATCTAATGAAAACTTTGTTGTTTTTAACACTCATTTATCTTTCTGTATGTTCCCAAGCCTGTGTATTTTCTCCATACACAGACGTTATTAATCTCTGACTCCCTCTAAATTTAATAGTGTTGACAAAAGTCAGACACCATGATAAGACTCCTTGCTGTGAATTGGAAATGTTGACAAGTGCATGACAAGCATAACAATCTAATCTGAATGGTATAACATGGTGACATTCCCAGGTTGACCACAAACAATATTGTATGTGTGTGTGTGTGTGTGTGTGTGTGTGTGTGTGTGTGTGCGTGCGCGTGTCTGCGTGTTTGTGTGTAGTCCTCAACATGTCAATATTTGAATTTTGAACATTCAGAGACACGAGAAAACATGCGCTGCCATATCCAACCATTGTACTGCAGTTCCCTTTTCCGCCAAAACCCCGCCAAGCAGCACCGCTGCGTTCGACTTTCACCAACATTCATCTCTCACAAACTCATTATAGAGGCTCTGAATTGCACTTGACCTGAACAGGACCAGGCATACTCTCCTTCTGAAAAAGTATGCTGAAAATCAACACTTATGTGTGCACATCATAATATGAGTTGGGATCCAACAAAAGAGACAATGCCAAACATTATACAAACCCCCAGAAAATAAAACGCGTGATACAATAAATGTAGCTTTACCGAATAGTAACAGTGCAGAGAATAACCAGGGATCCACACAAGACGGTTGAGTGTAATATATGCAGAAACAAGACAATAAAATGCGTCATAGCATATCAACACCAATGAGATAAGAAAGCAATTAGAAAATGAGAACAACAACAACAAAGCAGAGAGACAAGACTTTGGCTAGTCTGGCATACATTTTCAAAAACCAGCAGATCGTCAAAAGCATTTGGATTCAATGAGCTTAACAGTGGAAAAAAAAAAAGTTCATTCGTAATCTGTCAGACTTATTTCTGATGAGGGATGCAGTTCTGTAATAAAGCATTAGTTACTGGTCCCTGTGGTCATTAGTTTAACCAGCCACACAAAGGGTTTGTCCTCTAACACAGAAAGAGCCAGCCATCACTAGGGTCACTGGCCCCGTCTGCCAGTGTCACAAAACAAACTCTCCTGGGACAGTGGGGCTGTAAGTAACCCTTCGACAGAGAAGCACTTCTTCATATTCAGCTCACATACTCATACTCACAAGAGGAATCACAAGGCTTCTACTTTGGGAGCTGTGTGTGAAGGTAGGCCATATATTTATTTAACTGACATTTTGAGTTTCAAAAGTTAATTTACTCTCATTCTGAATGGACCAGATTTTTATTATAAACAATCACAATTTGTGGCTCAATGGGTAGTGCTGCTGACTCACAGGCAGAAGATTCCTTGTTCAAGTCCTTTCTGCGCCTGAGTTTGTATTTTGTGCTAGTGTCTGTGTGGGTTCTCTCTAGGTTCTCTGGCTTCCTTCCACCTCCAAAAACATCCAATTTAGGGTAATCGATCCTTCACCTGTCTTTTGTGTGGCTCAGCAGTGAACTGGTATCATGCTCGGAGTACCCCCAGCCTCTCGCCCGCAAGTCAGCTGGGATAGGCACCAGCAACCCCCGTGACCCGCAAAAGCGGAAGCGGTCAAGACGAAGAATGAATTAATGAACGATCACAATTTGCTGTGCGCTACATGTAAATGAGGAAACAGTGTTTGTGATCTTTTAAATGACTGATGAACAAAATTTATATCCTTATTAACAAATGCTGAGAATTCGCAGCATCTCATTTAAAACCATCTGTTTCCTCTGTTGCAGTCAATTGCCTAAATCAATCTGTGAGTGGTTACAGACCAGTACAAACTTTGGATGTACAATATGTGCAACATGAGGTGATAGAGATGTAATACCCACTCACCTGTGTCCAGTGTTCCATAAATAATTTAGTGTTTGGTAAATTATTGATAAGGCTGAGTTGTAAGAAATGGTTAGAGCCTCCAGGTTTTTAGAGTGATAATACAGAAGGAATTACCCGATTTAAAGCAGAAACTCCCTTTACAGCATCATAAGCATGTTGTCTCTCCTGAAATCTTTGCTGCACAGGGTTCTTACATTGCAGGTGGTCCAACAAAATCATCACACTTTAAACACACTTCTTAACTAATGCAAAAGATAGCATTAGAGGCACACAGATTGTACCTCCCCAAGATGCCACAAACCAATTCCCTTTTCAATTTTCCAATCTTGCCATAACTGTCTTTCCATAGGAAAATTACATATAACAAAAGTGAGTGGCCTTCCAGGTAGAGAAACAGAAGCATGAGAAGACAAACTCGGGTGATGAAGAAAATTTGTTTTTATGTTGCATTAAAAAAGAAAACGCAAAAAAATATTTCACATGGTAATGGAGGCTATCAGTAAAGCCTGAACTTCAATATGATACATTAGTACAGATGACTTTGATTTACCCAAATTCAACCTGTTGCTTCTTATCAGATGTGCACAAATATAAATTACCTTTCAGTACAAAACATGTAAAAGTCCTGCTCGGTGACCGTACAATAATTGTTGGATAAAATACTCCACAGCCCAGATTTTCCAAAATAGATTGTTTCACATACAATACATTTTCAGAGAGTTTATTTGTTAGGCAACATTTATAAATATATAATACAGAGAAAACACCTCATAGCTCTTCAAGAAGATATTCTTTCTGGGTTCCATTTCCTTTCATTCCTTGTGAATAGCTATTATTAATTTACTATATATTGATTTTTATTTATATTCATCGTTCCTCATTTGAAATATCTCACACTATCAGGGAGGCACTCTTCAGGTCACCTTTCAAGTCATTTTGAAGAGACAGATGAAGTAGGTTTAGGAGTTAAAGGCACATTTTGGAATAAATGAGTTTTTTAAATCTTATGTAAAATGCAAAAATAACTACCATTAAAAAGATATCTGTAGTTCCCACATGACGTTAATTGCAAAACTGACTAGAAAGCACTCAGAGAGCACAGAAGCCTGCCAACGCCACTGTCAACAAAACCTGAAAAATCATAAAACAGCTTCCAGGCTGTGTCAAAACAAAATCCTCCAACAATTGTTCATCAGCAATATTTCAGAAAAAACATCATGTGGTTGCAGACATTTATTTGCAGGGAAGTAGATTAGTGCGTAATTAAATTAAAATTAATTAATTAAATTAAATTAATTAATTAAATTAAAATTAAAAAAAATAAAATAAAAAAATGCCTTCATATACAAAAGTGGAAGGTTTTAATAGTATTGCGAAATTGAAGATACTAACTATATTTATATATAATAATTAATCTACCCTAGAGACCTACTCCATATTGTATCTCCCTCAAACATATATGTATTTCTCAGACCCAGATTATATATAGATTATGATCTAGACCTGAACCCATTTAGACATAGTGGTGGAACATTAGTGCTGCCTTTGTCTGGTCTTTTGATAAGCGTATTGTTATTTTACATTAAATTTACAGTATGTTATTAAAGGTCAAACCTCACAACGGTAAACAGAGTGACAAAGTCCTCCAGAATCTGTATCTGGAACTGCCTCAAATTTTATTCTTCCTATCAATATTTCATCATCAAAATCTGCTGAAAGTACAAAAAACAGTAGTATGAATGTTAAAAACCATTCATAAATCTTGAGTTTTGACTTGATAAGGTGAATGGTGATAGCTATGACCTTACTTTTTTGTTGGCCATAGTAGCATTAAATTTTACAAAGACATTTGTTTTTAGCAGAGGTTAAACATTAATGTGGAACAATATGACCTCTAATTTAATGTGAAAAGACAGACACGTTGTTGTCCTGCCTGTATCCTCTAAACAACCACTTCATTGCAGAAACCCTTTAGCAGAAAAAATCATCAGTGTCTATGGTAGACATGATGAAGCACAATGTGAACCATTTTGTCATGAAAATAGTTTTGAAAATAGTTCTAAAAGTAAAGCTTGTGATAACGATATCATTCCACAAAAAGACAACACTGCGTTTGGTTAATCAATCAACATTATTGAGTCCACTTGGGAGTTTTTTGATATTACTAAGCAAGTTCCAAAGTGATTTAGGAGTGTCTAACTCTGGTCACGCTTTAAAAAATAAAATTACATTTCCTAGTGTCACAGAAAATGGCTTGACATTATTCTGCTGCAACAGTGCCTTGTAGAAGCCTTGCACATGCAAAAGATGGTCACCGCTTAGGGCAATCCAAGGTTCAAATCTCCTACGTGTTTATCTGCAGCCCCCAGGGAGATGGCAGCCATGCAACACAGACAGTACTCCTCTCCACAGTTTAGCATGGCGAAGCTGACAGAATTCATATTTTTATATCACAACATAAGCACATATGGGAAAACTCCAAACACCAATATTAAAATAAGCATGACAAAATCCTTGTGAACAAGATTCATTACAAAATTAAATGAGACAGACCTGTGATATTTTCACATTTGCGGTGATGAAACAACCATATTCCAATCATCTCTAAAATGAGAATTTCTTTTTTTTCCCCTCTCACTAAGCACCAAATATAAAGCTTGATAAAATCTCTGCACAGTTGGGATTCCCAGGGCTGTTAAAGATAATGCAATCTGAATTGTGCCCTAAGATGACAAATTGCAGGGTGCTTTACAGTATTTGCGGGATGACTAGAAGTACATGACTTTAATGTTGCAGAAATGACACCCATGAGAGTATTAAGGAAACAATTATGTGATGTGGAATTATATCCACAGGAGACCATTTATGTTCAAAATCTAACCTAATTGTTCAGTGTGTAATCTGAAGAATGGAGGGAAGAACAAGAGGAAAGAGAGCTACAAAATGTTTTGCTTTTTTGTACATCACTCATTCTCATCGCTTTGCACTGTTCATATAAGAAACAGGGTGAGACAAAATTTATGGAGTGTTTCCAGTTATTTCATAAGCTCAGGTCAGTTTTTATACTTTAAAGTCTGAAAATGAAGTAAAAACCCTGCGTGACTCCTGGCAGCTATCTTGGACCCAGT
Source organism: Antennarius striatus (assembly GCF_040054535.1). Classification (NCBI taxonomy): domain Eukaryota; kingdom Metazoa; phylum Chordata; class Actinopteri; order Lophiiformes; family Antennariidae; genus Antennarius; species Antennarius striatus. Next base: position 15,593,355 of record NC_090781.1, on the reverse strand, counting down.
TCCAAGTTTGTGAGATATTTTTCCTAGTAATGTGTTATTAATGGAAAATTTCAAGGTAAAAAATACTTTACCCTTATTTCCGCAAAGAGAGTTTTAAGCTTTGAAATTCTGATAATGTTTTTAACTTGGGGCAAATACATGCCGTCTTTTAAAATAAGTTGTGACATGGAAAAAGTGTCTGGTGAAACAAGAACAGCAAAAAAAAGTCAATTGGACTTGCTTAAGGGGATGTTGAATGAAAAATGCAATTTCCTTTTGGATCTAGCTTCTTCACTTGGACTCATCACTGGTCAGTTATGTCAACCCTACTTTCACTGCCCTTCACCACCCTGAGGTAAAAGAACAGATAAAAAAGGAGGATAAGGAGAAGGTGACATCCTCAAGGTCAAAATCTGTTGGAAAATGGAGGCAACAGAAGAAAAAAGTGGTGAAGAATCTTTGAACTAAAAGCTATTAATACAAATATTTTATACCATAACTATAAAAATTATACAAATATACTGTGTATATATATACAAATTATGCAAACTGTATATATCATACACATATCTTATATTATATTTTATACTATAACTATGGATAGTGTTTCACTCATAACTACGCTCACAAGTATGCAGATAAGTACGCGTGAAACACAGTCTCTCATCCTCTTGTTATATCAGTTGCATATCTTTTAAAACACACTCAGAGTTATGCTCTAGGTCCCAACGATGGGATGCTTAGAACAACCAACCTCTGGAGAGCACTTTTTTTCTAACTATGATGAATCAGTTCACTTCCTGAAAGTGATATCCTTAGACAACACGTTCATTTCCTTGTTCCACTTTTATTTAGCAATACAAATGAATAACTAAAATGTTTCTGGGTGCATTTTCTTGTCATTTACGTGTGCAAAACAAACCTACAATTCACTTTTATCTTATTTTGATTGTGAGAAACTGGCTAACTTCTTTACATCAACCATTGCAGTTTCATTTATGTTTCTGTCCCAAGGAGAGAACATTCAAAAACCATAATACACTCTTTCATGCTCATTTGACTGCAAGCGACAATGTTTCCCAGGCTCCATCATACCCAGGGTCACTGCACTTCTGTTTAAATACAAAGCCAGTTTATGCATAATGCTCTTGGCTGATACAGACACAAAATGCTGCTTCTGAATCATTTGTATTGGTGTGGTTGTTTTAAGGTATGTGATTCTCATGCATTCCCGTCAGTCTGCCTTTGGACAGAAACTCCAGCAGGGCTAAATAAATTTTGCCACCAACATTTGAAGCTTGAGAGCTGTGGCCCATTCATCAGTAATGAGACCTTCTCTAAACACCAACTTCCAAAACCCCTTTTATTTTTGAAATGCAAGCTATCAGGCTATAGATGACTCCTTTGGGATTTAAGCATTATCAGGGTTACATTAATGCTGGACATAACCACATCTTCTGTAGCCACTGCTGCCCAAATAATAAACACTGAAGAAAGACCGGAGACAACCTGGTTGTTAGTCAGAGACCATAAGATTATTGCTGTATCACATAACTGCATTCTCGACAGCTCAGGCCACTCTCCTACATATGACATATTTTACTTGCTTTCTATACATTATCGCAGACCTAACATAAAAAATACTAACAAATGCAGAGTGGGACTCGAACCCGGAACCTGCTGCTGTGTGGGGAAAGTGCAATCCACTGCCCTTCTGTGTCATCCTGTCCTAATCATGTACTTTTTAAATTTAAACATTATTTTATTTCTTATTTGTTGGTTCACAACATAAACAATCTGTTTGAAATTTGGAGAATCATCCCTCACTCTACCATTCCTGCCTACTGATAATTATACATGCTCTGGAAAAAACTGAGATACATTCTGTGATGCTACAAACTGTTGATAGTTGAATTCAAACATGAAACATATACAGCTGAAATATGTCAAACTGCACAAAATTGCAGACGTGTCAGATTGTTTTTATCATTGGGTCACAATCAGCCTGTCAAAGCTTTCCATCTCGCCGACAAAAAATGGATGAATTCTGAATGTGTGCATCAATAAATTCTTAGCAGCAGGAAAGATCGAGGAACAGTCATCAATTAACATGTCAACCTCTGGTAACAAGCTAAAGAGTCTGTAGATAATAGTTCCCCTTTCTGCAAAGCAGATTCTTTTACAACACTATCATTTCAAGTTGCTCCACTTCATTCTGGCAATCTCCTGAAGCTGACGGCAGCACATTGGCAGGACTACAACAACGCAATTCTTGGAGTTGTCAGAGGCATCAGTCGTACATTCCTTTCTCAACAGTTGGGATTTTTGTCTTATTCCGGATCTCCACAAATGTGTTTTTTTGTTAACATGTTATTCATTTAGTGGTTAACCTGTGTGTTTTGCACACTAACAGCCTCCTCGTCTAACAGCATTGTACATTTCTATTATTACCGCTGTCTAGTTAACAGTATCTAGTTATTAGCATGGATTTCACGTTTTTATTTCATTAGACATGTGACCATAAAATTAACAGTGACTTGTAAGAAAGTAAAAAATATTTTAATTAACCAAGACTAATTTGGTCTACCAGACTCAGTGTATTGAACATTCTCGGACAATCGCAAATTCTCGGCTAGTTGCAAATACATACTCTTGACCATTAACCAAGAAGTCTGCTGTCTGGCTTGAAAAACTACACACTTTTTGTAGTAACTTCACTACAGTCCAACACTATAATAGAAAGATTACGTTCATAAAACAGTCAGTAAATGGTAAAATATAAAGAAACAAAGGACAATAAAAATGTAGAATTTGATTACTCAACAACATTTACTTTCTGTTCATTTAAAACAAGTAGTTTGAACTGGCACAGTAACATGTTTTCATCAGGAATATATCTACTCTATGTAGTGCTTCTTCTTGAGTCAATCACAAACACAATCACTGATAAAACAATTTTGCATGACCAAAAGAAATTTCACTTAACTTCTAAATTAATTTGTGTTTCAGTATTAGCTCAACGTATGAGTCACTGCTAACTGCCAGTTGACCAGTTTCTCTGTGCACTGAAAACTTATTTATAGGGTGTGAGCATTTAGTGGACATTTCTGGTCTTAATGGAAATGTCAAATCAATTTTAGCAAGCTAGTGAAAAGCTAATTATCTAATTATTATAGTGGTCAGAGATTTATTTTCTGCTCTTTTTTGTGTCTCACTGGTCCACATTTGAAGTATCCTCGAGCAACGTACCGGACCCCCCACCTCCATTGGAGTTGCACAAATATCGCTCCTGCTCAGCTGGTGGAACCTTGCATGAGAGTTTGAATGAATGTGTGGTTAAATGGATGAATGTTAAAGCTGTCTGAGTATCAGCAAGACTACAAATATATGCAGTCCATCTGTGTACAATTTACATCTAGCTTGACTTAATCAGTCTTAGGTCAAGCCAGAGTTTTTCTTTTTACACTTACCTTCTTTTCCTTTCAGCTTTTCCCTTCAGGGGTCGCCACAGCAAATCAGTCGCCTCCATCTAACCCTGTCTTCTGCATCCTCTTCTCTCACACCAACTACCTTCATGTCTTTTTTAACTTAACTCATTTAATAATTAACTTTGAGTGTATTATGAATGTCACAATAGAGAACTGAAGAAGTCTCTTGGACGAAACGTCTTCAAGAACTTTCTTAACGTCCAGTGTATTGACTTAAACAGCTTTGGATAACCATGACCTGGATAACTAAGAACCTACACAGACGTCACAATAGACCTGATTTAGATTATGATTACTTTTCATGCAGATTATTTTTATGGAGTGGTTTATCATCAAAGAGTAGTCAATGATATCTCAGATCTCCCTCTCAAGGTGTATTTTGGAAAAAGTGCATTTTAGAAAGAGCCTACTTTATTTAAGTCAGTATGAAATTTTCAGTATTAAAAATGTTTCTCAACCGTACGCTACAATTACCAGGCAGATATTTCAAGTGATCTACTTGAATTTCTTAATTTCGCCTTCATCCCTTTTTATTGGAAAGTAATTTAATCTGTCCCTCGACACTCAATGATTTTATGCTCATCGAACTCAGAATTTAGTCATTTGAAAACACTAAACTCTATGGATTATCAAAAATAATACGAGAACTAATGGTGGCCAACGTGGATGAAAATACTAATTCTAGATTTTCTGTTCAATTTTATTACAATTAGAATGTAATCGAAATTTTACAATGAACTGTAAATTGAATACATTAAATGTTTGATACCAGAAGAAATGAAATTATATTTACCTGCATTGGATTATGGTGGTGTTATCATAATTGTATTTGTAATTATGTTTGTATTATAATTGTAATTTGTGTGCACTGATCCTTTAAGTAGTAAAATGTGACTGAGAATAGGGATTATCTATTTCATTAAATAGTGTGAAGGAGCTCTTATCTCTGGCTTGACTGCATTTCACTGCCTATGAGGAATCTTCTTCTCAGCAATGACACATATTCTAATTAGTGAGCACACAGGCTAAGTGGGTTCTTTAAACATATTGTCTCTGTAGATTAGTATGGAGCTGTACAGAGTGAGTACAGTATAGGTAGCAGAACAGGGTATGCTCTTTGTAAAAAAAGCAAACAGGTAGTGACACTGAAGGTGCTCTTTATGAGAGAAAATACAGACAATACAAATATTACTCAGCTGGAAGAAAAAATATGGAGCATTAAAATATACTCCATTTGCTAAAGCACATTTCAACGGCCTGTCTTATGTTCAAGTTAAAAAAGGAAAATAAAATGGCTTCAAGGTACGACAAACCCCAAAATCATACTTTGTAATAGCAGACACTTTCTCAGTTGTGACAAAACTTGAGTCTGCTGCAATTTAATGGATCAGAGTTTCATGCATGGCAACAGATGGGGTTCTGGCGTACCTCTCATTATTGAGCCTCCAAGCCCTCCTCTCTTGCATCGCCACCTGTCCGGCAGGTCTAATGTTATTCTTGCACCTGGGTAGGCCATCACAAGCTATCATCAAAGTTGTGCTCTGAGGGCATCCAGCCTTTCTTGCAACATGTCACAGCAAAGTGACACAATTCATCTTGAGACTGGGCCATCCACAGATTAAAGAAGTGCTAAAGTATTTTGAGATCAGCATATATGTTTGAACAACCTATTACTATAAAACATAATGAAAGTAATTTCCTTTGGTGAACTGCAATTTCACATCTAGTTTTATTTCATAGATTAGCAGAATTAAGGGATCAAGGATTTGTCTTCACACACACAAAAAAACCATGTTCTATTCCATTCCAATTTTGGGACGGCCCATTTGATGATGATTCAAATGGAGTGGAACAATGCTCTCAGAGAAAACTGATGGATTCATATGTATCAAGTTAACCATGGCAATAAACATCTGAGTTCAGTTATTGTCTTTACAGCAGAACATATACACTATGAGGATTTAGCAGTGTGCGCCAGGCCTATATGATTATTTCCACATTATATGTAATGAACATTCTTGGATTCATCATATGCACTGGATGTCTTTATTTCCACTTATTGTTTATACTTACACCAGCTCTTCCTTAGGAAGGCTTGATTCAATATATAAAAGATAGTCTTTCATAATGAACCTGAATTCTTATGACATGAATGTCAGCCTTTTTTTCTCCACAAGACCGTTTGGATTCTGCACTAAAAGTGGCCGTCAGTGCTGTTCATCCATCATGAGTAATCTGTTGTTCTTCTTGAATCACCACAGATAGACAGTATACAGAGCAGAACAAACACATTATCTGTCATCAAAACAGAGTTGTACCATTTCAGTTTGCTTACCTCCGAAAATGGTGAGAGAATTAGGGGAGACATAAGTTGTCACAAACACCTTCACAGCATGTTGAATTGTCAGTCCTTGACTGTGAAAAAGAGGTATGTGTTTCTTCATCACTTTGGTTAACAGCTCACCGAAACTATTCTTCAGTGAAAGGACTAGAAGTTGATTAAAGGCATGTTTGCTTGGAGGCAGGAAGAACAAAGGTTTCACAGCTCTGCACAAGGAGCGGAGTATCTGCACGACTGCCATTAAAAACTGTAATATCGGTTTAGCCCCCCGGACCCCAGCCATCAATAAGAAAGTCTTCTTGACTGACAAAGGCAAACAGGCAAACAGCAAACACCTCACAGGCGCAATCCTGTTTGATAAGGCTCATAACCTCCTCATTCACTCTTCACTGGAGGAGTTAATCGAGTCAGGCTGACATCATGAACTGAGATAATGCCAATACCATTTTCTCACACTATGTTCAATAATTAAAGCTCTCTAATCCACTGATTGCCAGAGTTTAAGGGTGAAGACACTGCTTTACGATAACGTTTGCTATGTTCATTATTGCAGTCACATGCAAACTGCTGATCTATTGTGCATTTTAGCAACATTTTGGTCTAAGGGTGTTTCACGTCACCACCAGTTCTTGTCCCCACATGGCAACAATAGAGAACGTGAAATTAGTTTTTTGTTTAGTCCAAGCAGCTCATACTAATGAACCTTTGTAGGAGTTTGTACTGAACTATTTTGCCTTTGCTCAATTATGCATTCATAGCTTTACTCTTCACTCCAGAGAAAATAGGAAATACAGAACTATTGACTGCTGTTGCCAAAGCAAGCTTTTCAAGTTTTCAATACAACAACTTCAACATATTCTGATCTGAGCTTCTGTCCAAAAAAAATTTCTTCCTCTTGCTTCACTGCCTCCTGTCCAATATGTAATTTAGCACTGTCATAACTGATATCTATGACAGTCTTGCTGATAGTTCCTTCATAGACTAGCAATCATCAGATTTGCTCATGTCACCATGTTGACAGAAAAACAAGAGCTTCAATTTTATCAGCATTGTCAGTTCAGCAGTCATCCAAGTCAAGCCACGCCGAATGCCCTTGACTACAAAATGATGCTCAGTGCAGGCTATTATTCATGTGTTTGTTTATTGCACGCCATAAGGAAATGACAAGCAATGGCATTCACCTTACTTTTTTTTTAACCCACCCCACAAGCAGCATCTGCACAATTGAATTTAAATAACCTTCAACTAATGTGTCTTGATTGCAATGTGTCTACAGTAATGGATGCACCGTGTGGGAACCGGCTGTTCACACACAGTAGCTTTAGTATCATTTCAGCCTCTGGAGAAAGGCCAAAGACAAGGTAAGGTATTGGCTAAGTAATGCTCCTGCCCTCCATCACACTCCCCACAAGATGGACAGAGAGACTACTCTTTCTCTGCTGAGATTGATTGGCCACAGTTGACTGATGGGAAAGACTAATGTGAGCTTAGAAATATAAGATGCTATATGTGTTATTAAGTAAGGATACACCAAGTCCAATACCAGTATCAGGTATCATTAATAACAATATCATTCTTCTGATGTTACTGAAACTAAAACCACTTCATGGCAATCTAACATTAACTCCTATCAGGTGACCAGTAAGGGGGAAAAGGAGTGTTGTCAGCATCCTTTCATTCTTCCGTTTTCTGAATGCACGTATCATCGACATTTATGTGGTGGGTTGTTGCCGAACATCCCAGCTGACATTGAGCTATCGGTGAGGTACACACTGGGGTACATTGCGGACAAGTCATTAGTTTATCACAGGATAATGATAAGGATTTTACTCTGCAGAGATTCAAAGATTCAGGGTTTGCAAATTTTCCAAGCAAATAAAAATGTGTTTGATGATAGAAATTCTCAAATGTGACATGATGCAACATGATCTTACTGCAGTCACTAAATAATATCTGATGATAAAAATATATTTTAAGTAAATTAATATAAGTACTTGCATTTGTTATTGGTCTAAAAACAGTATTTGTGTATGTCTACTGATTAATGGTAAATCTAATATGTAGGGTTATTGCAGTTTTTAGTTCATCAAGGTCAACACAATAATGGTGGAAGATCAATAATCATAGAATATTATTTTATAAATAAATACTTTGAAATGCAGCTGGAGTTGACCTTTATTTCTAAAAAGAGAATTAATCAAAATTGAAATTTGCTTCAACAAGCTATATTAATATGTAAACAACCCATTTTCTTCACAACAGAATAACCAAACAGCAGTATCTGTTGAATCATCTATTGCCAATTAACAACCTCAGGGCAGGAAAATTATGCCAAATCCAAATTACCAAGAAACTGCAGCTCATCAAAAAGCCACTTGAGTTAGGCTCTGAATCTCAATTTTAGAAAACAAACCTTTACATAGCACATGAATGATAATGACTATGTTGATGACAATGTAATTTCCCTTTGTGGGATTAATAAAGTGTACTTCTTCTCTTGTTCTTCTTGACTCTGTAGCCTGGTGCCTGAACCACCAACTTGCAGTTGTTTGGCTCAATATAAATACAAATATTTTTAAAACAGGCTGAAAGAGCTAATTCAACCACTAACGTTTGAAGGCCGGCAATTAAAGTCATCAGTTCAGTTCCTGACCAAATCTGAATTATGGCCACAATCTCTGTTCCTGAGTGATGATGTTGAGAATGAAATGCCAGAAAAGGTCAGCAGAATTGTGATCTTTTTAAAAAAAAAAAAAAAAAAAGATATATTATCATGTTATCTTATGTGATTGTGTGAACTTATTTAATAACTATACTTTACTTCTTTTATCATTTTATTTTAAAGGGATGATACATGTAAAGACTCCATCCATCCATCCATTTTCCTCCGCTTTATCCGCCGCAGCGGGTCACGGGGAGCTGGAGCCCATCCCAGCTGGCATAGGGCGTGAGGTGGGGGACACTCAGGGCATGACGCCAATGCGCCGCGGAACCACACACAAAGACAGACAACCCCTCACACACACACACTCACTCCTACGGTCAATTTGGGACCTGCCAATTAACCTGAAGCATATGTTTTTGAGGGTGGGAGGAAGCCGGAGAACCCGGAGAGAACCCACGCAGACACGGGGAGAGCATGTAAAGATTCTTGTCTTTAAAATAAAAAAGAACTAACATCCTGTCTATAGGACTTCTAGCTGTAGCCAATTCTGCTCCTTGTTCCCGGTTAGGCCTTCACTTTATAAAAAACATCAAATTCTCTCTGGAAAGCCCGGAGAGAACCCACATGAATATGGGGAGAACATACAAACTCTGCATAAAGCGAGACTCGAATCCGAAACCATCTCTCTGTGAGATGACACCGCTACCCACTGCAACACCATGCTGCCCACTTTTGGATTAGCCAGATATTATCCCCAGTCAGGAACTGCCAAGAAGACAGTCACACCACTGGACTTCAGAATAGTTCTTCAGAAACCTATGGGTGGTATCACAAGACAGCATCCATATATAACAAAGTCTATGTCAATGATGTATGGATTATGTGATCATGAAAAAGTAATTACTGAACCACTGCAGAGTAAATGGAATATACACTTCAAATTTGAAACTTTTTCATTTAATTTTTATAAATAAATTCTAGAAATGTAATTTTGTTTTCATTCTTTCCACTTTGAAAGCTTTTAAAGTTTTGAGTGTCTACTTCCTTTTGCCTTTTCTTCTTCCTTTTTCCAAAAGTCAATGTTTGTTACCAAGCAAAGCTTCTAAAATTTGCGTACCCATTACTCTTTAGCTTCGTCAACATTAGGCCTAAATGGACAAAAGTAGCAGCTTTTGCCTGTTGATGAAAGACACTTGGACCTGTTAGAATATTGGATATCCTAAATCCATAAAAATGGATTTTGTGCTATGTTACAAAAAGCAGGAGCTGAAAGAGGTGGGTTGGGGACAAGTCTCTGCAGTCTCACACATTAGATTTTATAACACACCGGGAGTCAGCGTTGCTGTGAAACAGCTAATTAGACAGGGACATTATATGAAAAATGAAAGAGTAATTTAACATGTAGTATAAAATTTAAGGTAATCTGACTCCAATCTGCTATTTGGTCTTTCTGGAAAACTGGCCTGACACTTCTTAGTGTGATTCAAATAAGGTGCTGTGAGAGCAGGTACTTCAGCCAATGCCCAATTCATTAATTCTGTTTTGCGTGTCATACAAGAGCAAACACTCGGATAATCATGAAATGCAGCACATGTTTAGCCATTTCTTTCTATGAAAAATCCAAAATTTTATATTTTATGATCTATGCCCTTTAAAATGCATTGGCGGACAAGGTAATGAAGAACAGTTCACATAAATATTGTGTTTAAAATGGAACTGAATCATTTTCTTAAGATGGGCTGGTCATAGATGATGCACATATCAAAGTTAAGTATGACTTACAAGGCCTACATTTTACCAACCTATAATACCACCAGCTTCAGTATCTAGACCACATTATTGCTGCATCTGTTGTCAGATGACATCCCATAACAGAGCCACAAGGAGAGATTGCTGTGGTTTAACAGGCCAGCAGATATTGGTTCACAGATTGCAGCCCAAGAACATTTTACACATGAACTGCAGTAAAAGCGAAGACTGGAACAGCTTCAGAACCTTTAAAGTGGACCACGAGTTTATAATAATTTGTTGTCATGGTTGACAGAATCTCAGTTTGTCTGGCCACAGGTGGCCAGCTGGTACTTTGATCAAGTAATCAAGCTCAACTAAAGGTGTAAAGATGAGACAGGATTTGTCACAATATTTTTCTGTCAGTGTTGTGTCACATTTAATTCATGATTCTGTGTCCAGGGTTTAGCTGACAGTGTTAGGAAATATTCCTGTGGCCAAGGACAGTGAAGTATCTGAATGCAAAGTCTGAATGCCTATATTTCTGTCATTGGGGATTTCTTTTACTTTTACTTTGATATACCTTTACTACATTTACACCTGTCATTGATGTAAATGCAAGAATGAAAGATGTCCAATTAGGTCAGAAAAAATAATTCAGGGTCTCTGATCCAACAAAAGGAATGAACATCATTGACTGTCAGGTGCAAATAAACTTACACCACCCCTTGGGGAACTTGGACCATGTGTTTCATTAGTTCTCTTTTGGAAAGAGAAAAAAATGCAGTCATTGTACTTTTCCTTACCCATACACTCACTGTACCATTATTTCTGACACCAGCAGCTTCGCCTGACAGAACTACAATAGAATATGGACCTGGGCTAGAATTTATACTGAAAAAAAGAAAACTAATGAGCATCTCAGTTATAAACTAGTTACAACGCTGGACTGGGGAAACACCAGATCAGTTCTTCTGTGTCTATGTTTAAGGAAGGTTAATGCAGGGTAAAAGCATTGTCCGCTTTCTCTGAGATCAATTGTTCAAGAGTCATACAGCCACATTCAAGTAATAACATGTGTTTGTTGTATTTTTGTACTTAGAAGTTAAAAGATGTAACTTGGGGTATTGCATGCTATCACTCAGGGAAACTGATGTTTCATGAATGGTAACAATTATTCTGTTTCTGCAGATGTACTATTCATTAAATTGCATTGGCATACAAGAAAGAACAAGATCAGAAAGGTATAACATCTCTGAAAAGAACTAATAACTCATGACACAAGGATAGTATCCAGTTTTGGCAAAGAAGCACAAGCAGCGCACAGAGGCACAGAACTCGCTGGAATTTCAGTAGACTGTGTCCTCGGCTCAGCACGGATGTTCACTTTCTCTGGAACTATTGAGCCTTGGCTTCCTGTGATCCACAACAGTTACTCACTACAACTCCTCCATCTCTCCAGTCAGACTCCTCTCTTGACTGAGAAAGTGCGGCTGTAAGAACAATTCTCAGAATCGTTCCTCCATGTGATTGATGTGTGTGTTTTCTGTAGGGATCAGCATAATCTGACATAGGTGAAAATTATTGGAGGAACTACTTTTCTTTTCTACTTTTGTATTTAAATAATCCTGTATAGCAGTATTCTTTGCTTCATAAGAATGAAAGCCATAGTCAAATTTTTCATTAAGCAATGAAATAAGAATGTATTTATTATCATTATTATTGTTAATGTAATGTAATCAAATGTTATAAACCATCAGTAGTATTTTTACAAAACACCACTGTGCTCGGTTTGAACTTATAGGGTGTTATCTTGCTTTTGCACAAACCAAATTAAACAGTTCAGTTTACTAGGAACATCTTTCATTATCATTAATTACTTAATGTGAAAGAAGCTTCATAAAATTAGTGCAGGTGAAGTCGATTCCAGAATTACTACTGTACTCATGTTATATTAGTGCACTGTGTTTTAAAAAGTTAAATATGTGATGAGAAACCATTATCTGCATAAAATGCATTTTAACCAACTAACTAGATTCCTAGTACTGTCCATAGGTTTAATGCAGATCTTCACAAATAATCCTTATAAATGGAATGCACAGTCATACTTATAAATGGAATGCACAGCATTTAAATTTAAATATATATAAATACTTTCAACCACTATCTATCAGTTACGTAAAAGAATACTATTAACACACAGAAAACTGTATTTAAGTACAGAAGGCCCATGAAAGGAATGGAAACACATTTGAGATGTCTAACGTGTAGTTAAAGAGCAAGTTTGAACGGCCTATCGTCTTTCACAGATATTTCAAAGAATAGCTTGATTAAAACAAAACAGATTAACCCAACTTTTGACAAACTTGTTCACTGTGAACATTTGAGATGTGACAGACTGCAAAAATCAGTGAACAGTGGGCCGATCAATGAGTATCAGGAAGGCTATGACGTGTAACCCGACTTCGGCACCTCCCTTTACTCAAATCCTCCTGTTATGTCAAGAGCATCCAAACCATCAGTCACAGCCACACCATGTGCCCTTCCATTGTAAAGGGGTAGGGAGCCACATTCTTGAATTATCTGGTCTACTGAAGCAGTCAGGTATAAGCTGACACTCTTAAGAATTGTCATTATGCTGCTCAGCCTGAAATGGGTATCAGATTATCAGTGAAGAGAGTGAATACTAACAAATCTGCTTGCAGCCAAGTAGCTTGAAGAAAGCAGGATAGCAGCTGTTGCCCTATAAATCTGATCATGCTGTTGTTCCCAGAGGTGCTCTGGAGGCATCCTGAAAGAGCAACCAGAGCTGCCCAATATTTTGGCACCGAGTATCATATCATTTTAGCTGCACCAATTCGCAGTTTCTGTTACTTCTTCTCTTTGACCTTAGATTTATCTACAGTTCTCAAAGCCAAATGCCTCTGTTAACTGATTATCCAAGGGATGTGATATCTATAAATAGTACAACCTTTGGGATTTTCCAAAATAACTTTTTTCATTTAGTCTGTAATATCTAGTGGCTGATGAAACCTGGCAGAAATGTGAAAAGTAAAAAGAACAGCTCTGGCAACTTCACAAGTTCACACTAAATTATATTGTACATACAACATTTGCCTGGTTAGTGCTTAACCCTTGTGAAAAGCACCACTAAACTCCATAATTCCACACAAAGAGTTCAGACAGCCCATTCATCAAAAAACATTTTCTCCCCTTTCACTCTTTCCTCCTATAGGCAAGGACTCTCTCCCCAGCAATGACAGACAGGCTGTAAAATACCTGCAAATGACCCAAATATATAAAACATTGTACATAGGGGATAAAAGACTAGAAATGTACAATAATTCATTTTCGCTTTTATCTGAACCCGTAAACACTGAACTGAAGAGCCCCTGAATTTAAAAAGACATCAATAAACCAACAGACTTTCCTGTGAGGTTTTAAATGCTCTAAAAGAAAGCTAAAACTTTTCTACTCATTTGAATTATTTACGGTGTATGACTGACAGTCTGGCCGTGAAAGAGTAGCTGTACAACTTATCTTCACTGTGAACTCTACGTCGCTTCAGAACCACAGGCTATGCTGTAATAATGTCTACTGCCCACTGGTGGTCTGCAGTGCCATGGGGTCTGCACACTGCCTTCTGCAGCTGCACAGCAAAGAGCAAATCGCCAAGGGCATTCATTTCTGCCTTCCACAGGCCCATAGAGTGACTCATCTTTTCTGATACATATCTAGCCCAAGGGATGATGTTCAGTTTAATTATGGATTCAAGGGACATCAGTCAAAGCTAATGTTGTTCTTGTTTTACACAGTAATCCATACAAGCTACCTCTGCCGAGAATATCCCATGGAGATTTGAAAGGACTGTCACTGCATCTTAGGACCAGGAATTGAGCGCAGAAGCCAGGTGAATCTTTGAATAATTGATACCGTGTAATTTCCAAACCAGAGCGTGTCTGTAACAGCTGTCATCTAATCATCCTTTCACGGGGGAAGACGTCAAAGCTTTGTTGTAGCAATGGTTAATATCGTGGGGATTTTGCTCCTCCAACATTTGGGACAGCTCTCAATTGTCGTGATCTCAAAGTGGTTCTTCTACAGGAGCCATGACAAATACTATGCTCATCTCTGCTCTCTTGACAGTGGCCTCCAGCAACAATCATCCCTTTCCTGGTAGAGCTGCAGGCAATATGGCTATTACCTTCAGCCATGTGGAGCTTCCCTTCTCAGGACAGCTACAGGCTCAGTTGTGTTGATGCTCCTCATAGCTCTTATTGCAAGAATATTAAAAATGTGCCCATTGGTGTCCACCTCCGAAGGGTTTTTTCTTTGTAATTTGAAGGCATCAGCAGACACTTGGAAATGATGCCCAAAACTGTTTAATGTGTAAAATGCTAAATTGAGTTGTTTCAACTATAAGTAAGTATTAAGTCTATCCCTTAATTTTTTTCAACATAGCTTGTAGTCAGCTTATCATGGAAATCTCTTTGTAAAAAGCAAGCTGTGTAGATTAATTTCAACAGTGCCAGTAAAAGACCAGAAGCAATTTCTGGAAAAATATGCTGCTAATTACTGGGTGTCACCCTTTTTCTTTGTGTCTAAATGCATGTATCCATGTGTATATGCCAGATTGTAAGCAGACAGTTGAACGTGAAAGAAAAGGGAGATGCACATATTGCTAAGTTTATTAGTTGACTAGTTCATATTCATTCATTCATGAATGAATGAATGAATAGTTCATATTGTAGTTGTTCGTAAAAATGGAACATTTCACCAAATTTTTAGAACGAAAAGTGAGGAAAGCTTCGACCAAGGAGAGTTAATGACTACCTTTTCATCTCCGTGCTGACATATTAACCAATTATACCCTTGATTTCTGAACGGATGATAAAGATCGTCAGGAACAAAAATGCAAAGTAACTCCAACATCAAGACCGACACATGCTCTCCACTGCTGGAGCCAGAGACTCTTGGCTGCGACTGAGAGGCTCCTAGCCAGCTCTTCTTGGCACCACTGGCTATCTGTCCTGGAAATACTGATACTCATATCAGGGTTCATTTACATAATCCTGCTTGTGATTGGACTTAGTTTAATGGAGGGTGGTAATGCATTTCTATAACAATGTTTCACCCCTCAGCATGCCAACTTAAATAGAATATTGTGATGACATCTGGTAAAGCACTTGGTGATTCTGTAATCATAAAGAAGAAAAGCAATTTGACATTCACTGTTGTTAGGGCTCCTGCACTTACAGGGACAAAGATGCTGTCAAACTTTTTTCACAGTGTGTAGTTTTGGCCTCCGACTGGGCAAACTCTGACGAGTGAGCCAGTCCAAGCTACTGTGGTCGCCATAAACAAAACATTCCTTCTTCTCTGCATCAACCAAATAGTACTGCAACTAAAAACGGCAGTCTATTTTCAAACCAGATTGAATATTGGATTTTGGAAAAGTAAATTGGTTTGTCTGTCAAAACGGAAATCTTTCAAAAAACTGCTGCATGTGCCAGCTCATTATATATATACGAAAGAAAAACACAAAATTAAATTTTCCAAATCTTACATTCCATTCCAAGGAGATCAAAAATGCAGGAATACAGATATACTTATGAAAAATGCCATTTGCACAATGCAGAACAATCAAGTTGAATATTTTCTCTGAAAATGTCTAAAGTGACACATTTAAATTATGTAGCTGGCAAATTATTAGAAATTGTTTTTAAATTGCAATTAAAAAAAACATTTTCACTGCTGATTATATTTTTCATAAACAGTCATGCCATCAGGAAAATATCATCCAGTCATTCTCTATAATATAATTTAATCATTTCAGGCTATCTAAGCAATAATTTATTGATCTAGACAGAAGGGAACATTTTACATATTTCCAATTATATATAATCGATTACCACCAGACACTCAGAGCTTCACACTCATCAGCAATCACAGAGAAGCAAGTAGCATCTTGGCATTCCAATTATGACTTCACCTAAACAGATGCCACTTTGTGTCAACTCTCAACCCCTGATGGGAAGTTGAGCTCACACCTCCAACCTCCCATCACAAGGCCTCTTCTCAAACTATGCAACAATGATGGGGAGATTAAGTACGCTGCCACAGGAGTGCACATTGCTTCATTAAGCCTAGCAGGGAGGGATGTCTGTGCCTGAAGCAATCTGGGGACCATGCAAACTGTCTGAGGACTTCTAATGCAGTCTTGCAAGCTACTCATTACTACCCACTGTATTGACTATATTAAAGATAAAATCAATTCTTCACATAATGCCTTCACTTAAGAACTAATCACTCATGCATTTTGTATTTAATGGTGCGAGGCACCAGTGCGTAAATCCATGCATGTGGAGGTAGTGATGATAGTGACTTAAGTAACTCGTGTCTCAGAAAATCCTAAAACTTGCTGTGCTGAGAGAGAGGAATTATTTCTGTAACTTTTCAGTATATTAATTGTGCTGAAGCATTTGTTCTGCGGTGAAGCTACATGTCTGATATCAGAATCTTCTTAAAGGTGTAAGCCAATTTAAGCAAGAATGACCTGATGCACTTCCTTGTAATCAAAAGTCCGACACGCTGCTGTTTGCTTGATTACTCTGTTTTATATCCATTAAATTTCTCAGTTAACTTGACAGTAGTTAACATGAAGTAGTAAAACAGTCAAAGTTCAGCAGTCAAAAACCTGTTAATGCTTCTGAGCAGAAATCTGACCTGGCCAACATTGATTCCTATATCATTTCTCTCTTATGGGGCGACTACCCTGTAAATGATTTTTAAAAATATGAAGTAACAAGCAGGTTGTGACAGAGGTTTCTTACAAGGTGTCTATAGTCTACATTGCTGGCATTAACTTTTATACTTATAGAATTTTAGGCAGTCTCGATGCTCGCGTTCTTTCCCTGCTCAGAGGTTCTCAGAGATGTGGATAAAAGGACAAAACGCTGCAGATTATCCACCAAAAGGCCACTTGAAGATCGACATCAGAGCATACTGTTCACTTACTTATTTTGACATGATGTGAAATCTTAATCTATGAGGTGTTAATGTTACGTTTTACAGACAGCTCGCATTAGGCTAACTCTTCTTGTCATGGCCCGCACAGAAAATTAAATGTTTCATGCCTTTTTAAGTTTGTATAAAATGTGAGTGTTCAACTGTTCACAACCTAAAAAAGAATTACACTTGTTGATTGCTTATCTTCTTCTTATTAAAAGCACACAAAAAAATCTCCATCCCTGTTTTTTTTTTGTTGACAAATGCCACCCTATACACACACATGCACACATGCAGGCACACACACGCACAATACCACTACATGATAGGAGAAAGAAATTACTATTATTATTATTATTATTAGTATTATTATTATTATTATTATTATTATTATTATTATTATTATTATTATTATTATTATTATTATTATTGAGAAAACATTGTTCCAATGAAGTTGATTATGTTAATATGATGTAAATCCATGCAGGAATAGCAACAGTCCAATCTGACCCCAGAAGAGTCTCTTGTGAAGAGGGGAAATTCCTTTTTAAGCAGCTGAGAAATGGAACAATGTGCAGTAAAACATGACATTCATCCCTCTTGAGTTTCTGTACATGCTTTTAAAATATATTTTCTGTTTCTGTTGAAGTATCCTGTATTTTTAAATTGATAATTAATTGTTAATTTAAATGTTAATATTATGTTAATATTATTAATGATTAGTGCAATTCATATTTTTTTATTCAATATTATACTTAAAATATAAACAGCAAATTAATCCCTGGTATAAATTTAAAATAAAGAATGTTGAAAAAAATATTGTTATTGGTATATTTAAGTGTTTCCAAATGGGTCACACTAAAATGCAATCCAGGTGGAACAATCTCTTGGCATCTTCAGATGAACCAGTGGCCTGAGCTTTGAATTTATCAGCACTCTGTCATTTTCAAACAGGCTCGAGCAAAGCAGATTAGCCTGGCTCTACACCAAAAACTCTGTCGATGCATTTGACTCACAAATGAACACAAAATGATCTCTAATTCATTCAGAACGAGCAAATAGAGGAAACATCGTCTGGCATGAGGCTGGATGGAAGGTGCCGTTCCAGGATAGCTTGGGTTTTCAACTCAGCTCATAGGACATGAAGGTCACAGCACATACGGCTCAATGTGGGCCAGCTCTCGGCAGTGAAGCAGGTTGGAGGGGCTGAGTTACATCTCCAGGAGGAAACAGAGTGCCACTGTCATAGGGAGTATACAGTATACCCTTTCTGTCACTGAGTGCGGTCAAGTGGAAGCGGCCAGCCCTTGAGCAGGAAAGCTTGTGTGAGCACCTATGTGTGTGTGCGTATGTATGCAGAGGGAGCAATCTGGAGTGTGCTGGAGGCTATGGCCTCTTTGACATGATAAATTCCCTTTGCAGCCTGCAAAGCCAAGAGGGATCCAGTCAACATCCTGCCACATGCCCTGCTGTTTATCTTCCAAGATCTGGTGGCGGGTTACGTCCTCTGGGCCCGCCCCAGCCACTCTTTTCCTCCATCTGTAATCACCATAACTTATGATGACATAAATGACCATGGTGACCATGCACTTTGTATTGCATTTTCTTGATTGAAAAGCCACTCCAATAAAAGTTATTCTCTCCTCCATGTGGTGCTGAGGACACGCAAGTGGCATTTATATAGGTATGCAAATGTTTAGGGTGCTTGAACAGACTCAAACTGAATCAGGTTTACCCACAAAAACAAGGTAGAATGCTGTGAGCTCTGAGATCATAGCCTCATACCGAAGAGAAAGAGAGAGCTAGGAGGGAGAAAAAATTCAATTCCAAATCTGCGGCTTCAAAAGTGGATGGAAACTGAATGCAAATAAACTTCTTTCTCTGTGTTGTGATTTATTACTGTGCCGAGCAGTAGTGCCGGGGCAGGCAGCGTATTGAACGGAATGACTCTCCTCACATATTGGAAAAGCAGATCAACAACAAAGCACAGGAAACATAGAGCTAGACAGATGAATGACCTTCAGTTCTCCTTGGTGGGGATGTGTAGATGAATTTGTTTAGGAAGCTAATCGTTCAACCTGGTGAAATAAATCTCTGGAAAGCTGATCTATACTATGTCTCTGAAAAAAAATTATTCCACATGATTCAGTTTCGCAAAGTTACATAAAAGCAATGAGGGAATGTATAATGAATCACATAATATAAAAACGGTGCACAAGATATGGATATGTGTCATTCTTCAAAACTACAATCAGTTCTAAAGGACATTTTTATTGAACAAAATTTGCATAACACAAATGACTTCCTTATCATGAATGAGATTATGAATTCACCATGACCTAATGTTAACATGAAATTGATTTGAATTTCTGTGTGTGGCATCATAACATCAGAGCACTCCTCCCTCCAATTCTGTTTTGGTTCAGATGTGAAATTTCTGTTAAAATGTACAATTTAAGTCCCTGTTGCTTGTTTTCCTTTAACTAGGGTTCTCTGTTATCCATCATTTGACAAAATAGAGAAATGCATGGGGAATCTGGACTTTCCTAGTGTTTGTTTAAGTCATTACTTTTGCTAGTTTGTTTGTGAACCACTGGGACGCTCCGCTTTTCAGAAAATCAAGCAACAGTCAATAAAAAAACATCATCCACTGCTGAATGAACTGCAAAAAAAAAAAAAAAAAAGCTAGTCAGCCACAAGCTTCCTATTCACTGTACTCTTGTACTCTGAGCCTCCAGTTTGGTGATCATTGTGAATTCCAAATTTATAAAAAATGAATTGAAAAAGATTGATTGAAGAAGGGCCTTGTGTTTTGCATCTCCCTTCATTTTACTTAATTCTGCGGTGATGAGTCATGTCACTATTGCTCTGCCATGGATGAGCCTCAATCTCCATGCCCAATGACTGCACCAGATAGCAATCCTTCAACACAGCCTCGGCATTAATCTTGCTTGGAAGCAGTTGCCGATGAACCTGGGCTGCCTTGAAAAGTTCCCCGGCTGACAGCTTTCATGATCAGCCGTCACAGCTGGCTGTCTGATTCATACCTGAATGTCACATCAAGACAGAGACTGAGAGAGGTGACCCTTCAGCTCTGCTTGCATGTTGGGTTTTTGCTCCAGAGAAAAATGCATTTGCAATTGTTATATGTAAAATAACCAAATAGGAAACAGACTAAGCAAGTCAAGTGCTTCACAGCTTCATTTTTGTTTTATTCAATTTGTAGGTTGTCCAAAAGTTGGGTTTTTTTTATACAAATAAATGATAAAATACAAACCTGTAGCCAGATTGCATGCTCATCGGTAAGACACACACAAAAAAAATCCAAAACCTATTTCCAAAATCTGGATGTTAAAACAACACACAGAAAAGTTTGAATTGAAAAAAGTAGAAAAAAAATCATTTTGAAAAAGAAAAAAAACTGTTCTCAGGTCACATGGGAGTCAACCTAAGCAACTGCTAGAGCATCTAGGACTTTCCCTCAAGAGATCTGTTGAATTGCAATTCAATTCAAGGGGATTTTGAAAGGCAGAAAATCCACAAAATCTTTGTGTATCCAGAAGAGATGGTGAGCACAGTGGAAAAAAGTAATGATAAAGGATCAGCACACTTACAGTATATTATAAAAAATATACTCCAAATGAAACCTTAGCTATGCAGGATTTTTGGTTTACACGTGAAAAGTTTGGAGATATACATGAACAAATGTTCTCATGCCAACCCAATACCACAGAGGTGAAGCTCATCGTATTCAAATCCCATCTGAGTCTTACAAAAAATACCTCGACAATTGAGTAACTGGTAGTGCTTCACTGCATACAAAATCAAATGCACCCTTTGTTGAACTGTAACAGAAACGTCAAACAATCTTGGCAAATTATTATATTTTCAGGGAGCTGGTTGAACTGACTCTAAATACCAAAATTTCTATAAAGTTATCGGCTTCAGGAAAGCTCGCAGTATAAAAATATGTATCAGTTAGACAGAGTTTGCAATGAGGTTGTGTATGCATTTCATTACTTGTTAGCATAAAAATGTATTTGAAACAAGGAAATCTCTGGTTGAAACAAAGTCACTGTTCTAATGTGGGTATCTACCCTGTAGACATACAGTATCAAGGACATTTATGTGTGATGGAACCTTAAAAATAGATTTTACACCTCTGATCTTACAAAATAGGGCCGGTGGCTGAATTGATGCCCTTGACTGCATTTTTTTTCCATCTCCAAAGTAAAATAAAACCTTGATTCTCAAAGTTCAACAAAACAAAAACCATGATGAAATGTCTTTTTTTTTTTCTTCTTAAAAATAGAAGCTCAAAAGGTGAGAGCGTATACATGATGTTCTGAGGTTCGATAAAATGTGTTCAGAAACAGGCTGTTCTCACTAACTGACTGACACGCCACCGTCTCTTTGAGCTAAGAGGAAGGGCTCATTGCGCCTAATCCTCAATGACTAATCTGGGGATAAAATTGTCATTCACACTGAAAATTGTCTCCAACAGGTGTGCACAGTCCATACAGTCTTCAAACAAGGAAAATTATTCTTCATAATCATGTTAAAAAGGCAAATTGCTGCCCTGTAAGGTGAGAAAATGACTGAAACTAAAAAGAGGGCGGAACATGACCTTCTATTACTATCTGCTTACAGATACTGAATGCTAAAACACAACATAATCTGACATGTATTTTGTTTGTAATATATAATTTTACATATTTTTCCACACATGTTCCTATATTACAATTTAGTCAAGTTATATATGATCAACAACTACCCGCCCTTTGCTGTGTTACTCCTCAGCCAGTTGTTGGCTCAGTCCCAGAGGAGAATAAGAATCAACTGCTGATTTAATTTATATACAAACCACACAGGGAAAGAAAGACATCCTCTCCTCTTTCTGTAAAAACGCTTGAGTGCCTGAGATTAATTTATGCATCACAAAATCAAGTTTCAAGGGTTATTTAATGTCTGCTATAATACCTGTCTCTCCTATAACAGAAGGTTATTTAATATCTGTGCCCACACTCTAGGACAGTAAAGAAATAAAGAGTAAAGAAATCAAAACCACGACAAACTTATAAAGCGTTGTGTGCTTCTAGCTATTATGCATTCTTCTGCCAGCGCTGCAGAGGGGAGTTGTGCTCTAATTAAACTCACCTCCAAATATCCTTGCCGACACCTCCAGAATACTCAAATGCTTTTAAAATGTGGCTGAGGTGGGATTTTGTTATGCATGTACACAGCGGTGCTAATAAATTCCCTGTTTAGACTTCAGCCAAGATTAGCACCGCAAACTGCAGAACACATCTTCAGTGTGCCACTGAGTCACAGAGGTCACTATTCAAATTCTTTGACAAAAGAAAGCCTCCAGTGATTGAGCCAATCCTCAGAGGTAATGCCAGCTGTTACAGCAGCGCTGTGTGAACTGTTCAACTAGTGACTGCTGCTTGCAAACTTCTGCTCTGATAAAAAACGTTGAGCTTTTTACTTCTTTTGTATTTCAAGCCTATCAAAGCTAAAAAAAAATAAAAACAAAGCAACAATGATTCAGAAAAAAAAACCCAGTCAAAATAAAATGTTCCTAAGAAGAGACTGTTACACATTTTCTGGATGTTCTCTGAGGTAATGTTCATTTTTGTTAGGACTGAAAAACTGTGGAAGAGATAAACTCTTGCCTAAATAAAGTGGATACTTTCTGGGGAACACTGTTTATAGTACAGGAATGGTGAAAAACAAGGAATTAATCAAAACTGTGTATAATTTCAAGGCTCAATCAACCCAGGATCATTTGTGCATCTCCACACAAACAAAGAAACTACCCTCCCCTGTGATAAAAGCTTATTAGCTATCTGTAAGGATTAAATCTGATCACTCGGGGCAGTCGCAGCAACAGCAAATAGATGTTTTACTTTCTTTTCCACTTTGTGAATCACAAGCATTTTGATTCCACTTGAAGCCCGTATAAAATCTCTGGTGCCAATTTTAATGCCTTGTGAAAAATGACATTGCTGTCACCTTTAGAGATATACCTTTAATCATGGCTGCTAATCTACTGCATTTGCTAAGTGCTTTGGGGTGAAGGGTGAGTTATTAAGATTGAAAGTAAAGACATCCTAAATGATTAAACACATAATTAACAGCTACTGCATGAAGGGCATGACTTGTCAAATCTCGTGAGATTCCTGATCGGCCAGGCTTAAATCTCCCACAAGTAATTTCTTCTGCTCAAAACACAACATCAGCTCAGACACATAAACTATACCAGCGAGCCCGAAGCAAGTACATTTGCTGTTATTGTGATTAAAGTACGCAAATATCCCTGGATTCCAGCCTTCATTCATCTTCCCACAGCAGCATTAGGACTGCATCGCAGTTTTATGATAGCCTACTTGTTTGGCTGACAAATCAATGCCCACTGAAACCAAAACAAGTCCAACAATTGTGTCTCTTTAAGGAGAGATAATTATTTACCATTGTGCCAAATGAACAATTTTGTTTGTCTGACAACAAAGTCTAAACCACAAGTCTTCGGTGACAATCCAGAAAATCAAGCTGAGCTTTGGCCGCTGCCCCAGAACAAGCATCTGTCAAAACAAATGGATGTTGTTTTCAAAATATATAATAAATTAACAAGTTATCATCCATGGATGAAATGAAAAATGGAAGTGTGGAATCCCAGCAGACACAAACGGGACAATGATAGAAAAATTCACTTGGATGAAAAAAAAAATGCAAACAGCTTTTGGCAAAAGGCATCATCCTAGGAGAACAAGATTATATTATCTCTTCACCTATATATTCCGATAAGCTCACTTGAAAACCTCACGTTGTCACGCTTTTTAACTCCACCCACTACCTGTCAATCAAGTGCCCAACCAGTCACAGCGCCCAACCAATCACGGAACATCTGCCAAAAGGAATCACGTCAACATTATGGCGTAAGGCATCTGCTATGTTATGAGAAGAAATAACTATACATGGACTTCCCAGTTAATACATTTTTTGTCTCATAACTTTTCCAACAATTTTCATGTTTTTGAGCAGAGTCCAAACAGCAGGAACGACACAGAAAACGGCAACGATTTCTGAGTGAAACGCCGGGCAGCGATGCGTTTTGTTGCGGTTATGCATTTCGCTTTTCGTTACACAATGCAGATATCCAGTACGAAAAAGCTGGTCAAAGTGAGGTTTGTTGAAAATGCCGGGTCTGCGTTGCGCTGTGTGTGTGTGTGTGTGTGTGTATGTGTGTGTGTGTGTGTGTGTGTGTGTGTGTGTATATATATATATATATATATATATATATATATATATATATATATATATGTATATGTATATATATATATATATATATATATATGTATATGTGTATATATATATATATATATATATATATGTATATATATATATATATATATATATATATATATATATATGTATATGTATATATATATATAATTATTTATTTATTTATTTATTCTTTCATTCATCATTCTTGTTCCTCACTGACGCCAGTTCTTGGTAGGACCGGGTAGCGCTGCCTGCTGGTGAGAAAACTATACTGCCAGTGTGTGTGTGTGTGTGTGTGTGTGTGTGTGTGTGTGTGTGTGTGTGTGTGTGTGTGTGTGTGTGTGTGTGTGTGTGTGTGCAAGCATTTGGAGTTAAACAAAAGACATTTTCCTCAGGGATTATTAATAGATTTATATGATTATTCATTTTTTATACACAAGCACACACACACACACACACACACACACACACACACACACACACACACACACACACACACACACACACACACACACACACACACAGTGTACTGCAATCACTAAAATATACATGTTTGCATGCGTCCTTATTTTGCTGACAGTTTTATTCACAGGCTTTCTGTGAAATGCCAACCACTTCAAACTAATGCCAACCGATATTTTAGCATCCAGTAGATGTACTAGAGCAAATGAAGCCTCATTAGCTTCGAACCACATTGGACTGATTGGGATGGAAAGCTTCAATGCTTCATAGGGCTTCATCTGCCTATCACTAGCACGAACAGTCTTTCCAGCTATGGTTATCATTTGGAATGTGACAATCTATGTAGAATCCAAAATGCTCCTTGGGCATCTGACAAAAATGCTCTTTAAGTAACTACAAACAGTTCTGTTCATGTAGTCAGTTAACAGAACTATCTCTTCCCTAAAATGTCTTTCTACTTTCTCTTTTGACATGTGCCTTTTCCTTTAACGTTAGCTTCTTTCCCAATCTCAGGATTAGTTATCTTTCTTTGTCCAGTTAGCCTGCTAACATTCATCTACGGCTTCACAATGCCCGCCCAGCGCAGTCCATGATTTGCCAACACAAAGTCATTATGTCACCATGTTGATTTTTGACTGAGTTGGGTGCGCTTGGTTTATAATACCAATGCATTTGTTTTCATATGTTTGGTATGAAGTCAGATGTTATTGTTTTATTGTGGAATTTTTACGGGTTGCCGCTAGTTTGGAAAATAACTTTAAAGATGATGATATTGAAGCTGGGTGAAGAACGACAAACACTATAGTAATACGAAATTGAAATGAAATATGAATCAAATATCTGATGACAGTCACTTTTATTAAAATGGAAGAAATTATGAAAACGGTACTTGGTATGAAGGATCAATTTTCACTACTATTTGTTTTTAGGCATTTAAGTTGGATGCTTGTTATTCTGTACCAACAGCATATTTGCTACCCTGTCCAAGAGCTGAGGTATGACAAACCAACAAAATTCCCCTTAAGTTGACTTACCAACCGAGCACACATCAGATTTGGTTGTTGCCTCATGGGAAGCTCCATCATTCACTCCAAGGATGAGGAATTACATTCAAAATACTCTTGCCTGTACATAGCTGGTTCAATCAGATGGAACAATGAACAATACATAATGAATAAGTCATTAATCCCCTTATTGTTATTCAAGGTCACAGAGACAATCTCAGCACACATTGAGCCAATAGCAGGAAAATAGCGGACGGCTGTGGACAGTTAATCATAAAGCTTCAACAGATAATCATTCACACTCACATTTACGACTAACAGCAATGGATGTCACTCGCTTGTGGCTCCAACATGTGAGGTAAACAAAGCAACATAATGACCTTTTGTTTGTAAGCAGCAAGTTATTTGTGAAAAGGAGAAAGCATAGTGGATCAGATGCATCTTGCTTTTTCACAGAATGGCCCGATTTCAAAAATGAACCAGATGTAAAGCCTGACTTATGAACCAAGTAATTTTACATTTATTCTCCTTTATCACACAAGTATTCAGCACTTAAAACAAGAAGCACATCTACATTTTTACAAATTTGCACGTATTTTAACTTTAGCTCCTGTATGAAACAGAAAGAGTGAAGCAAACCACAAAGGCAGTAACAGATGCAATAAAAACATCTGAAAATGGCCACTTCCACATGAACTGACACCTACTCTATGGATACTCGGGTTGCCTGCGAGGCCCAATAATGCCTCTTAACAAATGTTTCAGAAATGTCGCCACCATTTCCCCAGTTGAACACAATTCCTTCTTAACTAACAGCTGACCACATGAGGTGATGTCAAACAAGGCTGTGGGTGGTTGTTAGATGAGTGTGATGGGATTGTCCCACAATTCCCCATACTCATAAATGGGACAGATAGCCACTGTCAGTCAGCATCACAGCCACTGCGCATTCCACTCATAAACTGACATTTCTGAACCGGTTAGAACAAAAAAATATAGTTCCTGAACCGGTTAATAACGTTCCTTGTAAATATAAATATGTAAGTACCGGCAGACTGGCCATTTTCCACTGACACAGGACGTAATACGTCACTATGTAGGACGGCATCGATTGACCAATTACAGAACATGACGCGAGGCTACGTACCGGTATACAGTACATGCCGGTACTGTACCACAGGTACGCTGTTAACCACATCTGTTTGGCTAAAGACCCCAACAATGGCGTCAGGGAAGAGACATGTACAACATCCCGGGAGGATTAACGGAAGAACTCCTACCGCTGGACATTGGTGTGATAGGAGCGATGGATGAGAGATGGTGAACACACGTTTACCAGGACAGGGAGGCAGTGCCGAGCGAGTTACACCACAATATGTGGTTGATTATGAGATGTCTGGACTAACAGATCAGCTTCGACTTTTCTCCGATGTTTCGCAAAAGCCGGCATCATTACCGGACAGCTACCCAGAAACCAGACAGCCAGCGATAGTGAAATTGCCGAGATATTCAATGCAGATTGAAGGTAAAGGATTCGAAGGATTTAGCACAGATTTATCAAAAAATAAAGAAATAAAACCATATTTGAAAATAATGTTGGTGTGTTTTTTAAATATGTTGTACAACACAGTTCAACCACAGTCACCTTTTTGCTTCCGTTAGCAAGCATGCACCGAACAATAAGGTGCGCCGTGTGTCCGGTTAAAGTACAGAAATAAACTTCGTTAGTTAGACTGTGCCTCTTCATGCAATACGCCGAATGATGTGCAAAATACCATAACTTAAGGACTTTTAAATCGGCAACTAAAGCAATTAGTTTATATACTATAGACTATAATTATAGATTTGTCCCTACCCTACAGTAAACAGTACCACAGCACTACACCACTGTTTTATGACAGTTATATCACTGTAGTTAAGGCTTATTCCTCCTACTTAGACACTACATGAAATAAGACAAGAATAACTTCCACCATGTCATTTATTGCTGAACAACAAATCTTCATTGTGCTTCTCCCATAGCTCAGTATTGCTACAAAGAACTGGCAGTAGGGGAACACACTGCTCTGAAAATGACTACAGCCAATGAGTTCATGTCTAAATCATACATTTTTAAGATTGACATACTGCACTGTTTACCTGTTATGATTAAATTGCGACTGGGAGACTGCCCTTTTCCTAACTGCTGCTGATAGCCGCTACTTCTCTCTGCCCTCATCCCGCGTCGAGTGAATGACAGGAAGTGAAACATGAGGACAAATAATTTTTTCAAAAACGATTAAAAAAATGGTATTAACCGGTTTACAGTTATTTTCTGTCCCGATTCTGTTCCAGAACATTAAAAAATATAAAGTTTTCGTTTTCGTTCCTGCCAAAATACCAAACGTTTCCAGTTTTCGTTCAATGAACCGGTTCAAAGCCCTGGTTGTAATTGGATAACTGCAGTCAAAGCGCAGCTTTCCTCACTTGAATGACTCAGTGTTCAAACACTTCTTCAAAACATGCCTGATTTGAAATATTTTTGCTGGAGGATGTTGCCTAAATATGTTTTTTTTTAGTGCAGCATCCATGACACACATAACTCAGTGGGGCATTAAGACAAAGTAGGCCAAGTCTCCCCTCCTGTATTCGTTTCATAAAACAAGGGCAAAGATATGAGGTAATTACCGCTTTCCCAGTTTGCATCACACCAGGGACCGGTTGCACCTTCCATTCTGTGCCTTTCCCCAGTCTGCCTCCACCTTACATTGCATGATAGATAACGCTATCCACAAATGTCAGAAAATATTTTTGATTCATCTGGCCAAAGTCTCATGAATCTTGAATCAGTGAATTTTCATGCTTTTCATATTATACAGTTTTGCAGTGAAACCAAAATAAAAATGTTTTTCCACTGTTTAGGTCACCACACAACAACCGACTAGTATTTATATTATGTACACTGCCATACATTGCACTTTGTTGCTTTTATTCTACATGAAATAAATTAAAATAAAATATATTTTCTTCCTTTGAAAACAACTGTTCATCAAGCACAAAAGAACCACGATCTGTCCTGGACCTGCATCCTTCACCAGTGGCTTCATCACGCAGGTGTGATGTCTTTAGTCAAGCTGTGTCTTCTGTTACCCATGTTTACGCTGTACTTCCTGATACTTTCTGTATCAACCGAGCACTTTGTTAGAGCATGCTGAATGTCAGTAAATAAAAGATTTATCTCAAAACAAATTACCCATGTTACATCCCCAGATGAGCAGAGCTCCATGGTTACACCCATGGGGGTTCAAGATGATTTATAGAGACAACTTATTTTCAAAATCACTTAATGAAGAGAGAAAAGGTTTGCTGAGCAGGTTATAACCTTTTAATTAGTCTTTTCCAGCTCAAATCTATGAAAAGAATTGATGGTTAAAAAGTTTATTTTAGATGCTTTTGCCACTGACTGTCAAAAGGCAGTGAATGGGGTGAACAGCTTGAGGAGAATAGCAAATATCAATCAGAAAACTCCTCTTCAGAGAAAATCTATTATATATCAGAGTATTTGTTTTAGTGCCTTTACAACATCTCTTTCCTACTGCATTCAGTTACAAGATGTAAAACTGCACTAGAGAACCACATCTTAATTATTTCATTTTCAACTCACTGTGAGGTATGTTCTATATTATGAAGCTAATTAGGTCATTTGCTCCATTGAAGACATTGTTTGGAGCTTAAGTTGCTCTGACCCATCTGGCTAATGGCCTGGTAGGGTCTCAACTCCTATTAAAATATCTGCCACAACGGACAAAGAAATGTATTGAATCCTATTACAGTCCTAATCTAATTATTCAACATCAGCGGACTATCATTTTCTCATACCCCTGACAATTCAGCCCTAATTGAATAAGGAATCCAGAAGGACTTTTAAACATACATCAGTTAAATGTTGATAATTTAAATGCTTGGGCTGTATGGTTCTATTTATTTGCAATGTTTCAATTGTCTTAGTAACTTCATTCAAGAAATTATTGAGTACAATGTGTCATTCCATTAATAACTCAATACACGGTTAAAAACGGGTTTTTTTTCCTTTTCTTCGACTAAAAATTAGGACAAATTAAGAAGACAACAGTCATCCATATAGCTGGTGGGATCCTTCATAGATCCCTTTCATAAGTGAATGTTATTATGATTCCGTCTGTCTAGTCTTTAGAGGAGTGCAGTGATCATCTGGCCAGCTCCAGTGCCCTTGTGGCTAAACTGCCAGCCACTAGCAACAAATCTAAAGTGGTTCAAACAGATGCTTTTTCTGGCATCCAGTTTCTCAGACACAAGCAGAAGATACATAAAAACGTAGTTGAGCTTAGTGAAAAGCACAGCCTTACAGGCTGAACTCTCAATGACTCGTCTCGTCATTACACTCATGTTAGTACAGCTGAAAAAATGCAGTTTTTGTTGAATTCAAAAGTCATGTTCTACAGTGATTTCACCTCAATGTAACTGTTTGTTTTTTGTTTGTGCGTTGTTTTTTTTCCACTGAGCTGCTAGTTAATTTCAGACAAACTTAAATATAACACTAATGACTGACACAAGAACAACAGGCTCATTTTAATAGGGATAAGAGGAGTCATGTGGCTCCACAAATGGTGATGTGAAAAATTTAATTACGGTACTTAATAAATTATTTACACAATGCTTGTCCACCTTTTAGCATACATTATAGATAAGAATGGACAATGTAGCCACAAGAGGGCACAAGCTAGTGTCTTATTGTGCTGGTCCGAAGCCCGGATAAATACAGAGGGTTGTGTCAGGAAGGGCATCCAACGTAAAACTTTTGCCAAATCAAACACGCAAATAAAATCTATGACTTCCCTACCAGATCAGTCAAGGCCCAGGTTAACAGTGACCGCCAACGGTGCTGTTCACCTACAGGATGCCGGTGGAAATTGGACAACTGTTAGTCGAAGAAGGAGAGGAGGAAAGTGTGTTCGTAGGAAGACAGAGAAGAGGAACACAAAGAGTATAGGACAGAGTAGGAAGTTGAATGTTGGAACTATGACAGGAAACGGTAGGGGGTTGGTTGACATGATGCACAAGAGGAAGGTAGACATACTGTGTGTCCAGGAGACCCGGTGGATTTAAGTTGTTCTATCATGGTATAGATAGGAAGAGAAATGTAGTAGACATTATCTTGTAGGAGGAGTTTGTTAGGAATGTACTGGAGGTAAAAAGAGTGTCGGATAAAGTGATGAGTCTGAAGCTAGAAATCAAAGGTGCGATGTTCAATGTTGTTAGTGGGTATGCTCCACAGGTAAGATGTGAGCTGGAGGAGAAGGCAAAATTCTGGTTGGATTTTGATGAATTGATGCAGAGCATACCTAGAAGTGAGAGTTGTTATTGGTGCAATGGACATGTTGGTGCAGGAAACAGAGGTGATGAGGAGGTGATGGGCAGGTTTGGTATCCAGGAGAGGAACGCAGAAGGACAGATGGTGGTTGACTTTGCAAAAAGGATGGAAATGGCTATAGTGAATACTTTCTTCCAGAAGAGGCATTAATATAGGGTGACCTATAAGAGTGGAAGTAGGAGTACACAGGTAGACTACATCTTGTGTAGACAGTGTAATCTAAAAGAGATCAGTCCCTGCAAAGTACTGGTAGGCAAGTGTGTAGCCAAACATCATAGGATGGTGGTGTGTAGGTTGAGTCTGGTGGTGAGGAAGATGAGAAGGGAAAAGGCAGAGCAGAGGACGAAATGGTGGAAGCTGAAAAAGGACGAGTGTTACATGACTTTTAGGAGGGAGTTAAGACAGGCTCTGGGTGGTCAGGAGGTGCTTCCAGTTGACTGGACAACTACAGCTAATGTAATGAAGGAGACAGGTAGGAGAGTACTTGGTGTGTCATCTGGAAGAAAAGTAGATAAGGAGACTTGGTGGTGGAATGAGGAGGTACAGGAGTTGGACAGAATATTTTGAAGAGATGATGAACGAGAAAAAATGAGAGATAACAAAGACTACAATAGGTGGCTGTTGTGGACCAGGAAGTAGCTAAGATTTTCCCTTCAGGGGTCGCCACAGCGAATCAATTGCCTCCATCTAACCCTGTCTTCTGCATCTTCTTCTCTCACGCCAACTACCTTCATGTCCTCTCTCACTACATCCATAAACCTCCTCTTTGGTCTTCCTCTAGACCTCCTGCCTGGCAGTTCAAAAATCAGAATCCTTCTACATATAAATTCACTATCTCTCCTCTGGACATGTCCAAACCATCTCAGTTTGGCCTTTCTGACTTTATATATATATATATATATATATATATATATATATATATATATATATATATATATATATAACTCTGTATATAATTCCCCTTCGGGAATTACTAATGTATACAGAATTAAAAATTTAAAAAAATAAATCTCCTTTGTTCTTAAAAATGGGAACCAGCACACTTCTCCTTTTCTCAGGCATCTTCTCACTATCTAAGATCCTGTTGAACAACTCAGTCAGAAACTCTACTGCCACCTCTCCTAGACATTTCCTTACCTCAACAGGCATATAATCCGGACCGAGTGCCTTTCCACTCTTCATCCTTTTCAATGCCCTCCTCACTTCATCCTGATCTCTAAAACTGCATCATGATTGGACGATATAATAGTACATAAACAATCTGTCATAATCATAAAAATCTATTCTGACCAAAGTTGTCTGACATTTTGGTGTTGGACGTCCCAGACAAAGTAAAACTCAAACTATCAGCCTACAATTTAGTATAATGTCAAATTAATTTAAGAATTGCGATTATTTTTATCTTTTTTTATACCCTTTTTGCAGTCTTCATCAGCTGCTTTTCATTAAAAAATACTGTTAAATATAATTTGGAAAATGCTAAAATATGCTATCAAGTTTATGTTAATATTATTGTACCACTGCATCTGAATGTAACTATAGTGAACTATAACTCAAGATGTTAATTTTCTCAAGTGTCTACAAACTAATTTCAAATTACTATTCCTGAAAAATAATTTAACGATATGTTTTTTGTTTCCAATCTCACATTTTCTCACTTGCTTCGTTGGATTAGTTATTCCAATTAATTTAACAAGGGAACTAGTGCTTCAATTGAGATGAGGGGTCCTCATGAAATATCATGATGGTGCAGTAAATATGGAGGAATGACAATTGTGCTATCCTGTTAAGACACTCGTTACAAGAGTTAGAGAACATCTTTGTATTTGCTCATCATGTAACATTTTGACTAACTGCAGAAAGAAGTTGAAGTTAAAATGATTGATAATTTTTTTATATACTGATTTTTAAGTTCATTTTAAAGCTGTGTGTAAATGTTTTCTAGTATTCATGCAAGATGAATGCATAGAAAACTGCTCACTTTGGATGACTAGAGTTTTTTTTGCTTCCAGTCCATTTCAAACATAACTCTGCAGTTGAGGTGGACTGCAGTTCTTCAACTAACTAGTTGACTGAAATTAAAAGTTCAATTGCATACAATGCTATGCAGAATTTTCTGAGAGCCCTCCAAGCATGATTTTTGGTGATATTTGGGTCAAAATGCACATTTAATGGAGAAATAGCTTCCTCACTCTCACTGATTTTGAGAGGGTCCTTTGTGCAAGACTCCCAAAATCAGGTGAGACAAAGTTCATCTTTTGGGCACCACCATGGAATAATATCTTTGTTGTACTCTAATCAATATTAATCATTTCAAAGTAGTTTAAAGCACATGAAAAATCACAGTTGAACACACAAAGATGATTTTTTTTCCCGAGATTAAATAGTTCTGTCATTGTCCATATTTTTCTAATATCTACTGGCACAAACCCAAGAGCATTATTAATAAAGTTATCTAAATTCTATCAAAGACAAAGTGTGGCAGCTTGTAGCGACTGACAAATTCTTATAATTTATAGGGCAATTGTCATTGTGTAAATTTGTACATAATAGTCTTGTACATAATAATAATAGTCTTTGTACACAATAATCTTTTCTGAAAGCTTTTCATATGTATGACAAATTGATGGTGTATTTACCCAAAAGATTGAGAGCCTCAATTCTTGTAATGCTCATTGGGGCAATCAGCAAATTAACTTAATTTGCTTGATGGAGTTGAAAAAATAACCTTGAAATGTGAAATTAAGGCCTGGATTCTAGATCTTCCATCTCAATTATAAAGGGTAATATCATTCAAGAAAGACAAACATGGCCACAAACGGTGCTCAAGCAACAGGAGGCCTTGCCAAGGGCAATGTGACTGCTGATAAACCCATGAGTCAACAGTAGACTTAATCTCTCCTTCCCACTTGGCACATAATGGGATAGTTCAGACAGATTTATTTTAGGGAGTCTTTACACCTATGTTCTCTGAAAGTTCTCATCCAGTGAACTTAGCACTGAAAAAAATATGAAAAGTTTCAATTCCACTGGGGAGTCATGACAGGCAAGCCTTAGATTACAAAGCAACAAACAGTGTTAATTAGAATTGAAGAAGGCACTGTGTTGTAACCTCTGTTGTGCCTGCAGGAACAAAGCTTTGGTGTAGTAAACCTGAAGCAGAGTTTAGCCCCTTCATCCCCTGTGTTCCAACATCCTCATCAGGCAATTTGCTTAATGGAGCACGGCTATTTTCAAATCATCTGGAAGCCCACATGATTCACCTGCATTCATCTGCAAATTATTCTCTTTATTTTCTGCTGTTATTATTATTATTGTTGTTGTTGTTGTTGTTGTTTGTTTTGTTGTTGCTTTTTGTCATTACAGTATAGAATAGCCAAGGAAGTGGAACCAAGGTGCAAAATCTGATACTATTTTTTGTCTCACAGGAAAAAAATAATAATTCAACCTTTACCTTGGAAATGTAAGGAGTATATCCATTGAACCTGAATGAAGCAAACCTCCTTAACTCATAATTAATTCCATGAGCCACCCTGCAAAGCTCTTGATGTATGCCGGTAGCTATGGAGACCAGCAACAAGGATAGACTGACCTGCACCATCGATTGGAGGTCTTTTTAGGAAACCTAATGTGAATTTGCTTCTGGTGGGGCTTTGTCAGGAAATTAGATTTATCTGTCTTGACTCATGCAGATGCTTGCAAATGAATAAAAATGATATAGTCTGAATAGCTTGAACAAATTTAGAAATATTTTTGTGCAGTGCTGCCTCATATGGAAAGTAATAACATATGAATCTAATGTACAGTTCAGGAGGGATTTTATTGTTCTTTGAAGCCTCGTGCTTGCGTGAGAAATCTACATTATATCAGAAAACTGTCAGCAGCATGTGCATCATGATATTGATGAAAATGAAGACAGCAGTCTGACTGAATAATTAAGTAGTGATCGACTGAAAGTAAAAGCTAATTAATAAAATATCTATGATATGAGAGTGTTTCCTCCTTTTACACATGCACACTTACACTTGAAGTGGAGACGTTGGCAAGACAGTTAAATAAAGAAGCACATCCCTTCCCTCTCTGCTGTTGTCCTCCTGCCTTCTTCAGCCTTGTCAGCCTACCTTAGACCACAGATGACTCCGGGCTTCTCAGTTTTGTTAACTATGCAGTCTTGAGGTGTCCGGTGATTGGACTGGGCTCGCCATAAGTAAGACGATCTAATCCTCTGTGTGAAGCCCATATTTGTCTTCCCATACAGAATCCAACATATTTAATAACTGCCTGCTGAAACCTGACTGCAGTACACCCATTGGCTATAGTGAAAAGAATGTAGTCTCTATGCCATACGTGCAGGATTGATATATTGTACATGTGTGCAGGTACAAAAAAACTTTTGAAAAAAACTACTAAAAGCTAAGGACCATCATTTTTTGATGTGAGGCATACAGTACCTATCAAAGATTGATGTATAACATTGTACTGAGCCAGAGCCCCCTGCTTTCAAGGTCGAATGCAATTCTTTATGTGATAGTGCCAGTGTCTGTAAGTTGATCTCTATATTCTAGTGAGCCAGATAAGACTTTTTAAGATCATCAAATCTAGAGCAGTGTAGATGAGGGGAAAAAAAGATATCTTACTTGGCTCCTGTGTCTTGATATCACAGCAGCATCTCAAGGATGACAGGAAACTTGCTGGCTCAACAGTATAATGGTGCTCATGGGAAATTTGAGGGAAACCTGGCCTAACAGTTCTCAAGCTGTGGGTGTTTCTTATGTTCTAATGAAAGGTAAGTTGATATTAAAAGCAGTTGCAAATAGCCACCCTAGGTTTTGCAATAGCTATTGTTATATTTGAATCACACTGTTCCTTAGAATTAGACTTAGACAGACTTTGTCACTTAGATTTGCTTCAAAATGAGATTTTGGTGCAATAGCTCAGAACAGCAAGACTCATGTCAGAAACAGTAAATGCAAAGTGAAATACAGTGCACGTAAAAAAACCTTTGTTTTAAAGATAAATAAAAAAATTTTATTGCACAGTGCAATGTATTTTCAGTAAAGATGACCTTAGTGGAACAGTCCTGTGTAGGTGTGCATAGATGAGAAGGGGGAAAATATTAGTTAGGTAGTCTTATGGCCTGTGGGGGAAAAAACTGTTGTTGAGCTTGGCTGTCCTTCTTCGCAGACTCTGGAACTTCCTTCCAGAGGCAAGTATGGACTTCAAAATGCTTACACATGTTTGCAGACACATTTTGCTGAAAAGAAAATTTTAATCTTTGCATATACATCATGCTTGGTGAGACGCATCTGGCCACAATCTTCTCAAAAATAACTTCACCCTTGGGAATTCCCACCTTGCAATGTTTGCATTATGTTAGGCAGTCACACCAATCAGTGTGGCGCATGTACTACAAACAAGTAACAGATGTTTTAACAGAGATCCTCTTCATTTTAAAATTCATGTCTGTTTCAAACTGCTCACCAGACCTAACCTGTATTTGGTACGGAGATTTAATTTATTCATATCAAATTTTAAAAATTTCTTGGTTAATCAATATACAGTATATATATATATATATATACTTATGTTCTACCTTTTGCGTGTAGTCACGGGTTTACGGCTGTAGATGAGATGATTGCAATTGTCTCTTCTACAAGAAAATGGATGGATGGAGAGATGTAATGAATCACTGATCCAGTAAAATAACTGATTATGTCCATTTTACTACGTTTGTAAGAACCTTGCTGCTGTGTACAATATGAATAACCACCAAAGTCCCTCAAATGATTTTCCTGGTTTGAAGAGAAAGGTTTCTCAATGGGTCAGTATCATTCTAAGACTGCTGCTGAACAGGGAGAACAGAACAGTCTCACTTTCACATAAACAAATGACAGTTCATTCAGCAAGCTTACTCATTGTTCTTTTTGTAAGTTACTGAGGTGGTATCACTGCCAAAAGGCATGAAAAAAACCCCTCACATCTCGAAAGGTTTCCCCCAAAGAGTCTGAGTACTTTTAATTTTGCTGCATGCAGTGAATTATGACGAGAGAAATTAATTTAGCTAAGTTTCATCAATACTTGTCCATCGTTGCTGTGAGTAATTAAATCTGCCTCAAACAACACCATCACAAAACATCTATGCATTTATATGAGAGCAGTTTGTATATCAAACCATAGTGTAAGTGTATATGACTCACATGCACATCAATTTACTTTTTTGATGTCAGTCTCGTGTCTTTTAATTCACAATATAGCTGGAATTTCTGTTTACATTTTCATGGTGTTGTTCCCTAAATTGTTCAGAATGCATCGCATGCCTCTGGCTACAGAGATGTAGCAGAGCAGAGCCTTTACTATGCTCCTGATAATGGCCAGTTGACAAAAATGTAGCTATTCATGAGCACACTGTGAATTTAATTTGATCAGTAAAATGTTCTGTTTAATGTTATATTCTATTTACCTTTTGATAGACTGTGAAAATATTTTTTTTTGAAATTACTAAGCATTAGTTACAATATATGAAATTTAAAAAAAATCCCAGTGGCGCATTGGGGAGCGCTGTTGCCTCACAACACGGTGGTTCCGGTTTCGAATCCCGCTCTGTGCGGAGTTCGCATGCTCTCCCCGTGTCTGCGTGGGTTCTCTTCGGGTTCTCCGACTTCCTCCCACCTCCAAAAACATGCGCTTCAGGTTAATTGACCGGTCCCAAATTGACCGTAGAAGTGAGTGTGTGTGTGCGTGTTTGTCTGTATTTGTGTGTGGCTCCGCGGTGCACTGGCGTCGTGCCCGGAGTGTCCCCCGCCTCACGCCCTATTCCACCTGGGATGGGCTCCAGTTCCCAGTGACCCCCTATGGTGGATACAGAGGCTGAAAAGGGATGGATGGATCTTCATGGGGTGTCTGTCTCCTGATGCTGAGTTCTGTCTGTTCAAGCAAATGACCAAATGAGGTCTGATTAACTGAGACCGTTTTACAGTGAAAGCCAACTGGCAGTAGGATAAGAGAGGACACCTCAGTAATGCTGATACAACAGATTGTAAATGTGGTACTGGACAAAAGTTGCTCAACTATAAGATGGCCATGCAGATCACCTGATCCAGGGGGTTGGAGAAGGAGAATATTGACAAGTGTGCAGCACTGAAGAGCATTAAAGCGACTGTTCCCCTGGTATCATCAAAACAAGAGGGGGAAAAAAAAGCTGTATTTTAACTTGTATTTCAGCATTTCAATTTCAACAACTCAGACAGCAAACCCATCCACAAGGCTACAGTATAAATGCTGAATACTGCTTGTCTAATTTGCGTGAAAAGAATTCAGCCTCAATGAAAGAGTGGAATATCTGTGAAGGATTACTTTGGACAAGTTGTAATGAAAGGCGGACAATGTTGGCACTAAATTCAAATGTGCTGTAATGTTTCTCAGCTGTGTCGTCTGCAACAAATGATTAGTCAGATCATCAGGAAACAAATTCTTGAGTTCTTCTTTTCCTTTCGGTTTTTCCCTTCAGGGGTCACCACAGCGAATCAATTACATCCATCTAACCCTGTCTTCTGCATCCTCTTCTCTCACACCAACTACCTTCATGTCTTCTTTCACTACATCCATAAACCTCCTCTTTGGTCTTCCTCTAGGCCTCCTGCCTGGCAGTTCAAAACTCAGCATCCTTCTACCAATATATTCACTATCTCTCCTCTGGACATGTCCAAACCATCTCAGTCTGGCCTCTCTGACTTTATCTCCAAAACCTCTAACATGTGCTGTCCCTCTGATGTACTCATTCCTGATCCTATCCTTCCTGGTCACTCCCAGAGAGAACCTCAGCATCTTCATCTCTGCTACCTCCAGCTCTGTCTCCTGTCTTTTCCTCAGTGACACTGTCTCTAGACCAAACAACATCGCTGGTCTCACCTCAGTTTTGTACAACTGACCTTTCATTTGATCTGAAACTCTTCTATCACACATCACACTTGACACTTATCTCCACCCATTCCATCCTGCCTGTACACGCTTCTTCACCTCTTTTCCACACTCTCCATTGCTCTGGACTGTTGACCCTAAGTACTTGAAATCCTCCACGTTCTTGATCTCTTCTCCCTGTAACCTCATCCTTCCACTTGGGTCCCTCTCATTCACATACAGTACATGTACTCTGTCTTACTGCGGCTAACTGTCACCCAGGTCAATTATTAACCACAATCAAACAAAATCTACTTTTCTCTGTGGTCTGTCATTTTAAAAAAAAAAAAAAAAGTTATGTAACTTTTGTGAGTTGGGTGATTGAAAACAGGGCATTCTCTTTTATTCAGCTGTTTTCTTGAATTATGTAGACTTCAAAATTTCAATAGTAGAGAAGAACAAAAACATGCAACTTAGGTTAATTGATCACTTCAAAAATGTCCATCCTATTGTATACTGCGCCTGTCACCTGCAGTCAGCTGGGATAGGTTCCATCATAACCATCGGCCTGTATTTAGGATGAGACGCTGAAGATGAGATGTTTACTATCGTCTTGTCTTCAATAAAATGAATGACTGATAAAGAACTGATAAAAAAAAAAGTGGGACTGCATACATATGCTGGTGAATCTTTAAAAGCTGGAGGGTACGCTGTTATACGCCATTTACAAAAATGAGAACTACACTTTTCCAATCTGTCCAGCTAATAAAGATGTGAATTCAAACTCATCTTTGTTTGTTGTAAGCAGTTAATTACAATAACATCGGCACTGACCTTAATGTGTCATTTATTTTTACTATTTTATGTCAACTAGAGAGAAAAGACTGAGTCCCACATTGGCTGAATAAACTTCCTATCAACACCATTGTCCCAAAATTTAAGAGGAAGAGCAGTTACGTATGTTTCACTGAGGTGAAATACCAATATTCTCTTCATTGTTGTCTTGTTACCATGGCCTTTGTACATTTAATGTTGCCCCTTAAGTGCACTATTAAGTTTGGCCTTGTTCTGCATGTGACCATTTAATACTACAATTTAAGTTATTGGTTCCTTTTAGATTGTCAATCCCAGCAGCAAAAGTACATGTTGTTATGTAATGCTGTATACAGTACAACATTCCTTATAACCCTGGAGCTCACTGTTTCAGATCTTGTACAGTTTCACCTTAAAACAAATTGGGGTGATGTTTCTTAAAAGACCAATATTGCACTTTTGTTGTTTTCTGATTCGTCTACCTGCAATTCAGCAGAGTCTTTGTGAGAAGTACTGCTCCCATGCTCTTTCCAGGCCATGAGCTGTACAGTAATCAATGTTGATGAATGAGTAGGAAGGCTCTCTTTATTCCAGCCCTCACTGAATAGAAAGTTTCCATTATCTCTCACAATGTATTCACTCTATCAAAGTGACAGGGTTGAGGCAAGCCACACTCCATTGCCCTCGCTATGCCCATACCTACCTTCATCCATCTGTTCAAAAGAACAGGAAAAGCTGGAAGAGACTGCAAAAATAACACTGCACAAACCTACAAAATCTATAAAACTTGAAATGTTGAGTCTCATCCATCAAAGCTGTAAGGATACAATTACATGCATGCGTTGTGCAAAAATATCTACTGTATGAGGGAATAATTCAAGAGGGGACAGACGTGGGAATTTCTTTGAACCATTTGACAAAAAAAGTCACTTTAGTACATTTTTAAAGAAAAATGGCACCTTATGTTCAGGTAGTATTTTACGTTGCTGCAACAGGAATATGTTTCAGCACACATTTTGTCCCTGGACTGACTCGGCTTACCATCAAACTCTTGTACTGCCAGATCAAAGAAATGTATATTTCCCATTAATAAAAGCTATTTTTAGTTTTTTGTATAAAAAAACAAAACAAAAACCAAAAGCAAATAAACAAAGACAGATAAATGGGCAGCACAGTGGCACAGTAGTTAGCAGGGGCTTCCTCCGACCACCACATGTGACTTAGGTGAATTGGTCACTCAAAATGTAGGTATGACTGTGAAAGTAAATGGGTGTTTGTCTTTATGTGTGGGCCTGCAATGACCTGGTGATCTATCCAGGGTGTACCCCATCTCTTGTGTGATGTCAGCTGGGATAGGCTAATGTGTAAACTTGCTTCCTGTTTCCTGATAAGCAGTTGAAGATGAGAAGATTACTGACTATTTAATGTTCAAGAAGATGAATGAATGCATAAATAAACAAGAAACTAAAAGACTAAAAGAAACACAAAAAATAATCAGGAAATGGATGTTAAAAGGGAATGAAGAAGCCAGAAATGAGGAAATAGGAAGTAACAAAAGCAATAGGTAATCTGAAATGAATATGAATGCAGAAACACAGTGATCACTGTTACACATAATGATAATCAGTGATTAAAACGTTTATTTCAGAGTTTAATTTTATTACGTTAGACTGTTGTCAGCCTTGCCGAGCCAGTTCTTCCCAGAGATTGGTCAATAGCATGCAATGCATGCATTCAAGTGGAGTGCAGTGAACTCTTGCAAACCAGAGTCTATATTTAACCAAATCCATATGGTCTCAAATTTGGTTCCTCTCCTGCACCAATTTGTATTTTGTTAATATTTTTGCAGTGTGTGCTATATCACAAGTTCATTATTTTTTCCTTTCATGGGAAATTAATTGCATTGCTATTGGTACTTTGTTAGCACCTCTTTTAATAATGCCAAAGGGAATCTGAGAAGAGGAACTGCGGTGTGTCACCACTTGAGACATAAGTGGTGGTAACCTTGATGGGAAAAAGCTGCAGCCTGTGCCTGTCAAGCCAAGCCAGCACATTTGAATGGAAGAACCAAATATCATTTACCTAGCTACAACTTGCTATCCAACACAAAATGCAATATATCTATTGAAAAAAACATCAGATTTTTTTTACACACAAAATCAAATAAAAAAAATAAAAAAACCCTAGTATAAACAGCTGATGACACCACCTCTGTGAAGATTTGGCTGCTCCTCTGCAGAACTTAAGTGGGATGTGGGGGATTGATGCTGACCATAAATAACAGTGGTACGCACCCGGGGCCCAGTTTCCTGTATCATTATGTTACTCTGTTGTGGTTGCCTTTTTAGAGGCTTATTATTTTTTCATGTTGTTGAACTT
This sequence comes from Antennarius striatus, assembly GCF_040054535.1. Classification (NCBI taxonomy): domain Eukaryota; kingdom Metazoa; phylum Chordata; class Actinopteri; order Lophiiformes; family Antennariidae; genus Antennarius; species Antennarius striatus. The sequence continues at coordinate 15,550,916 of NC_090781.1, read as the reverse complement.
GAGACTTTATAACCCCTTAAGAATAGGGTCATGCTATTCTCCATTAGCTCTGTCATATTCTATGGTAATATTAAAAAATGCAAATATAAAGTCAGCCACTGCTTGGATCAATGAAGACGATGTTTTCTTCTGTCAAATTTGCAGTGTTTTGTGATTTACAGAAGACAGAATAAGGAACTGACTTAATCAAAATACAGAAATGTGACGAAATTATCTTCCATGGTTAGTTTACACATCTACAGTATTATTCATTTGTTATAACATTCTTTTACGGTGCTGGGTCTAAACTAGGCAGATTTGATGAGATTCTGTGTGCCTTTCATGGTATTGAACATGACCGGTCCAGGATCCAACTGTATCAAGTTAATATTGTTGAATAAGTTAGATAGCTAAATAGCTAGATAGCCAGATACATAGCTTGATTGATTGATATTTTATTATCTAAGTGTCATCTAATTTGACACCGCAACTTTTATTCTGTATTTCTCTAACTGATCCACCTTAAATGTGAAGCTATAGGTTTATAAGCTCATGCACCTCATATAATGGACTATAGAATATAAAAACATCAATTATGAACTATGATACAATAAGAAGAGACTATGTAAAGTTTCTTGTAGCTAATGTTTGTTTCACAGCTAATTCTACTGCACTACCTTCTGTGTCTATTTTTCAAGAAAATGATGCAGACATTTACATCCACTTGCTGGAAGCAGTATCTCAGATGATAATAAATCTCTCAAAAGACTAGTTTTCACAGAAGTGTTTTTAAGCCATTAATCATTCTTGCAAAAATATTGAAAGGTGAGGATCGACTCATTTCCTCAAACTAGATTTTTTTTTGAACAGGCACATTTATTTTGCAAGAGCAGAAAATAACTTTCACGTTTGCTGTGTTGGGAGAGTCGGCAGATGCTTTATAGACAGGTGCCTGCACATAATGTAGTAACAGCTGATATGATGGATCTGTTTGTAATGTAATTGAACTCTTTTTAAGTCTTGGATATAGAAAAATCCAAGCATTTGTGTTGTCTCATATCTGCATGCTTTGCCAGCCTGTTAAACATGCTCAAAATCTCCGAATAATCCAGAATTCTACAAAGAAGCAAAGTTGGATTGAAAAAAAGTCACAGGAGACAAAATAAGGGACTATCATTTCATCTTATCTCCTCAAACCATCATTACAAAATTATGTTACATGAGCGTCCTCATGTACATCGCTTTGTATGAATCACTTAAAACAACAAAGATAGTCATGCTCATTTCATTTTAAGCACATGTATACAATACAATTTGAGAAGAAATCGAGAAACAAACTACTCTCTGTAAGTTTTGAACAAGTTTGGCAGCTATCTAAACAGATTTATCCTTGCAAGGTTAAAGCTTGATGATTTAAACACAGACAAATTGCTGCTTTTATTTTGCTGTGCTGTGAGTTTGTCTCCATTGTGCACTATCGGCTGTGAACTCTTGAGTTTGTGAAGAAAAGTTCTGAAGGTTGCTTGAGAAAAGTTAACGTGAAGGATGGTTTAGAAAAATACAGTTATACATGTATCATCTATAGCAAGATACATTATGTATGGTTTGATTGAGTGAAACTTAACTCCAGATATACAGGGGCTGCCTTAGTCCTCCTGAGTGAATACATATATAAGTATTAAATATCTATGAGATCTTAATGCATTTTACTGAAGAACCGTGCTCTTTCATTATAAATATCCTGTTGTTGTGTGGACCTTTCACATTAGAGATGGTATTCATTCATTCATTCATTCATCTTCCAACCCGCTTAATCCGCTAACGCAGGTTGCGGGGTAGCCAGTGCCTATCCTGGCAGTCTCAGGGCGTGAGGCGGAGGACACTCCGGGCACGACGCCAGTGTACCGCGGAGCCATTAGAGATGGTAAAAAATAAAAAATAAAAAAGGCATGCTTTTTTTGTCAGGCATACAAAATACATGGTAATAACCGTGAGTGTAAACTTTTTTTCTTACTTGTCATACAAAAGTCTGAACATTTGTTTGTCTTTGGTATCGTTGGTATTTTATTTCTTTCTTGTCAATCTATTTATAACTTTGGTCACCAACAAAGAAAAGTTGTTTTGTTAATTTAATCGCAGTAAATGGTATTGCACATACATCCAAGTTTATCATCCCTGAGGTAAGGGGATGAAAACATGTGTTCAAAACTATTTGACTACAGTTTTACGGCAACATCAAACTTATTGCAAAGTCTTGTCTTTGTTGTAAAATGTAAAATGGTACAAAAAACAACAAAGGAGTGAAGCAAGACGTGCCAGACCACATACTAAACATAAGAACCATGGTCTGACTTTCAGTGGCTGATATTTTCATTCAAAATACTATGCTGAGATTTTTTCATAGGGGCAAGCAAAAACAAAATTTAAAGCATTCTGCAATCTTCACAATAAAGTATTGTCAACCATAAGCTGAATTCAGTGGTTTCTGCAAACATGGTAACAGAATCATCCAAATCATAGTTTGATGTCATATAAGTGACAAAATCAGTAACTATATGACTATGAATAAAAATGATAGCATTTGGATACGGCTACACAATAAACCATTCATTCATTCATTCATCCTCTGAACTGCTTTTCCGCTGCGGCAGGTCACGGAGAGCTGGAGCCTATTCCAGTGGACCAAGGGCGTGAGGCGGGGAAACTCCGGGCACAGCGCCAGTGCACCGCGGAGCCACACGGAGACAGGCAAACGCGCACGCACACACTCACACACTACGGGAAATTTGGAACGGCCAATTAACCTGTAGCGCATGCTTTTTTGGAGGTGGGAGGAAGCCGGAGAACCCAGATAGAACCCACACATATAAGGTTAATAGTACTTAACTAAATATACTTTGAGTATGCAATGTATTTGTGCTCCTGGCAGGAATAATTTAAGCTTCACCATATGAGCTGATAAAGGCTTGGGTAAGGTTATAGACCTACTCTATTTGATAAGGATATGCAGTATTTATGAACTTCAAAAATTTAAGATGAAAGTATGATTTACAAAAGTCTTTATTCAAATATCTGCAAATCACCTTGAAGATGAGGACTGAGAATGCACTTGCAGAACTGCAATGGCCGTTTAGAACCACAGATGTGAACATTTCGCAAAAAGCCACAAATATTATAAACAAATACATGGACACTGTTAACAAGACCAGAAACCAGTACACAACTGCCAAGTCAGGGAACATCACCAAATACAGTTGTGCCTGGCATGACCTCTAACAATGCATCCATGGTGCTAAGAGAAAGTACACCCCAGGACTTTAAAACCTTTGGAGGGAAAACAATAATAAGAGCATGTGGCAAGGAATCCAGTCAATTACCAACCACAGAAGGGATACAAACAGAACTGTGACCCACAACCTCTACCAGATAGCCTCAGCAGCTTTTATGCCAGATTTGATCTATACCACAGCGTCACTCTCCAAAACGCCTACTGTTACCCACAGTAACTATACTTCAGCTGACGCACGCACAGGTCCACAGTCTTCTGAGGCAGGTGAACTGTCATAAACATAACTGTGTGGCAGTGAGTGTCCTGAAGGCCAGCACAGACCAACCAGGGGAGGTGTACACGTCTTCAACTTCTCCCTGTCACAAGGAACAGTTCTTACATGCTTTTAATACGTTTTATTGTTGTCCCTGGGCCTAAAAAACAAAACAAAACACAACCACACTGAATGACTTCTCACAATTCAGATGTACAAAGACTGTTCCGGTCTTCATGTTTAAGTATTTGTTGGACAATAATTTAACAAGTAACCAACATCTTGTTTAACATTGCTCGAAGGTAAGCCATCCTCTCTCCTTTGTAGTTATTGTACTGAGGCAGTGGGAGAAACTAATCATTCCGGGCTCTGCAAGACACTTCCAAATGTTCGATTTGTCTGAATTTCTCTGGATAAATACATTGTTATGCATAATCTTTTTTTTTTCAGTTTTTTTCAGAGTTAAAAAAAAAATTTAAAAAGGAAGCAAGCCTGCGGTCTCAAGCATTTTCTGTTTTTTTTCTTCTGAGGCTAGTTAATGAATAATGAAAAAGAAAAACCAAACCACCGGTGACTGGCACCGGTGACTGGCTACGATAATGTAGCAAAACAGGGAATTTTCAACAATTCTATTAATAAAGTCTGACTGACTGACTGATCTCAGTATTTCCCAAACACTGTGGCGCCGGAAATAAACCACTTTAAACTTAATTGGTCTAAAAAATGCCATTGTGCTGTCATCTGGAATCTAGTGACGGTCCATTCTATTGGTCTGTGGAAACACACGGAGAAACTGGCATAAAGGTGAATGAAAGACCCTCAAAGGTGAAATTCCAGCCTTTTCTGAAATTTCAAGAGCAGTCACTGCTAGACAAAGGTGTCAGGTGTGCTGCAATTGATTTACAAATGTAGTTGATAGCTCTGGGCGGGCGGCGGAGGGGTGCATTCAGGCTTGTGTATTCTGTCTGCAGCGACGTGCTGTGAGATTCCAAGCGGTGAGACACCGACGTTAAAGTCAGTTCTAGGAGTAAAACAGCGTCACATTTGCCAGTAAATTAGCAGCCTGACATTAAAAACTAGTTTAAAAAATGGTTTAGGACACACAGCAGCAAGTAGCTGCACCTCACCTCCGACTGGACTACCGATCGATCGAAACAATATTTAATTAATAAACGAAGACGAACGTCGGAGCTTAAATATCTTTTTCAAATTTCAGATCAGGAAATAATCTGCCCTGTTCGAACTGAGGCCCCGTCCACACGATAATGGATATTTTAAAAACACAACTTTTCTGTTGCGTTTACGCCTTCCGTCCACACGACAACGCAGATATCCGAAACGAAAAAACAACTTTTTGAAACCGCTGGCCGAGATGGATTTTTAAAAAAACGCTGGGTCTGCGTTGTCGTGTGGATGGAGTATCCACGACTTTTTAAAAATGCTGACTTTTTGCCTGCGACGAAAACCGCTGTGACGTCATATTTATGGGCCCGTGTGTTGTGACAACAAAACACGGAGGATTCCTATTGGATAGAATTTGACTCAATACTGCCACCACTCAGTTTGGCATGCTTATAGCCGTCTTCGTCTACGTGTGGACGGAGATTTTTTTAAAAACGCTGTTGTGTGGATGGGAATCGTTTTCGATGTGTTTTTAAAAAGTTCCGTTTTTAAAAAAATCCGTCATCGTGTGGACGGAGCCTGAGTGGTCAACTCGTAATGGATTTAACCAGTTTTTAATGTCAGCTTTTTTAATATGCGTATTGACTTCCTTCTAAGATGGCAAAGTGATCAAGTGATCAGGTTTCCTTCATGAGGCTCAGAATGGCTCATTGAAATAACAATAGGGGTCGTTCACAGCTGAATAGAGGTACTCACAGTCATGAATGCTCTAGCTAGTGGACGGATAGCGCAACTACAGCCACTAGTTTTTTAAATCTATTTTTTATTTATTTATTATATGCACCTTATAATCCGGTGCGCCTTATATATGGAATAATTATGAAATAAACAATTCATTAAATGTGCGCCTTATAATCCAGTGTGCCTTATAGTGCAGAAAATTAATCAAGTGCTCGATAATCTTATCATCCACAGTGTTCTCGTTTGCGTGCATCGTTGCGTCTTTGACGCACAACTTTTGACGGGGACGCACAATCGTCGGACAGTGTGCATTCCAGGGACGCAAGCTTTAAATACTGACAAGAAAAAAAATCAATTGTACTTTTTTTCCATGATATAATATTGGGAAAAAATGCACTTCCATTCAACAAAAAATATTCATAATTTATCCATTTCTCCACTTAAATTTCGAACCCGGAAATTGCCGTTATGTCTTGCGCGAGACTCATCTACAGGATTCAGCCCTGTTAAAATCAACTTGCATTGAGAGTAAAGGCAACATGATGTCTGCTCATTTTGCACGCAGTAGTGAAAGAGCGATAAGTTAGTCTTATATTCTCCCCATTATCACCATGCCAAATGACAATCAGTGTTTTTATGGATAATAATCAATTAAAAATTCATGAAGACAAAGAGACAGATATTTCTGTGGACAGTAAGAATGAAGAGGGAGAAAAAGACAAGCAAAAACCAGTAAAATCCGAGCATTTGTACACCAATGGACGCGATTGTTTCCATGGGTGAGGCTCGTTAATAGTTATGGAAAAAGCTACATGTATTGCGAGGTATGCACACAACAGAATCCAATGTTATGCACATAACATTTTAAAGGTTGCGAAATGGATGGCTGCTGAAAATATACCCTTCAACAAGTTTAAAACTATCATTGAACTTATGCATGGCATTGGTGTACCTGATGTGGATCTCATTAAACAACAAAACATACCTTATGACTCGTAAGTCACAGAAAGCCTACTTTTGGATGGTTTGGCCAAAGTCGCAGAGAAAGAGTTAATAGAAAAAAATTCAGGCATCTCCGCTATTAAGCCTCCTTGCAGGCGAGTCAACAGACGTGACAAATGTAAAGAGGTTAGTTCTTTATGCTCAAATAATTTACTCTGACACAATATTTCTAAAACTTTTCTTTTTAAAGAATAACTGCCAGGCTTTAACATTTTGATAAAAAAATAATATGTAATTTATTCCTTTTTTTCTTTTTACTCAATTAACAGTTATGACATTATTAATAATATTATTAAAATTAACAGTTTGTTTAGTTTTTATATTGTACTATTGGCTAAACTCAATCCTTGCATACGGCTTTTATCGTATATTCTGTTATTACTTTTGGGATGCATAAACGTCATGCAAGGATTCACAAATTTTTGTTGCAGCGCATCCCAGGGATGTACTACTGTCTTGAGGTAAAATTAACTTTGCATCCATATTCATTTGTCTAATGTGTTTTGTTCATTTATGCTTTGTTGGTTGGGACATGTTTGTTGGAAAAAATGTGAACTCAAAAACAGGATACATAAATCAGTTGGTGATTTTTGTTGCCATGTACATCACATCACTGCTGTGAATGCTGATGTAAAGTCAGCCCAGTTTAAAACAAATGGGTTAGTGAAGTGAATTTACTGACACTGTTTTGCAATGTCTGTGAAAGGCTTTAATCCAACCAAAACCACAATCTTTTACTTTATTTTGTCAACTAAATGTATTACCTAAGCATATCCAAACTGTTATGGAAAAACTGAGCACTAACCATAACAATAACGTAGCTGTAACTAGAAGTCAGTAACTGATCTAAGTAAGTGATCCACGAATAGGGATACAAATCCAACTGTTAGCCTTGTGAATGATCTGAGTTGTAAATATTCGTCCACACCATCATGCACCCAGCATGGACTTTATCTTGAACTTCACACGTCACCTGTCTTCCTTTATATAGACACTCAGCCAGAAAGAACTTTCAGAATTGTTCACAGCAGATGGTACCTTGACATAAAATATCACAGGGGAACTGAATGCTATCAAAACATCTTTTTATTCCACTAAAAGTAAATCCTGTAACAAAGAAACAATGAGTCATGAACCAAGTTTGTGCTGGAAACTACAGTTAACTTTTTATATTTATTCTCAAAAGTAAACTCCTGTGCAATTAGGTCTCATCAACATTTTGATTTAATGTATATTGTATAATGTTTACAGCTTCCCGTGAATTATGCAAATCATAATGAAATCAAACTGTGTTTACTTTACGAAGGATGATGACTGACAGCAGTGAATAAATAAAATGTTTGCATGCCAATGCAATTTTATGGCAATGCAATAATAAATCAGCGTTCAAATCACCTTTTTTTGTATGAGGACCACAACCAGTGCAAAAGCAGTTAATGCTGTAATTTCTGTCTGATTTAGAATGAACTGGACAAAATTCTGGACTAATATTACATCATTAGAACACATGAGGATTTTAATCCTATGTTCCTGCATGCTACTTAAACATTTAAATGAAAAAAGTTGGATGAATAAATTAAGTGAAAAAAGCAAACTTTTGGTGATGAAATAATAGAATGCTGCTCGAGTTAACATATAACACACATCAGAAGTTGAAACCGCTGAATTTTCCAGGGAAAATAAATTCTGTCTATTTAAGCATTACAGTTTCAGTAGATATTACATCTCACATCCAGTATTATGGATGCAGGAGCAAGGTTTTGTGCCACGGAGTGAAAAAAGAAAAAAATAGAAGAGACATGCTCTATTGACTACAGGGTTTCCACTAGTGTGTAAATTTTTGGAAAATCTTTTCACATCCCTTTTTCATATTACATGGTAGTGTGTACTTCTAGTTTCAGCAGCACTAAGTCACAAAGTAATCTCAAACATACTTGAATATTTCACTGTGAGAAAATTGGGCTATCAGTAATTAATGGATAGACATCGGTGATTACACAGACATGTACAAATAATGAAGATCATATTATTGAAATCATCTGATGGCGAAAAAGTGCTTTGTTTTTCTGAAGGCAGAAATGTTTTCAAATTTCACTCTGATGGCTCATCTTTCAACTTATAATGTCCCCGAATCATGATCTGATAATTGTTTAGTAAGCAAAACATTTTTTTTTAAATTTCTTCATGCTTTCATCTGATCAACAGCTGTTAGGAGTCTGGACAATGAGCTCATTTCCATTTGTTTACAATTAGGAGTTGATTTGAAATTAGCCTCTAATTAAATCTGAGGAGTCCACGGTTGAGCGCAGAGTGTGTCAAGGTTTGTCCTTATTGACACACATCTCAATCAATCAATCAATCAACTTTTATTTATATAACCCTTAATCACATCTGAAGACATTTCAAAGCGCTTTACAGATAGACAGCCAACAATGCCCTCTAGAGCAAGCACACATCTGTATGTGTGTGTGTGTGTGTGTGTGTGTGTGAGTGTGTGCGTAACAGTTGCTGACAGATGAGGTACGTAACAGTGAGTGAATACATCTTTTTTTTTGCCCCACTGTAGAATTTTGAAGTGATTTAAGGATAATGAAATGAAACGGATGTGAAGTCGCCCAAAGCCACCTGTGTGTAGCAGTGGAATACGTCCTCTATGCATTCTTGACATGTTGGCTCTCAAAAACCCTTTAACAAGTTTGGTACAAAGAAATTGTGTAGCCTTAGTTGTATTGATTCTGTTATCCATGTTTCTACACCCCCGGCATTTCAAATGTTGTTTTCCACTACTTTGTCTTATCCTGCCAGCTACTGTGTGGAGCCTAGTCTGAAAAATCACTTATCAATAAATTTTGTGTTGGCACATGCTATCTATCAACAAACATGTAGGATGGAGAAACGTCTGGCAATAGTTGCTATTTTTCTCCCCTTGCAGGATTCTTCTGCAAACTCATAATTGCACGGTGCAATCACTATTCAACTTGTGTCTATTATATGAGTAGCACTTCTTTATGTTTGATAATTACACTGGGTTCTCATATAAGCAATTTGCTGCAAAATTCCTATAAACTACTCAGCTATTGTGTCTATGTGAAGGCAGATGGTTTCATTTGTATGTGGTTGTTATACTACATTTCTTCCTCTCTGATCGGTTATTTGAATTTGCATTTAAATGTGTTTGACCTTGAGACATTGCATATGCTGCCTTCTCTTTGTTGCTTCACACCTTTAATTGGCTAATTATTTTGGGTCTTGTGCTCAGCCAGCTTCATTATACTTTGCTTTCGCTTTTTAGTGTGTTACTGGTCAGAGGTGATTAGGCAGGGGATTTGTAAGTGTCAGATTTTTTTTCAGTCATTTTGTATTTAAGGATTCAGGGCAGCCTCTTAAGATTTGGGGTGTGAAATTCCTGACAAAGCCATAGTTTTGCTTTGGCTCTTCCGACTCTAAAATATTAGGGCAGGTAAGAAAATGTAAATCATCTCAGGTCACCAACTCCTCATTTGATTTGAAGTTTGACCTGTTGAATAAAACAGTCTCTTACAATGTTTGGTAAAGACACCACTGTGCAGTTTGTGCAGTAAACACAACACAGGTGACCGTTAACAACGTAAGTCAAGACTAAAAATGCCGAGATAGGCTTAATTAAACACATATCAGAGAGTTGTCTTCTGCATAAACGTAGACTCTGGTGCCTTTAGAGGCATTACAGACTCTCAGAGGCAGAGGAGCTTTGCTTACTCATCAACAGCATGCGATTCTCAAGCCTAGTGTAACTGTTAATTGTCGTGCTAAATGACAGCTTCTCATATTTTCTTTTGGCACATCTGTCCTTAACATCTGCACTTTACCCTCACTGGTACAGTCTCTCATTCACAGATTCTGAGGTTGAAGAAGAAAACTTACATTAACCTATGTTAGTCCTAAGTGATGTTCTGCCAGGCAGTCTTGCCAGTCCGTGAGGTCTTCAACCAGTTGGACAGCGACAGTGAATGGGACCTGAGGGTGATCAGCAGTGACTCCTTGCCCTGGAGCTCACTCGACATTCATTCAATGTTTGAATCTCTTCATACACTTTTTTCAGAATAAGTTTAAATTTTGAATCCTCAAATCGAATGCACGTGGGCGTCCCCAAGCATCATTGCTGACATTTTACCACTTACTTACAATGCATCTTGAATTCTTGAATCCTAAGAGAGGCTGCAGTTTGTTTGTAACAATTTAGTTTGTAGACTGTCTCCACACCAACTGCTTGGTCTTCTACCGCTTGGTCAATTACCAAATGAAAATTTAAGAGAAGTTCAGATGTCCAGCGATACACCTCAGCTATCCTGTTAGCTGATGGCCTTTTTCAGCAATCGCCTTCTTTGATGAGATGGTACATTTTGAGTAGAATAAATATTTAAAAGCAAATCAAAATATGGTCCTTGAGGATCTGTGATGAAAGTCATAGCAATGGCTAAGTGTGGTTCAGGAGCATCTGATCTCTGTCAGATACAGAGACACGTCTCTTTTCAAGCCTGTCAAATCTATCATCCTCTGCTGATAAGATCCAAACACAGATTGAATCTTTGAGGAGTTTGTCAACTTTCTGCCCACTTTTATTGGTGTTAATGTGACTCAATGCTGTTCCACATTACAAATTTATAATAACTGGTAGCACATTCTCTTGACAATTCTATTTTTGCAAAATTTCAACAAACACAACTCATAATTTTTTTGCAAATTGCTTACAGAAAGTGAACTGTTTTTAAATGTACGGTACGTATTCTAGGGGCGGCACTGTGGCGCAGTGGGTATGGCTGTCGCCGTACAGCAAGGCGGTTCCGGGTTCACGTCCCGCTCTGTATGGAGTTTGCATGTTCACCCTGTGTCTGCATGGGTTCTCTCCGGGTTCTCCGTCCTCCTCCCACCTCCAAAAACATGCGCTTCAAGTTAATTGGCCGCTCCCAAATTGCCCATAGGAATGAGTGCGTGCGTGCATGGTTGTCTGTGTCTCTGTGTGGCTCCGCGGTTCACTAGTGTCACGCCCAGATTTTCCTCCGCCTCACGTCCTAAGCCCGCTGGGATAGGCTCCAGCTCCCTGCGACCCACTACAGTGGATACAGCATATTGTAAAATTGTTCATGTTGCACTGCTATTGAAATGTTAAATGGACTGTACTTATTTAGCACCTTTTTTTTCTGATCACTTAAAGTACTTGGCAACAAAAGTCAGCATTCACCCCTTTCCACACAGTAGTCACCACAATAGGCACTAACAAATTGTACAATCACTCACACACCAATGGAACATATCAACTTCAAGGCCCTGGCATGGAACCGCCAAGCTTTCAATAGGAGGAGGAAAGCCTAACATTTCCTAACATTCAAAAGACACAGAAGAACCTGCAAAAAACCTTCTTGAAAAATCAAGAATTTGAACAAAACAATGAAGTGCACCCTTTTTAGACCCATACAAAGAACTATTAAATTGAACTGAATTCTTTGTGGGTTTATCATATTACATTTTAGTTCCCATACTTTTCACCTTCCCACGAAGTTCTGATATTTACAATTAGGTTCACAGTACATTCCCATAAATAATTGTTTCTGGCACTCATATTGTAATTATGTATTACTTCTCCTAGTGTACAGTACAGCATGTTACTGAATAATGATACAGCAGAACGTTGTCCAGATTTCACTGTAAATTTATAGTCACGTTTTTTCAGTGTAACGTTTCCATGAATCATCAGATTATACAGCATCCTACGTTATGGCTGAATTGCCTTTTCATGTTCTGTTCTTGGTGTAAATATTTTTCTTTGTGTTGTTTTCCAAGAATTTGTTTCATGCTATCAGAAATCTCACTGCATTCAAGAATTCAGTGCTAGCCACCCACTCCAGCTCCCGCTGCCCATGCCTCAGCAGATTGAGCTCTGTGGAAGATCAAGACTCAGCTGGACTGTCTGAAACCTCTCAGCTGGTCATTTGCCCTCACCAAACTCCCCCGTGTCTCTTAAGTACAGTATATAAAACTTTGCTTCATGGTCTTAATTGAAAAAGAAAACGAGGAAATACAGACTAATCTGTTTGAATATATGTAAATTCATTCATTGTATGCACACAGTATTTGGGAAAATCTACTCTAAGGTTTCCTTAAAGCCGCCTTCAAGCAAGCGACATAACCTTCATCCGCTCCAGAGAAGCTGCTCAGTGATCAATAGTTTAAGACTGTGTTTGTACTGGTCAGCTCCCAGGTGTGGCTGTATTTTAAACGTGATGTATGGGGCATCTGGGGTGAGCATGTGAGGCCACTAATCCTTTCTTGAATAAACTTAGATCAGGAAAAACTGTTTGCTTGCACACCATAGCAGCAGTGCTCCACCTTAGCTAAAAAAATAAGCAAGATGTCAGCATACTAAGGATGCAAGTGGTCAGATGAAGACTTCAGGTTCATTTACAATCTATCCAGAAGAAAATTAATAGGTCGGTTTCAAATAGCGCATCTGTCAACGCCCATATACTTCCATTCATCTTTTAGGATGACATTAATACAGCCACAAGATGACAGTGAAGGCTGAAATGTTCTGACAACTAACATAACAATTTAGAGGAAGATGCGAGAATAAACTTTAGTAAATACAAAGAAGCAAAGGTCAAGTCAAACGGCACGGTCAGACGTGGTCTATCACATCGTTAAATACACAGTAACATATTGGATAGAGTTTTTGACTTCTTTGTTAGACATTTGTCTCGTCTTCCTTTAATTATGATTCATCTTACTCAACCAAGTAGCCACATCCCTTGGGCATACCCTTCTTATTATCTATGTTACTTTAAATTTCACTATAATTTACTAATTAACAATATTCTGTACTGTAGATAAAAGATTAAGACCGCAGAGTTGTTGGGAAGTTGTTTTCCGACGAAACAAATTCTAAGGGATTAAATTCATAAAATACTTCAAAGCAAAGGTTTTACATAATATATAAGAATTTTAACGAGATGTTACGGTTACAAAAGGAACCGAGCGCGAGAGTCCAAAAGTCAAAAATCCAAATCCTTTAATCAGACCAAATTCAAAACCAGGAAAAACTGACTACGATTTTTGGATATCCCATTGGACTGTAGCTCAAACAGGCAAGAGGTCAAAACCCGAAAACAAGAACAGACAAGGCAAGGCAAAAGTCGTGGTCGTACAAAAGGTGGTCAGGTAAAACAGTAAACCATTGGCATACACGAAACTCTGCTTCAAAGGACTACTGAATACGCTGTGACAGCGCTGAACAGAAAAGAAGCGCCTTAAATAGGCGGGCCAGGGTGCTAAATTGGCCCCAGGTGAAACAAATGACAAACTGTGTAGTTCTATGGGGAGAACTACACACGGATTGGCTAAACTCCAAACGAAACAATCAGGGAAAACAAACCAGTTGCAACAAATCACTAAATGTGGCAGAAAGAGAGAAGTACAAGAACTGAACCCCTAAAATAAAATACAAAAGACAGACAGACACAGACTATCACAGGGGAATGATAGAAGTAAAATATATTTTAGAACAAATTTTATTTGAAAACATTAACCATAACCATTCAGGTACATGAATGACAACCTGGTTAGAATCTAAATAAAGGAGCATCACAAGGCAGTGGGCAGCAACATCCAGTTCACTCGGGAGGATGTCAGGTCTTAGGTCTTTTTGGATTGTTCAGTGGGATGGCACCCTCAGTGTAGAAGTCTAAAGGAAACACACACTGACCAGTATCTATGGTTGGACTCTCACCACTTCCTGCAACACAAACAGGAGAATGAGAAGAAACACAAACAGAATGCACTCATGTGAATACCACAACTGGGTTTTTGTTAAAACCATCAGATGACCCAAAACGGACCACAGACAGAAGGAAGGCGGGCGGAAAGACATCAGTGCATCTGCAAAGTGCTCCAGTTCTTTAGCTGTGAGGTATTCTGGTATTCTCATGTGATCTGAGAAGGCTGCCCTTCCATTCTGACTTATCAATGATAGTGACAGTATGGGGTGTTCTCTGCTGGGGAAAGCTTGGATCATCTTAGTTCATGATCATTATCATCATCATCATCATCATCATCATCATCATCATCATCATCATCATCATCATTATCATCACCATCATCAAAAGCACTCTCTCTCCCTCTCTCTCCATTGACTGACCCCTGACCTGCAAACTGTCCCTCAAACCTGATCGACCTATGACTGTCTGTGAAAGGTTGCATCCATTTCCTGTGGGGAATAAAAAGTAGGCTATTTGCTTAATATTCAGACTTATTAGATAAATAAAAAGAAAAGGCATTGTTACTTCATCAGATCTGGTTGTTGACATACCCATACACATCCACATATTTTTATCAACAAATTTATTTAAATGATAACATGCTACAAAGGGATTTTTCTTTTACCTTCTGCAGGCACTGTGTCAAACTGAAAAGACTGAAAAGCCAGAGGGCTAAAGTCTTGGCTAATTATTACTTAAATAAACATTGTTTATGACTGGACCACACTGAAAATTCAAATTATTATTTTTTTAATTCAGGGAATAACATGTCTATAAAGAGGAGAATAAGTACAATGCTGTTAAAGAGGTAAACCTAGGGAAAATAAAGACATTTATTCCACTGCCATTGACATTGTTTCGCATTAGTGAAGTTAAAGGCAAAATCTGAATGTCTTCAGTTGTCATTGTGGATTTTAGGTTTTCTATTCTTAGCAGTTGCAGTTTCTGTAGTTTTCTCTAATGTAAGCAAGATTTCCATTTTATCAACTCTACATCTGCAACAACAGCACACATGCATGACAATAATTATTCAATCACAGCTAGAGCTTAGGTGCAAATACTTCTCCAAAGCACTTATTAGCTGCTGATCAGTAGGTCTTTACGTTGCTTAGAACATGCTGTAGGAACTTCACACTCTGGTCGCCCCAGGTGGCAGGAGGAGATAGCCATTTCAATTTTTGAAAGTTTGAAGGCCTTCATTACCTGTTATCTAACATGACCTCAGTAAACGCCATATTACTCTGACGTTGAATATTTCTTCATAGTGGTAGGTGGGAGGAGGGACAGTGAAGGGGAATATTTGAACTGTAGTGGCCAGTTTTATCTCATAAGAATGTTCACGGCAGCTGTTTGGGAAATTTTTTTCCCCCCATATTTCAATTTGATTTCTTAGTTTGAGATAACAGGTCAAGTCTAAGATCGAAATTGAAGTGGATTGGCCAATACTCTAATATTTTAGTACCAACAATTAATATTTTAATCTAACATTTTAGTACCAACTATTAAGATTTGTTTATTTTACATTTATATTATTCCAACACAACACATATTGATGTTAACAGCAAACAGCTGAATTGCTTCTTGACTAATAATGATACTCATTATTGATTAATGTGAGAAATGTTAATTTATTTTGTTAAACTATTTAATGTATATGACAGAAAGAGAAGATTTCAAACTAAAGAGGTACTAATTCTTTCTTATACAGAGAAAACAATGGAATGTTTTCAATAGTATTTTGACAATTTCATATAACTGTTGTCATTCTTTATTCAACATAAACAGAATTATTGATGTTTATACCAGAGTTGATCCTTATGCTTCCACCACATTTAAACATTTTTTCCACTGGACTATATGAAATCTGCACCTCAGTGGAAATGATAGGGAGAAGTAAAAGTAAGAAAACCAGATTCATGTGCCATATTGTATGTTTACATTTACTTTTAGAAAAAGTTTTAATTTCTATATTTAATTAATTTAGTCCATTTAATACAGATGCGATCTTAGTCCATCAATAAATTGTGAGGTTCATCAGACACTTTATTCAACTCATTATTGTCAAGTCAATAGTGATTGTACAGTATAATGGCCTTAGAAATAAAGGTTGGTTGACAATGTGCAACCGTATAGGATTTGTTTTAACTGATAGCTATGCTCAGTGCAGGTGGAATAACTACAGGCTCCACTGACAGATGGAACAATGGGAAAAGGAGGTGTAACAGTAATGGATGTAGTGAATGGGTGGAAATTCACTATGCAGAGAGAGCTGAAGTTTGCGATAAGATCTGTTTTCTCGTCAATGTGTACCATCAACATTAAGTTGCCATTCCACTGGAAATGTATGAATGAAAAACCCTACTCACTTAAATTCATGTCTTTATGGGTCTTTCGCATAGTCCTGTGAGCTTTTAGCCTCCAATGGTTTTTATCGACCATAGATAAGTTACGACTGGCACTCTTTTAATCCACCTTTTTAATAGGTCGATGAGTACTGTGCATACTTCTTATTTTAATCATGAGAAGAAAAAAAACTGTTCCTGAAGCTGTCTCTATCCTTAATGATACCCTAAATCATAATTGTCTTCTACCTTTACAAAAGGGTTAGATGATGATAATGAGGCGAACTTAACAACAGCACGACTCCCTGCATAGGCTAAACTTAATTTCCTCACAAGCAGAGAAATTGAATGTAAGCAATATGATTCATTATGATGTTGTTTTCTCTGACAGGGTCCTGTAATTGCATTGTGTGTCAGAGGAGATGTGTTACTACTACAGATTAGACGTGTACAGACAGATGGACTGAGGCTCTACAATGACATCCTGACACTGACTGGACATGATCCTTCACAATATGTTGGCCTGAGAACAAATGAGCCTTCCATTTTGCTATATGACATTCTGCTTCCAAGTTCACTTCACTCCTCAGATAGCAACAGGTTTACAGCATGACAAACACAATTGAAAAGTCAACGTCTAGACATTATATACCATGGCAAAAGTTCTGCCTTTTGTCAAGATGACTCCATTAAAGCCATGGTCATTTTGGATGTGTATTTCACCTTGTGGGTCTGGTATATTAACATGCAAGGTGTGCCAAGGTCTTGGATCTGCAACCTTAAAGGTATGGCAGTTAGTCGATGCAAAATACTGAATAATTTATGGGAGGACAAACAAATTCCAAGCAAAAATTCACAACAGAGGACTCAAGGGCCGATAGGTTATTAACGCAAAGTTAGTGAGGAAACTCTGGGCTGTTAAAAAGGGCAATGGCTGAATACGTTATTCGGGGAATTAATATGGGGCTAGCAAGTGCATGCAGAAGTCAAATCAATGTGTGCAGGCAATGAATCTAAGAAGTGGTGCGACATAACAAATAAATGTTAGAAATAACAGGGTACAATTTGATACTTATGTTTACCATTGGGTATGTTCAAAAATAACTTCAAATTAATTATTTAAACAACAGTAATGGTACTTTTTCCACAGCAATATTGAAATGAACTTTGTCTTGATCATCACGACACAAACAAAAGTCCAAGTTGCCATAAATCTATGGCTGAAAATGGAAGAAGACCAACTAGACCTCAATTATCTGACAAATAACCTGACAGACAGACTCTCTTACACTCTAGGATTACACTATTTATCATAACAGAGATATAAAACTGTTATTAGTGACTATTTCTGTTTGAAAAAGAGAAAAAATTGTTGGCCATAAATATTAAAATCCACACACATAATTGGTGTTATGCATTGCACTAAATTTACCATATGAAATGAGTTGCTTTTATTTGTGTGCTTTGTATTTGCATGTTATGAACATATTTCATTCAGGAGCCCAAGGTCAAGAAAAAAAGACATGATATGTATGATGAATAAGGTTTGACTTTAAAGCAACTTTTCAAACCTGTATTAGCAGCGCAGGAGTGTCACAACTTGATGTGTTTGATGTTTTTGATAAAGTATGGCTGGTCATCTGATATGATAATGAAATCATATTTAAAAAGATGTCACGTTCCCAACTCCTGCATACAGCTGCAGCTCATGTTCATCTTCAAAACAATTAACAGATGCCTTTAAGGGACTTTCACTTGAGGCGTCTCCTCACCATCTGCTGCTATCTGATATCGAGGCTTCGAAATTAATGCCTACTGTGAGAACACCGATCCAACCCATAGGCTACATTTCACTAATAGATTTGATGCAAGTAAAGTGAAGGTACAAATATTAACAATTGGAACCCATATTGTATTGAAAAATTTCTGATGTCATTTATTTATTCATTTTCTTGAAGATGAGACAGTCGAAATCATCTTGCATAGTGTTTCTATATGTCAGCTTAACTCATTCATTCATTTTGCAAACCACTTTATCCGCCATAGTGGGCCACGGGGAGCAGGGAGCCTATTCCAGCTATCTTAGGGCGTGAGGTGGGGCAAACTCCGGGTGCAACACCAGTGCCCCGCAGAGAGCTAAACTATTTGTGCTTTAGCAAATATATGTGAGATTAATTGAAAATAGTTTGGTATGTCTGCATCAAAAGATGAGACATGTGGTGTTTAATGTTTCCACAGTGTGAAGATACATATTAAAACTGTCAATTTCACTCTGTAGGAATCTGTATTACACAGACAGAGAGAAAAAAAATCTCAATTCGAATAAATAACTGGTGAAGCAGAAAATGTTCTCTCTGTGATAAGCTTTGGAAAATGTGAGTGACAGATATCCTCAGCACAGGCCTTCCCTGCAGGCTCAATACACACACACACACACACACACACACACACACACACACACACACACACACACACACACACACACACACACACACACAAACACACGCGCGCACAGACACACACACACACACACACACGCACAGTCACGAATCTGACAACTAGAACACAGGAAAGCAGATATCCAATACTGGAGGTCCCTTACAATCACCTCATGCGACAGTGAATGCAATGTAAAAATGGAAAGAAGGTCACACCAAGTAATTTGTACTTTTTTAAGTCTTAAATAATGAGTTTTGTGTTCTGGTTCCTGATATGTCTTCAGACTCACATGTCATGATCTGAGGAGAAAGTAGTTCCACGTTAGTCTTCAAAGATATGTGAAGTTTTCAAAGTTTTTTTTTCCATAATACGCATACATTCTGATAAATGCGTGGGATTACTTTTCAAAAAGAGATGAATCTTTACAGACAAATAGATATCTAGTTTTTTTTTAATGCCATTTAGTTTTGAATGTCAGGGTGTCTCAGATGTATTCAGTTGTGTCTGTTGGGGCTGATAGGGCTGAATAGTTCTGAAAAGAACTTTTTATTTTTTGAAGAACATTTTATTTTTTGGATGCATTGATAAAATATGATTTGCAGAATAGTTTAAATTCAATAAGATAAGGATTCTGTCAGTGCAGGCTTTCAGTAATTCTTAATTGGCTCCTGCTGTTATGCATTGAATGATTGACATATTTTCTGCAGCATTGATACACTAATTGAGAGATAAGACATCCAGTGCAATATTTTTGGTACAGTCTGTGTTACTCAGGGCTCATACAATCAGTCAGGGATCACAGAAAATATAAGATTGTGGACTACGCTTGTGAAATATAACTCTAAACCACCTAAAAATCAAAATGTAAAGCATAAATTGCAAACTTTAGTCGAAGTTAAAACTCCAAACTTTGAAAGATTTCAGTAATCGAGTAAGGACAAGAAAAAAATGCTAAAGTCTACAGATGACACACTGAGCCTAGAGCGCCAACAGCCATGGCTGAATGTTGAAATGAATGAGGAAGTGCCTTAAGATGCAGCTCCCTGATGGCTGCTGGATGCTGGCTCTGAATAAAACTGTTTTGAAGTGAATGGGAAAACTTCCAGCATCTCTCTGGATATACAAAGTCAACTGTTTTTTTTTTTCTTTCCAGAAGCTAGTGCCTGAATATCTGATGCCCTCCTAATGTGTCTGCTTGTCTGTTGAAAAGATATGCAACTGTGAAATGCTTGTAGTGTTTGCTGCACATCTCAGCTGTGATACTAGCTGGTTCATTTCATCATTCATGAACTCTGTTGTCCGTATATCCCTTTGCTTCTTGATAACATATTACTGAGCCATGGTATAATTATAATCTGGAGCAAAAATCAAAGAATCAGCAATCTACACTAGAAGCTATAGAAATTTAACTTTTTTGCTTTTGATTTGTTCTTTGGTTTATTGCCTATGAATCTGAGTTTGCATAAATTCAAGCCACAGTTTGTACACTCGGTAAATATTTACATGTGCCACAACCCCTCAAGAGTCCTTTTCAATCAAATTCACCCCCCCAATAATGCACTTCATCAACAGCACTCCTTTTTATAACTAGCTTCAGATATTATGTATTTTGTTTATATAATCAGCAAAATAGCATTGGTCTATAGAGTAGTGTTAAACTCATGGATTCACCCTCTTTAGTTACATTTAGTACAGTTTACTGTTTTACTCTTTGGCTAATCCACTCAGTCACACAGCTTGAACATAGTTACAAAAAGTTAATTTCTGTAATAGCAAAAAAGGTAGGGTTGAACTGACCTCAAATCTTGTCTCATTCTCATTTCTGGCCAAATGATTTTTGGGGGCAACAGGCAAAGGCTTGTGGGGCTATACACAGGATAACATGCAAAGCTGCCTCACTTCCTCCTTCTCTCCTCTGCATTAAACACAATCACCAAGTTGCTGCTTGCTTCACTCAGGAGTATCTGGAAACTTGTCTGTAAGCTCACTCAAGAATAGCAAAAGGCCTATTAGTGCCTCAATGCAAATCACCCCTGCAATCTCACCTCTTTTGTTATTATCTCGTCTGATACAGTACGTCAAGTTCATTTAGTGGTCTCAGACAAGCCTTGCTAGGATTCCAATATTGTGAAAGTACAATCCTTCTCTTTCTTGTGCAGTTCTCCAAGACTTCAGACACAATTCAAGTTAGTCTGTCACCACCAATATGGAAGGGGAAGAAATAACAGCTGCATTTGCCCAGAGAGACTGTAATTGCTAGAATCTGATGAGCATGTACAAAGGGATACCCTCCACCGTATTAATAAGACGCAGGAAGGAAAACATAAATCACAGCCGCCCAGCTGACTTTAAAAATCTTCAGCTAAGTTTCGCTTTGAACCCATGATACAAAAGAGTCAATTACAGAGATAATCCATAACTAATTCACTTGATTGATGGTCTAATTATGCCTGTTTATGTCATGCTTGATAATTCACTCTTTGATAAGCATAAGCACCCTCTTGAAATTCAGAGCAGTGGTAATAATGAGCATATGAGCATGGACATTGCTTGGAGCTGTCTTTACGACCCTCAATACAGTATTGAATAGAGCGCACACATACACACTGCTGCTGAAAACTGCCAATTCTTTTTAGGCCTGGTAGATTTGAAAACATGTGTTGGTCTGACAATTAGTCCATATTTTCTTGCTTTTACAGGAAGAAAAAGACTTTACAGCAAGTATCAGTGTCTATGTTTGCAATAAATACATATAAACTCCACTTTGAATTTAGGTCACTAATAAAAAATTCTCCCCTCCTGCTCTCCATTATCACCTGAACAATGCCTCAAATCACCAATTAGTTACTGTTTTTGGTATATTTTCTGTTCCAATTAGATTTTATGTTGCAATTCCAGTTCATTTAACTAATATAATCAGCTGGATGGATAATTTGTTTGGCGATAATTGGACTTTTTTTTACCGATTTGCATAACATTAGCTGAGAATTTTCAGTAATGCCAGCTAAAATTTCTCACTAAATTATAAATTTTTCAGTATGTCTGTAATCTCTAAAATGAATAGTAACTGAAAACACAAACTGAGAAGGAAATATTGCAGAATACAAATGCTATTGTGATGCCGGTGACGCTGCCTAGCACCTAGTGTTTCTTCTCGTGATTATAAAGACTAGACATGACAATGGTGTGTTGCTGTCTCCTTGCTATTAATGTTCCTTTTAAATTATTATTTACCCACTTTTCACATAGAGAAAAATGAAGCGCTGATATTTCACTTCAATTTAGTCTATTTATCGAGGCTAGTAACGTGCGCAGGGTAAAAACACCTTATCTAGATGCTCCCCAGGTCATTGAGCAGTTTCATTCTATATAGCTCACTGTATCTTGTTGATTATATTTAATGTAGGGAGCTACTGTAGTGAGGGAAAAGTGAAAAAAAATGACCTGTGTGTACAACCATTGAGTTCAAAGGTAAAAGTACCAGGATCAGCCAAAAGGAAAGATACCCAAAACCTAAAGCAACCGACTCCCCAATGTGATCCGTATGAAGCTTTTCACATGGCTGCAAAAACTATTCTGGTTTTATGCATCCGCACTGTATAAAGAGATTGCAATCCTCTGCTGAATGTTCAGTAACTTGCAAATGGATTTTTTGGGGGTCGAATTCATTCAAGTGACAAATTCCTTCCACAATGACAGATTAATTAAATAAAAGTTAGTGGATGCTTTCCTGTAAAAGTATATTTTTTAAAATGTGGGAAGCTTCCACAGAAATCAGTTTAACTGATTTAATAGTTTAAGGTATTGATGAATGTATAATGGAAGAAAAGTTGTAAGGTGATCATTTGCCAAGATATTATGGAAGTAAATCCTTCCTGACAGTATCCTTAATGGTATGGAAAACATGTTGATCTGATTATGATGTAAGATGAGGAAGAATTAGAAAACCCACAACAAAGAAGTCTTCTCTTCTTACATTGCAGGTGCTCTTCTGGTAAGGTGTGTGTGTGTGTGTGTGTGTGTGTGTGTGTGTGTGTGTGTGTGTGTGTGTGTGTGTGTGTGTGTGTGTGTGTGTGTGTGTGTGTGTGTGTGTGTGTGTGTGTGTGTGTGTGTGTGTGTGTGTGTGTGTGTGTGTGTGTGTGTGTGTGTGTGTGTGTGAGCGCTCGGGGATACATGCATGTTTGGGGTGAGGGGTTCAGCTCTATTGCAAAATGATAAAATATATTTTATATACATTGAACTAGGCAAGTCTTTTTCTTACAGTTGTCCTGGCATCATTGACTATTATCAAGCAAATGAAGGCCAGTCCCTGAAAATATTGTCTTACATGAAACCGGTCTGTGGCGCAAAAGAGATCGGGGACCGCTGGTTATGAGGGTTCTTCAGCACGAGCTTGGACTATCCAGGTGTGTTTGATAATAAGTCAAATGTTAAATTAATAAGAAACTTCTGATGGTTTCTGTTGGCTTTTTGCCTGAGTCAAATATAACATAAAGCTGTGTCTCATCATAATTGAAAAATATTCTAAACACCATTCATGTTTCCTGTAACCTGTCAGGACTAAAAAATGCTCAGATTTACTTTGAATTACAGAATTTTTACAAACCACATAAAATGCTGTCTATGATTGATTTTTTTATTTTATTTGGGCCTTGGGTTTATTTGGCAAATGTATCCATTACGCCATTTCTTTTCTGTATTTAAAGCAGTGTTCCGTTGACCTACAGCTTTATTTATACAGAGATGGGAAGTGAGACCTGATCATAAATGGTTACTAAAGATGAATTTGAAGATGCACTGTATGGACAGGATGGATGCAGAACTGGACTTAGGGTTGTCCTTCAATCACAGAGGATAGTGAAGTAATAGCTTCCAACAGTCTCTAAAGAAGAGAAAAGGGTTGATGAAAAATATTAATAACCATGTTACACATAAAATGAGCCAACTATCTGACTCACATCCTACACAAATGTTTCCTCCCCACACATTTTTTTCCTTGTACTTTTAGTGTATGACTGTAGTTAAAGATAAACAGCATGTTTGTATTACAGTGAAACGATGGTGGTACATGATCACAAATGAGCTTTAATAAAACAACTCCAAAAACTGCAAACCATCATGGTTTTTGAATATTTGCCAGTTACTAACAACAGCAATATCGCTGATATAGACTACTTATATACATTTATTTATTATAAAATCGTGTAGAAGCAGAATAATAACTTTGCCCCCCTGAATTAAGAAATACGATTCATCTCCTCCACTGCTCAATCAGACACTACAGGGATTACACACAGCAGAGGACCTGAAGGCATCTGACAGCAGCACTTATGAGTGTTGGTATCTGGTACAGACAAGTGGAAATAAGTATAAATTAAAGTGATACCAAAAAATACCGAAGGAAAAAAATGGCATACTATATATTTATCTTTCTCCTTTGAGTGGAAATAGGATAGAAGTATCAAAATGTTTTAGAATTACAGTAATGACATTTTATTTATTTTTATCAATTTATTTAGGTTTTTTTTCTGACATTTTAATGTAGCAAACTTCACACCTTCATCACATTTACAACATCAACAACAACATCCGAAAAACAAAAACGACTGACGGGTGGAAGCCATTAGGCCTTTGAAATTCCCGTCCCCCATTTTACATTTATGCTGCTGTAAAACTGCTCAGAAATGAAGAATTTGTAGCATTTCAGAATGCACTGCTCAGGTAAATGTGATCAAATCCAACTGGCAAGTGATGCTTTGTTAATTATTTGATTTTCTATATCATATTGTAAAATATTCCAAAAGAACGTTTTGTTATGTCCTCCAAAAATGCTCTAAGGTTGATTTTTTGAATTCCAGAGTACTTCACTGAATGCTCTATGAATGGTTAGCATCTCTAAATAAATCTAGGTAGATATAAATATGTGTAACTATACACATAACACATTTTTATAGAGAGAGAGCACACTTGGATAGCACACTTTAAGTTGTACAAATTACACATTACATAGGGACCATACCAATTTGAAGTGGAAAATACAACTTCGATATTACTTTAAGTGGCATTTTGTTTCCATTTCATTTTGTCAGATGCATTAAACGTCACATTAAAAGATGCATCATATGATTTTGCCTTCATGGTCTATAGCAGTCATCACACTCATTAATTCTACACATGTTAAAATGTGGTGGAGGGAGAGAGCTCTGTTGTATTTTTCTCATTATTTCCTCCCTGTTCTAAACCTTTGAGGATTTTCTGCAGCTTTTTTCTTTTTGATATAATCAGCTATCTGCCTACTTTATACTGTGTATTCATGTCTTTCAACCATTAGAGGCTCAGTGAAAATAAATTTCATTTTAATGGAAATTAACTCTCCAACCATTCTTTCTAGTATCTAACATCTTCATTTACTGAAATACTCTCCACACAAGCTCTCCATACAAATAATTGAGTCAGCATAAAATGTCAGCAATAATGCTAAAGTTAAAAATGGAACCAAATTCGATAGAAACCTGTTTACAGAAATGGATTATCTTTCTTCTTAGGCAGATCTGTTATCGTTTGCTATTATCTAGTTTGTCATTTATTCTCATGGCATCTCTTAATTCATGGACATAATTAACATATCACTTAATGTAAGGGATTGACAGGCATTAAAATTTTGTAAAGGCAAAGGCATGAATGGTACATGTACATTTTCCCGTTTCATGATACTGTAGATGAAAAGCCATAAATGGAATGCTCCTTCACAAAATGTCACATCATTACAAGGCTAATCAAAACGCTGGCTGTGTTGACCTCATCGGAATAAAGTCGATACAATAGGTTGAACTACTTATGAAAAGCAATCAAGTTCAGACAATTCTTAAAAAATGAATTACTTTGTGTTTACTTGTAATTACAAGAAATTAAAAAGATTTACATTCTTAAGGCTTTGATGTATCCTCTGCATATAAGACCCCCCCAAACATATCAGATTAACCTTTCAATACATATTTTATCACCACTGGACAATATAACAACCTTTCCAATTTCTTGATTTCATTTAAGTAAGCCCTCTATGCCATGATATATTCTATGCTGTAAAGTTGTGAAAGCTGGCGATCAACCTGTCTTTGCAAAAAAGATGGGAGTTATAACTGAAGCTCATCCATGTAAGTTAGGGTTATGGTTATGGTTGTGTGTGTGTGTGTGTGTGTGTGTGTGTGTGTGTGTGTGTGTGTGTGTGTGTGTGTGTGTGTGTGTGTGTGTGTGTGTGTGTGTGTGTGTTTAATGTAATTTTAATACATGGCTTTCTCATCATTAGATTAGTGCCTTCTTGCCAAAGATGTGCATTGTTTGAACTCAGCCTTAACAATATACCTAGATCGTAAGAATAAGCAATGCTAAAGGAATTTTTTTTAACTTCCTCCAGAAATTGCATGGCTAACAAGAACTGTCTAATTAGACACGAATACTCTTATTATCTGGCTGTGTGGAAGAGTTTAAATGTTGAACTTCCATTAATTGATCTTCAGTCTGGCAAAGGTGATCAAATGTGTCTCAACTTTAAGCCTTTTCTGTGTCAACTCAGTGTCTAAGTGAAGAAACAGGAGTGGGTTACATTTTCAGGTATAGTTTCACTGAATATGAAAATCCCCCTGGAGTCTGTCAATCTGGGATAAATTCCACAAAGCATTTGCAGAGCTAAGAATATCTTAAAAACCCACATTTCATATTAGTGCTCCTGTGTTGCCACTGGCAAAAGTGTAAGTAATTCAGGATCAGCCCAGTGCAGGGCTTAGAAAAAAAAAACACCTTAAAATATCCTGATTGTGTTTTGAAACTAAGAAAAGTGGAGCACCAAGAATGGATTAAAGTCAGAAACAATTACAAGTATCATCAGCTTTACTTTTGCACTTTGCACATTATTACTTTTTATGTAATAAATCCAAGCATGGAAAGATATTATTTTTAAATTTTTCTTGTGTCATTTTTCTTCCATTAAGAATATGCAATCTGATGAAACTCACCGGAATCCTTGTCTTGTGACCTTTGTGGTTATGAGTAGCCTATTATTATTATTATTATTTATTAAATGGATGGCTGATGTACTTGTTAAATATATGCATGATATTACTGAGAAATTTTTTGGCCATAATAACAAAAAAATATATTATTATGGTCAAACTAAAAGGGACATTGTAACAAGGATGCCTTTGATACAATGTCCCCTTTATCTTACCTATTATTCTGTTTTATTTCTTCAGCTCCCATTTGACAGAGATCTGTACACGCGCACACACACACACACACACACACACACACACACACACACACACACACACACACACACACACACACACACACAATGCAGAAAAAATCAAGATAACAGAACACCAACAAAGAGGTGAAATGCAAAAACCTGACCAGCTTGCATTAAACAGATAACCCACATACCGATATATTTACCAAGTGCAAATGAGGTCACAGAGAGTTTAGCTGTGGCTCTGTTGCATCTAGTCTGCATTGTGCTCTGTACATAAGGTTGTATGAATAATAAAAGCTTAAATACGGTCGCTGTGATGTTATCTAGGTTTCCCACACATGCACAATCACACAGATAGATGAACAGTCGATGATTAGCATTTATGGGAGCTCTCACACATGCAAACAGACTTTCTTCTCTCAATGTTTGTCTCAGGTTCATAAAATCAACAAAGCACTAAATGTTGGTAATAAGTCAAAAACATATATTTTCATTTTCAAAATATCTGAGCTGTTCAAATAAAAATCTTATTTAGACATAACAATATGAAAAAATTAAAGAATTTGAACTTTATTCCAGTGTAGATTTTTTTAATGGAATGCTCATTGAAAATCACATTTTGAATTTCATATCACATTTTAGAGGAAATTATCTAAAACTAGTTGGTCTGCAATTTTGTAAACTTGCCTCATTAGAAAATATAAATTCACCAATATCTGTTACATGCTGACCCTGAATTCTGGCCCAGATGAAGCCCTTAACACTCCGGAGAGCTATTTCCAGCAGTTCATTTACACAGCTACAGCAGCAAAAACCACAGTCCTCATGAACCTGTGAAATTGCCAAGTCTTTTTTCACAGCACAAAAGCCTCCTACAAGTAAGTGTCCATTTGAAGAGTGACTGTCCACAGCTTTTGGCCACAAGTCCATATGGTCCCTGTATTTATGAGGGGCTGAAACCTGCTCCTAGAGTTCAGACTGGTCATTATCTGGGGGATGCTACAGCTCCAGTAGTAAAGGTCACCCGGTAGGTACCAGACGTCCTCACACCAGCAGTGCTGGATGATACCAGATGTGTAATCATCTGAGGCCACAAAAAGCAAGGTTCTTCCAGAATGACCATTATAAGAGCTGATAGAGTCCATCCTGCCTTCATACCCTGCTATTTCAGAAGCAAAATCCACATAAAACATCTTCTGTGGCTATGTAATGGAGAACAGTTATAGATGACTGTGGTGAGGCCAGAGCGTACATAAAGGTCATGCTGAGAGAAAAACTACTGTCCAGTAGTCCCATTGCTCCCACTGGTTCCTGCTCTTGAAACCAATATTGCTCTCATAATGTGATATGTTTGCAGATCTATGTTGCTTTTATGTATCTTATTTCACAGATTAAATATATTGTGAGGCAATAAATTCCAGTCAAATTATGGATTGTTATCTTTACGACGATAAATACCAGAAAAAGTGTCCAAATAAATGTTTTGATTTGTTTGTTTATTTGATTTTCAGCTCATCCGTTCTGTTATTATAAACTGTATGGGGAAAATGTGAAGAATTTTGGTGGATGTTATTTTACTCTTTTTCTTGGTAATTTTTTAAAAAACAAACGACTAATTGATTAGTTTTATTGATTGTTAGATTTATTATTTGAATGTTTTATTGACTGACTGGTTGGTAGGCTGGTTGGTTGGTTGGTTGGTTGGTTGGTTGGTTGGTTGGTTGGTTGGTTGGTTGGTTGGTTGGTTGGTTGGTCGGTCGGTCGATTGATTGATTGATTGATTGATTGATTGCAATCTTGCCTCGTAAATGTAGCTGGGATCAGATGTCTGTCTTTCAAGTGGCCCAGGAATGAGCTAGCCACTTGTCCAGGGTGTGTCAGCTGAGATACCCCCCCCCCCCAACACCCCCAAGCAGAAAGTATAAAAATGCTTTTCAATCACACTTGAAACTCATTTGACTCAATATACTCAGCTGTTTTCATCATTAACAAGGCAGCCAGAGACTGCAACATCTCATGACACCCCTGAATTCAACATTTTACCCTGACCTACACATTTTTGTGGCTTTGGCTTCCTGAAAATGTTGCTTTTTCTTTTGTGATTACATGTCATCAGGTTTCAGAAATGTGTACCTAAAAAGGTATACAGTGCACACCCTTTCCTTGCGGTTATTGCGTTCCAGGAACCACAGGCGATTAATGAATTCCGCGATAGAGCGACAAACTATTTATCTTATTATTTACAGTAAATTAAACGTTTGTGAACCCTCCCCATACTGATATTAAACCACTTTCTATCTGTATTACCTTTTCCCACACTCTTACCAACTGTTTAAAGAACTTTTGTGTCTCATGGAAGTCCGAGACTCACAGAACGTAGCGCACTTCCAAATGCTGTCAGCCAATAGAATGCGCGTACGGAATCATGTGACTGCCTTCCAAAAATCCACGATGAGTACAAAAGTTGTATTTTGACCTTTACCTAGTTTTCTCAAGGTAAAGGTCATCATCTCATTTTCATCCTCTTAGCTGCCTGAGTAATGTGCTTTTTCTTTCTGCAACGATTGTGAAGCTATTTGGTGGACAGACGGACAAACACACAAACACTGACAATTACAATACATCACCATTTCGCGGGGTGTAACAAATTGTCCTTATCCTTGTCTGACCCTCCATGGAGTTATTTTTATACTGTACATATGGACGTTGTGATTCCTGTTCCAATTCTTGGGAGACCAAATGTTTTTTTTGAGTTGGCACTTTTCCTCCCCGCTCGAGCAAAAACATTTTATCCCTTACCAAATTACCAACGCTTGTGTTTTCTATATGTTTGAAAACTGGCGTGGAAGCATTTGTGTTAGTCGGACCAAATGTTCCCTCAAGATCCAAACTGTCCAACATGAGGCTGTAATTTGTGATGCCACTGTTCACATACTCACAGCTCTGCTCTATCAATATGTGCAAGGTGACCTTCCTTTACTATACACTTTTATTTCTCTACCTTCGTGCTCACCTTTACCTTGATACATTTTCATTTTAGACTGTACAACATCTCCCTCCAGGATCCAACTTAAGCAGATTCAGTCTGTTGAAACTTATGAGGACGTAAGTTTCAACTCGCACCATAAATCCCCTTCAGAACCGTAGAAACCTATAGATTTGCTGTATACATGCACCCAATGATTGGTAATGTTAAGAGCCCTTATTTGTTCCAGTTTCAGATATTGTAGTATATAAAGTCTGCACCTTGCAGAGTGGAAGCACAGTTCATGCCTGAAAAAATAAAACAAACTCAAATAATATTGCTTCAGGGTTAGAATAAACTGCTCCGAGCGCGCTCCTTGTGAACACACCATCAGAATGTCACACTCATTCACAGTCAGCATGTGGTGGAACACTTTCCATTAAAAACTACTCCTGATGTAATGCAGTCTCTGAAGAGGAGGTAATCTACCTTTACAAATTGCAATGCTCCTGTGAACAGAGAGAGCTCACTGAAACTTGGATTTAAGCTATTTAACTTACATATCCTCTGCTTTCTTTTCTTTTCCCACCTCAGCCAGAAGTCACTCTAACCTGACTGAATCAGAAATGATTTAATGGAGCAAATACGTTATAATGTTATCTCATATGAAATAGTTTAACCTTTATTTTTAAACTGCATTAACCTATTTTATGTTTTCCATTCAGAACAGGTGAACAAAACACCAGTTGTACCTTAAATTGGTGACATTCCCCATGCTTTTCGCAGTTTGTGTGCCTTCCTTCTCTTTCTAGGCTCTTCTGGTTCTCAGCATAGTAGCTTTATGGTTGTTTTTTTTCAGCAAAGCATGCTCTCTGGCTCTCAACACTGGCATCTCTTGCATCGTTATGCAACTCCCGTTCAGGCTGCTGATCCCTCTTTATGAGGACATAAGTTTCAGTGCTTTTATCCACCACCTTCTCTTGCAAATATGCCTGCATTCAGTATCTACACTCCGGCTACACAGACCCATGGGAGGCCTTTAAAGAGGAAGTCAATAAAGGGTAGAGACATGCATGTGCTTAAGTATGTGCTATTGGTCTTTTCACTGCAAAGTCAACATTTATAGGAGATTGATGGAGAATGCATGTGTGTGTGTGTGTGTGTGTGTGTGTGTGTGTGTGTGTGTGTGTGTGTGTGTGTGTGTGTGTGTGTGTGTGTGTATCAATCAGTTGAACACATTCGCATTTTGATAAAAGGAACAATTTAATATTTATACAGGCATTAGCAGATGTGGTTAACAGCATACCTTCAGTGGGAATAGGTAATTAAATGAATAACTAATCAGCACAGAGGGTATATACTTTCCATGCCTTACAGTGGGCATCATCTATGTCAAACTTCATTCTTATGCTAAAATATTACAACATATTCAGATACATTTTGGATGATTACACAGACAGATTTGCATATGTATACTGTTACATAAGATATGATGTGTCTCTTATGGTGCACATTATAATCCCCACTCTTACTGTAATGCTTGCAGATACAGACAAATGATGCTTGTACACATTCACTGGTCAAATTAGGAAAAACACTTTGTCAGCACTTTGGGATGGGTATCTTGTTGTTGTTTTGTGTTCATTTTGGTATTTAAATGATTTTAAGTCTTAGTCCGTTTGATGACATATTAATATTATTAGACGTCTCCAATTTTACTATGAATCACAGCAGGACAATTATGAGTGCATTAAACAGGCTTTGAATTTATTTGTATTTAAACAACTGAAGACGCAGAGACTCAGTTGCATGTTCCACTGCCTTCAGACACCACTGATAACTACACACAATTTTTTTTGATAATTGTCAGATTTAATTTCTGTGAGAAAATAAAACCAGTTGGCCTGTTGCATTTTATTTCCAGTAGGCTCTCAGGCATATATCATTTGCCATGATAACAACTTTGGGGAATAGAATTAATAGAAGTAAACCAGAAGCACAGAGGAAATGTCATGAAATACTCTGAAATACTGTCACACTTGAAATTACTTTTAATTGGCCTTCTCTTGGTTAAGTTGAACGGTGTCCACATTTTAAGTTGACGTTTTTCCTTCAGTTCTTCTGAGTTGTCTCACAAATTTGTTTAATGAGAAATTAAAGTCTTAAAGTTGTCTGCAGACAATGACATTGTCCATCTTTGATGACCAGGTGACCTGCCAGCTGCAATTGCCTGCATCCTGTTGAAGGAGTCCACAGCTCCTCCGGACCTTGAGAGGGATTCAGTGCGCTGAGAATATTCATTTTAGTGGCAACAAGTGATTTCTACCCTCTTTTATGAGCCAACAATCTGCCCTGAGAAGGTTTGACTTTCATTATTTTTTGTTTATTTCCAGGATCTTTTATTTTGTATTGTGGAAAACAGGATATCCAATCATAAAACCATAAAATGCAAACTATAAATATGAATGAATAAGTACATCTGCCATGATTTGTTTCTTACAAGTCTATGAAATGCATGACTTGTTTCAGTGAGCTATCAAATTTCTAAAGATAGTGCAACAGAGCCTCCTTTATCTGGAGCTCAGACGTCCAGCCTGACTACTCAACTGAAAAGGCTTTATGCGCAAACACCCCAATGCTGCAAAATCCTTTTTACTGTGTGAGACTGATGGCATTTCTGTTTGAATACATAAAAAATAGACCATTTTAAAGCAGCATGTGTGTTGTGATTAATCTGGAAAACTCGATGAGTAAAGTCAAGTTTCAGATGGAAATTGGAATAAACCAGTGTTGTGGATTTAAAACATTCACACACAAGCGCAACAAGACGGTGTTCTTTTCCATCACACTTGCAATATGAGGACAGTCTACTCCATGTAATGCACATCACACATCATACAGATGTGCAAAGCTAAGCTGTGTTCATGCATTAGACAAATGTCACAAAATAAAAAATTTCCAACACAGCAGGGCTGAAACTTCAACAAGCCCCCGATTGTCAAGAATAGAAGTCACTCATCCAAGATGTGCCCACGTCCAGGAATTCAACTTTTGACCCACTGGAGGCAAAGCTGACACAGCAGAAGCACGACTTAGACATGCTAACATCTGCTGAATGTGACAGGCTGGCAAATTTAGAAACATTGCTGGAGTCATGCAGGTACAGTGAAATTTCTTATCCTCTGACAAATATAATTAACATAATAGTCACTTGGTGACAAGCACTGCCTGAGACCTTTTATGAGAAGGTTCTACTTCTAATTAAGAAGCCATCAAAACCAAGCTGAGATGTTACACAAAACACTTTTTGATCCCTAAAATCAATCTGGCAAAAAAAATTTTGTCCAACACCAACTGAAGTAAATCAATACTAGTATTGATTGATGTGGATTAATGAAAGCAGATCACTCTGATTAAATATTATAATCAATCAAAAATTTATAATCACCGCTAGAAAAAACTAAGTACAACAAATGCAGTAATTTCATTAAATGTGAATTTAATGAAAGTCATTATTGAAGCCCTGTACAATCAAAACAGCAGAAAAGAAAGTACGTGTGAACTGAACGTTTGTTTCACTCTGCATATGTGAATAAATTCAAACAACAATGCACACAGACTCATCATTTTTCAGCCCAAATTGCAGCTTTGTTTGTGCACTGGCAAAAGTCCCGGACATAAGTCAAAACATGCTCTGACTTCTGGTCAGGCTGCTAGGTGTTTGGTTGGAGAGCACCACTGATAGTCAATCATTTCCTTTGGAATCCTCCCAAAAATGTATAGTGGCAGCAGAAATGGCATCAATAATGACATCACAGGGTGATATCTTACTACTTCAGTGTTGGCATTCTGTACTCAACACTTCTTTCATTTGCATTAACACAATTACTTCTTAATACAATAAGAAAGATTTCACGATGTCTTTCGCTTCTCTTAGGACATTCAGAACAGCTCAGGACCATGCAGCAGTAAAAAGGCAACAAAACAAAGGAGACATAACTGGAATAAATGCCATAACAGGTTATGTAATTTCTGAGTGATAGAATGGTGTTAAGCTGTCATTTCTGGGTAAAAAAATGTTAACTTTGTTTATAAGGACTACAGCAAGAGGAGAAAAGAGATAATCGCAGGGGCTAAATGAGATTCAGAGTCTCATCCATAGACGGGCACAAAGCCCACCTCAACAGAGATGAGAGCCAAAAGAGATTGGTAAAGGTCAACGCTGCAAACGGACAGAAAATGAAGTATAGGCTTCATTTCACGCACGATACTGAAATGGAGGGACTGCATAAAGCTCTCACAGAACACATGCCTTCTATGTAACAGCACAGCCCGAGCTCATCCATCAAAACATCAATTGGAAATGTTGTTCATTTTATTCTCTGCAGATTCTATTAAAGTAAGCTTTTTTTTTGTTTTCATGTTTTATGTTTATATAGCATACTGTATCAAAATAGCAAGCATACTCTTGCTTCTCTATGGCTATTATTTACTGTTCAAGACTTCAGGCTTCAGTGGTAGAGTCTATATAAATATGGATACATCATCAGTGACTGAAAAAAGCAACAGTAAGACTCTACCAAATTGACAAATATAGAAAGTCATGGACACCTAAATGCCTTACATAAATTACTACCTAGAAAGACAAAATACAGCTGAGAGTTAAATATAATTTGTTCAAGCTTCAGGTTTGTAAAAAAAGTAGTAACTTTTTTACTTCTGTGTACTGCAATGGTTATATATATGCTAGCAGGGTTATTTGAACAAAAATAAACTCATACACTTCTATGATTAAAAAATATTGGATTTTCGTTGCATGATATAATGTGTTATTATTCACTAACAAGGCACACTTACCGAGCCGTGATTACCTTGACTTATACAGTACATCATTGGACATATACGTACATTGCACATCAGACTGATAATTTCTATTACAGTATTGGATATTATTTTAGTTAGATATTAGATTAATATAGCTGGTAATACACAACCATTTTTTGCTGAATTAATATTGTGAAATACAAAAAAGACCTAACAAAGAACGAATGCTGTATGTGGTCAGTGCTCATGATGTCACCTGAGTCACACAATGTAGACTGTTCACTCCTTTTTGTATTTTAAGAACAACAAGATTGTAACTTGCAGTACCATTTCTAGTAGGCTGTTAGAGTTTTAACATAACACCAGAAATATTAAACCTGCAGAGTTCATTTTACCTCAAGAAAGTATCCCTGGAGTGCGCTTCAACAAGAATTTGTGCATCCCAACATGACATTTATGCATCTCAAAAGTAATAACAGAATATACAGTAGAAGCCGTACGCAAGGATTAAGTTTTGCCAATAGAACAATATAAAAATATAACAAACCCTTAATTTTAACATTTTTTATCAATAACGACATAATAACTGTTTCAGTAAAAAGGAACAAACAGAAAAATTACAATATTGTTTTCAAAATGTTACAGCCTGGTGGTCATTCTGAAAAATAAAACAGTTTAACAAATAAAGAAAGATCTAATACAGTTTTTTTTCCCTTTTGCTTTTTACTCAATATTTTCTTTTGACTCTAATTCATATATTCACCAAGCTGACAGTGCCTTCTCCACACACTTTTTTTGTCAGCTGCATTTTGTCTTGGGTGCTGACATTTAGCCAAGAATCACCCACAGAAAAAAATTTGTCCATTGCAGTACAAATGTTCGGATTTTTGCTGGTTTTCGCTTCTGCATCTTCTTCCATACTGTCCACAGTAATGTCTGTCTCTTTCTTTTCATTAACTCTAGTTTTTTATTCAGGAAAGCACTCACTGTCACTTTGGTTTTCTCCAACTTTTGCTTTTTTTTCGTAGGCATGGTGATAATGAGAGACTAACTCGTCGCTCTCTCACTGCAGCGTGTAAAGTGAGCAGACGTCGTGTTGCCGTTTGGTCGATTTTATTCATTCACTCATTGTCACAACCACTTCATCCGTCTATCCCCGCTGACTGAGAAAATGAGGCAGCAGAAACTCCAGGTGCGATGCCAGTGTGCCGCAGAACCACACAGAGACGCAAACAAACATGCACTCATGCCCTCACACCTACGGGCAATTTGGGACTGGCCAGTTAACCTGAAGCACATGTTTTTGGAGGTGGGAGGAAGGCGGAGAACTCGGAGAGAACCCATGCAGACAGAACATGCAAACTCCTTGCTGTGCGGTGACAGCGCTACCCACTGCACCACCATGGCACCCTTGGTTGATTTTAATAAGGCTGAATCAAGCGGATGAGTCTCATGACCAGAAACTCGCGCGAGATCAAAACACAACGGCGTTTTTCAGGTTCAAAATTTAAGTGGAGAAATGGATAAATTGTGAATATTTTTGTTGAACGGAAGTGCATTTTTTCCCAAATATTATATCGCGGAAAAGGTAGCATCGATTTTTTTATTGCAAGTATTGCAAGTATTGCAAGCTTGCGTCCCAGGGATGCAAGTTGTCTGATGATCTTGCGTCTCTGTCAAAAAATGTGCGTCAAGGATGCAAGCCAACAAGAACACTGAACCTGTACAGAGGAGATGAATACATTACGAAGTAAGAGCAGACTGAGATACTTAATGGAGATGAAAACGTGATCAGTTATCTTATTTTTATAGGAGACTTATTGGTTTCGGTGAAACAGATCTGAATTGTGGGTCCCCAGCTCTGTTTTTTTTTGTTGTCTGCATACTTCATCTGCATTTACCGAAAAATGCAGTACAGTGAGTGGCAGTGCAGTATTAAAAAAAAGTAAATAATTATCACCACCCTGAGGTCATTCTCAAGTGTAAAACCTGAAAAATACAACAGCTCTTCTTATGTTGTGAACAGAATATCTGCCGCTGCTTGAGGACAAAGTAGTCACGCTCGTGTTTTCAGTTTCAGCAGAGATATATTGACTCAGCTGTCTAAGATCACAGGAACACATGCAAATTCCTTACAATGTGTGAACACAGGTAGCTCTTCAAGACCTGCAGATTGATGTAAGCACAATTGCTTTAACCACTTTCAGGTGGAACTGATTGTGGCATTAAACTTACCAGGAGTACCTTGGAGATGGGTTGGTTCGCAAGCAGAAAAATCTCTTAATCTCTTTCATTCGAATGCAGGTCAAAATTACAATACATCACCGCTTTGAAGCTTGACGTAATAATCTTTAATACCGTAATTGCTCTTAAAATACATCATTTATAAACCCACTCAAAGGTGGCAAGGTGGCTAAAACTGCTACGGCGGTATGCGTGGCAAAGAGAGACTGACAGCATACAGCGTAGTAGGGGCAGTGAGCTGCTAGCTAATCTTTAAGCCTGTTTCCCACATCTCTGAGCACATTTGCTTCTGGCTTGAGGCTTATCCCTACAGATGTATATCTGTCAACAGAAAGCAAGCATGGCAGCAGTGGTGCTTTTAGACACATTTGTCCCCTTTACTGGATTATTCAATTGCAGAGCTACGCGGCATAGCACCACAGCCAGAACATGGCTGGGAGACATTGTACAGGTACAAGTTAACCCTCATCATCGAGGAGCAGGTACCCTGTTATGTGCCTGCTGTCCTCTACCATACCTTGCCCTCAGCTCTGCCAGCTTATTCCTGCTGCGTAATTATACCAACCCGCAGGAGATGTGCCCATGCATGTATCTAACAGACTCCCCGCGTCTCACAATGTGTGACATTTAGGGGTTCGCTTATGCTTGTCTCTGTTATGTATGCATTTGTAAGAGATTTCAAAACACTCCAGATCCAAACTGAAACAGACTTCCATTTTCACATAAAAGACCCAAGAAGCCCACCAACTGCCATCTTCATGGACATTCAAAATGAGAAGTCAGCTGTTCAGGTATGGCAATTAGTCACATATATATGCCCACTGTCCCATTCTTGAGAAAGCTGGTGCTGGACTGAAGAATTTTAATGGTAGAAATGGTTACTCCTGCATGCATTTTATAATACACCATGTGGCTTCTACTCCAGACAACTGCAGGAAGGCTAAATTCTGACTTAAATCTTGATTCAGTGAAACTCCACTGAGTTTATAATAAATATTTTACATTGTTGTTAGAAACATGATTGGATTTTGTCATACACTATGCGGGATTCTAACTCCATGCAAACCGACAACAAATATTGTTCTATTTCATATGCATTTCAGTTTGATTTGTTGAATATTTTCAGGTCAAGTAAAGCAGTGACAAGACAGGACTTTTTAATTTATCTGAAGGGGATTTTAATGAAATGAGTTTGATGCAGATTCCTCCATCGCTTTGATCGGGCAGAGCAGACAACAGTCATTCAACAGCCATGTTTAGGTGTGTGTGTGTGTGTGTGTGTGTGTGTGTGTGTGTGTGTGTGTGTGTGTGTGTGTGTGTGTGTGTGTGTGTGTGTGTGTGTGTGTGTGTGTGTGTGTGTAGGAACATATTTGTGTATGTATGTGATCATAATCAGCTTTTCTCCCCCAGCGATCGATAATTACCCAGTCCTACATTGTTATATAATATGTAACATTTGAATGACAGAAGCATCCAGATAAATGTAAGTGAAAACATATTTTTAAAACAAAGAATTTTCTAAAAATGTATGCATTCTTATATATGCAAACAATTTGTGGGCATGACGTAATGGTACAACATACTGTTACCTCCTGGTGCACAACATCTTTACTGAGCCATTTTCATAATTGAAACAAGATCGTTATCCCTAACATGATCTTCCTATAAGCCAAAATTCGGGAGGAAAGGAGGTGAGGACATTTTTTATATCAATTAATGTCATGTCAGGAGGGAATTACTCATCCTCTATCTTCTTTTTTGTCTATTTTTCCTCTTATGGCTAAAATCAATGCTTTTGATGTAAGTTTGAAAGCTGGAGCAGTTAGACAGTCACTGTAAATTGTTCCCATGCTTTGCCCCTCTCATTACTGCCCTCCCATGTTATGGTCAAACACACACCAGCATAAATGTCACCTGCAGGCTTTGTTTGCCAACATGTCTGACAAGAGAAGAAATGGCAAAAGCATCCTTAATCAAACAAAAACAAAACAAAACAAAAAAATCCTCTTGCTGATGTAGGAGTTTTCTTGGACTGTGTAAGATGGAAAGAAATTAAACTCTTCAGTGGAAGGTATGTTAACGCAAAAAAGGGTTACTCTGGTCAACATAGAAAAAGAAATCACCAAACATATCCCCGACAAAACACCCCACAATCCTGCAAAGAGAGCAAGCACAGCCAAAATCATAACTAATTAATATAAATAATATGTCTGTGGTACTATTAAGTAATCCCGACTCGTCCGCCACGTGTCTGAATTAGCTGCCTTTGTTAAAATATGCTGTGATGATGGTGATGCAGTGATACATCAACACCTAACAGACATAAGTTCCCACTGTTGCACATATGGGCACAACACAGGACCTCCTACTCAGAGCAGAAGCACAATGCAGGCCTCACAACACAGAGGAAAGAATGGATAAACAGAACCTCAACAAAGAGTAACTGTCCTGTCACTACAGCATATTAAATATTTAGGTAGCGTCTCACTCCATAGACTGCAGCTTTATTTAAAAATCTGGCAATGCATTTAGGCTAAATACTAATAGTGTAGTTGTTTAAAGAAGGATGAGCCTGCATGAAATTACGCTCAGTATTATTGAGCATGAACCGAGTTGCTGAGGCTGATGTCTTGTCCACAGTATCACTGCAGTGTGTGATGCAGCGCTCTGCAATTTAACCGTCGATTAAGCTGTTACCGCACAGGAGATGCATGCACCAGATTACCTTTGCAAAGGAGGTTACGCTTTCAGTCTCATTTGTTGGTTTGTTTATCTGTTAGCAAGCAAAATATTTCAGAAACTAGTTTCACATTTGAATTACATTCTGTGAAATGTTAAGCAATGGTTTAGTGCAGATTGAGATACACACAACAGAATAAGGATATTTTCTACAGATCCAAAACCACTGTTCTAACTTTAAGTTTAAAAATCTGCCATACGTTTGTGATAATGGTCAATGAATGATTTGGAACAGATCCTTATCCCAATCCAGGTTAGAAACTCACTATTTCAGTGAGAATTTTTTTTGTGTGTGCTTTTTTTCATATCTTACTGTTTCTACACTGCCCTGGGCCATTTAGTTCATGATTCTAAACTTCAAGCAAATAGTATAAATATTTAAAGTAGCCCTTGAAGTCGGCACTATATTAGCACAGCTCTTGGACAAGTAGATAAAACTTTCTATGCCTTCTTCCTGGTAATATGACCTGGCATTCTGCTTTCCATCTAATACTTTTACTACTATTGCTTTAGCTAATGATGCTCCAAGGAAGCGATCAGTTGGTTTACAAAAAAAAAAAAAAAACAAGAAAAAAGGCAAGCATGCATTAGTGACTGTCATTGGTCTGTATTAAAGCCCTCCAATCATTTGTTTTGGCCCAGATGACTGGGTAAGCCTGTTCACCCATGCAGCTACATACCGTCACTCTGTGTGCATGATCAGCGTCTTCCACATGGATATGTAGATAATTGCTATTTACCGCAGCAATTAACTGGTCACACATGAATGGCAGAGCAAGTACAGCCTAATTTTGCCAGTATTAACATTGTATTTGACAGCTGTCAGTAAGAAGACGGCTAACAGTAGCAGTGTTT
Organism: Antennarius striatus; assembly: GCF_040054535.1. Taxonomy (NCBI): domain Eukaryota; kingdom Metazoa; phylum Chordata; class Actinopteri; order Lophiiformes; family Antennariidae; genus Antennarius; species Antennarius striatus. Next base: position 15,510,084 of record NC_090781.1, on the reverse strand, counting down.
AGTGTTTCTCATGATAATGTTAGGTGTTTGGTTACTGGAGGAAGAGATGTCAGGTCATTCCACATGGTTACAAATGACAGCTACAGTATGTTTATGTCTCTTTACTTCGGATGGAGGCTTGACAGAGGAAACACCTTGTTTCTCCAGCTTCCAATATGACTGCATTTATGGGGCCAAACTGGTGCCTTTCAATAATGATCATTCATTGAAGCTCATGGAATATATTAGATTAAATCATTTTCCAAAACACACTATCAATTTGAACTATTTCATTCAAATATCTTCTAAGATCACATGGTAGATATTTTTATGTGCCTAACAATGAAAAGCTGAGACACTGACAAATCACTCCATGCTTGTGATTCTCTTGTAACACAGACATTAAAGAAAACTCTTCATTTTAGGTTTGCTATGTTTTTTCTGCCACTTTTTCCGGCAAGATGCCACCAATACCTTATGTCCATCCTCTCACCATTGTTTATATTTACAGTGCCTTGCGAAAGTATTGGCCACCCAAAAACTTTTTGACATTTTGCCACATTTCAGGCTTCAAACTTAAAGATAACAAACTGAAAATATTTTTCAAGAGTCAACAACATGTGAGACACAATCGTGAAGTGGAACCAAATTTATTCAACATTTTATATTGTGTTTACAAATAAAAACTGAAAAGTAAGATGTGTAAATGTGAGACCAAATGACACACAGATGTACTCTTTTTGTCATTGTTGTCATTTAGGTCACCATTGGATCATTCAGAAGTCATCAGAGAACTTCTGGAGTCGGTTAGCTGAGATGAGAGAACAGGGGGCCAATACTTCTATACATCCTACTTTTCAGTTTTTTATTTGTAAACACAATATAAAATGTTGAATAAATTTGGTTCCACTTCACGATTGTGTCTCACATGTTGGTGATTCACGAAAAATAGTTTCAGTTTGTTATCTTTAAGTTTGAAGCCTGAAATGTGGCAAAATGTCAAAAGGTTCTTGTGGTGGGCCAATGCTTTCGCAAGGCACTGTACATTTGGTTGTAAATACTGTAGTAGCATTTGACTGCAAAGGTTATTCAGGGCCAATTTCAAGTCCAACACAACTGGGAGACCTTAAATACACCGTAGGAAGATTTCCAAAGCAAGTTCCATATATCTCATTATTAAAGCTCACACAATAATGACATGCACTTATCTTACTGGCAGGAAAAAAAAAATTCTAAAAAGCCTGTAGAAGAATTCTATGTGATTACCACTTTACATCTAAATCGTTTCGAAGAGATGAACGACAAAAACATGCAAATCCATTTAGGATTAATTGAGACAAGCAAGATTGACCATTGAGAGGTCACATCTTGAGTCTGTGGCACAGGGTTTCATCAGGTCACAGATATTTTCATACCACTTAATACCATCTCAGGCTGGACATTCACTGAGATAAAATTAACGTGTGGGGTTGAGACAGGAGGAGAAAGACATCAGAGACTACCACAAGCAACACACATCAAGGCAGAAAATGGTAATTATAAAGAGAAATTAACAAGTCAAACTCATTTAAATAAAAATTAAAAAAAACCTGTGTATTCCAATGAATTGTGGTCAGGGGAGGCAGGTGAGGCACGGCACAGAGACATGGACAAATGTGAAGACCAGAGTTAATTCGACTAGTGGCCCGAACTTCAGGGATGCCGGAAGCGCGAGGTTTTCAAGTGAGCTTATTCAAATATATAGCTGGGGATTTTTCGTTTAACATCACCAATTTTACATTATATTTACTCAAAATCGCTGAACTTTCACATTTACTGCTAAAATACTGAGAAGAGAGCTGCGGTGAGGCACCAGCCAGCCGGGCCTCACCATGGATTGCACAATGGCTCGGCTAGCTGTGCTTGAAAGCTACGCAATGAGATCGTAATGCTTTCTTTCAATATGTCGCTATAAAAATGTTCAAACACGTTTGCTCTATTAACTAAATTTCCATAATTTAGATAATGTGTATAATGCACAGTTTTTTTTATCAACAACTATGTGTGTAACTCTCTTGAAGTGAGCGGTCATGAAACCACTGGGGAAAGGCAGGGTGAGGCACGCAGTTCTCGTGCTTCATGGTAGGGGGCGCTGGTGGTCCCAGGGATTGGCCGAGAATTCTTCTTCCTCGGCTGTAGTAAACTACAATCTAATGTATAGTCAGCCACTACAGTGCAGCCATCATTTGTTTTCCACTCACCTTGCCTTACTATAAAACTGGAGGATTACATATCTCAACATAAATTTTTTTCGATGCTTTTGTTCAGGAGCTGCGCATGGACTTCATCTATAAGTAAGCAAAACTAATAAAAAACGTGTAGGTAACAACATAAGTTTTATAATCAAATGTGCTTATTTGTGTGTTACAGTCTGTGTGTTTAAATAATTCTGCTATGAGACTTTAAAAATAACACAATCACTGTTGTTTATTAAGTGGTGACTAAGATACACCGTAGGTTTATATGTCTGTAAACATCTCCATCTGATTATGATGAAGTCAGTGCCTCACCAGCCATGAACCTCACCACATGTCACTGGTGTGTTCTCTTACTCTGACGCCTGAAATAAAAGTAAGAGAGCCACGGTGAGCCGTGTCTGACACTATGATAGCACTCAGACGAGTGGATTGTTTCTGTGAGGATTGTGAAAATTAAATGAGTCGCTTGAGTTCTTAATGATTTAAAATTGCATGTTGGTTGTTGTAGTTGTTGGGTTCTACATTTCAAAAGAAATATACTCTATTAACTTAGAATGGATTAAGCAATTTCTCTTTTCTTTCTCTCTCTTCTATCTGTGTATTTATTTATCTATCCAGCTATTGACTCATATACCTAAATAATTCAGTAATTGCTGCATTTTATGTATTTTTTTTCTCCGTAGTTTCTGACAAGCCCCTCCAGCTTTAGGCGTTACACGTCTGAGCGCCTGTCGCCTACAGGGCGGTGGCTGCGCAAGCATGTCCAAGAGCGGGACGGTCAGCGGGGAGTTGAGGGGTTTGTCACCAGGAAACACGGACGCCTGGCTGCGGGGAGACATGACACACGGACTCTTACCTGCGTTTGATCCGAGCAGCGCAACTTTAAAAGCGACTATATGACGTGTGCGCCGTCAGTAATGCACACTGATACCCCCGGAGAAATGTGTCCGCACATCTGCACGCACACACACACACACACACACACGCACACACACATCCTACAAACACTTATACACTGTGCGCAAACTGGAGCGCAAGTCAAACGCAGTCACTGACACATCGATGACTTTTTGGACACAGATTCACTCATAATGTGAAAATATGTAAATGAACGTGAGTGACCCGACTTGAAATACTGAATTACATCCAGCCCCCCCCCCCACACACACAAATGAGACGCACGCCAAGCCAGATGTTTGTAACCTCTCTGTGTGTCAGCTCAAGGGAACGTTACTGGATGGGCAGACAAAGGCGAGCTTGGCTGCAGGCGACTTATCTGCAGCGTGATGTTTCATCTGCCACTTAAAATTAAAGGAAGGACAACACACAAGTTGCCTCCAATCCGGGGGGGGAAACAAAAAACAAAAAAACTTGTGCAGCCGCATTCTGCTTTTCGTAGCACCGCACAATCCAACTTCTCATTCCAGCACAGTCGGATCTGACAGCAGACGACGGCGGTCCTCTGGTCAAAGCTGCTGCGCGCACACACACACACACACACACACACACACACACACGCACACACACACATACACACACACATCATTTTACAAGGCAAATGAACTCTATTTGAATTGAATACTTGAACTCAAGTGCCACAGCATCATATGGCCTGTGATCTTCACACTTCACGCAACCGACCCCCTCCCCGCACACCACGCCCGTCTATCCAGCAGCAACCAGCGCTCACCTTTAACGACGTTTGCACAGAGGCTGTAAAGGATGAAGATCAAGTGCTGCTTGAAAATCATATTCTTCTCTTTTCCTTCACAATGTTACGTCGACTCTCCCGCTCGCAGTCTGCCTTTCCTTTCTTTCTTCTCGTCGGGATGGACTTATCCAGGTAAACGGCGCAGTTTCGGACGGACCGGAGTTACATTGATGAGGAGTCCCTGTGTATTTCTCGCAGATCCGGGGGCAGTGATTACTGTAGTGTAGCAGGACGGCAGTAACGCTCGTCGGGCAAGTGCAGCTCCTGCCTCCCTTTATTGCCTTTCTCTTTGACTAGCTGCAGAGAGCAAGAGTCCCGCCCACGCTTTTTGACTAATGAAGATGCTTCACCAATGGATAACACCTAGAAATAGTTCTTATCTCTGGTAAACTGTCAAAACAATTGCACCGCACGACATAAGGGTTACTTTCTTGCATCCATTTCAGGGATGCTTTTTAGTTATGCCGTGATTTTTAAGGAGTAATTTATCAAATGTCAGAGTAGAAAAAGCATTCTCCACGGGGCAGTCAGGGTTATTTAAGCCCATTGTAAAATTAATAAAATAAAACAAGGTCATAAGTCACAAATATGTACCAACGCAAATGCCCTCTGGGCTCTCAGAGGATGTACTGTAGTTGCTCTCCATGCCATCTATTTCTGTAGCACAAGTCTTGAATGTCAGGGTGCAAAATCACCATTCCAACAATTTAATATATTAAATTATGCCCACAGCTAGCAGAATTAATTCAACACTTTCAGACAGTTTTGAACAGTCATCACAGAGTCATAACACCATTATTAGCGCAGACAAATACGCCTGCAGTCAACATTGTTTCTCTGGAAAAATTGATACGTATCTCTTACATTTTAAACTCATAAAGTATCTGTCTTAGATTCTTGGAAATACAATGAAAATGACAACAAGTAACTAAAGAAAGGCCCGCTGTTAAAAAGGTGGCTGCCGTCCTTGAGCTTGTGACCAGGCGTGTGAAGGTGTGTTTGGAATCAGTGCACAGGCACAAGTTAGGTTAATGGGCTCCTGGACATCCCTCTTTCCTTCAAAGGCTGAGAGGTGCACAGAAATGAGCGTGTCCATCCCTAAAGACAGAGGAGGGGGAGTGCAGCAGCTCCAGCCTGGGATCGTTTTCTAAGCCCATCGCAAGGATTTTACACATGGTTTAACATGCTGCCAGAGGAATTTGGTTCAATTTTGCACAGTGGCCTTCTATGCCACTCCCACTTCAAATCAAATTTCTAACCAAGCCGTACCTGAGAAAACGCTGTGCTGCTCAAATCTATATTCCAGCATTTCAGTGGTTCTTTTTTTTACAGTCATTCATGATTTAAGGAGGAAATCAGTCAGATTGATTCTTATTGCCAGAAAGAGATAAATGTGGGGGGTTTTCCCACCTTCTTCAAATTCATTAGAGCTTTTGATTAGATTGAGGACCCATTGCCAAGATGTGTTTGTACACTTTTGTTTACTGATGATGCATTCCAGGCTTGGAGCCATGCACATCTTGAGTCCCCATGGAACCATTGCCTTCCTGAACTGTAAAGCTTGAAGGACTGAGTGCTCTTGTGTGACATACATTTTCAATGCAATTTACTTATAATTCAGGGAGGAACTCTGCAAAGCCAATTACTGTGAGGATGGTGGTAAGGAGTCAATCCCATGTGTCCTGAAGGTCAGTTCCTCGTCATTTCAAAGATCTTTCAGAGTAGATTTCCACTCGTGCACCTTCAAAACAGTGAGAATTTATTGACCATGTGAGTTCAGTGGAAAGGCACAGGGTGCTAACACAGATCTGTAAAGCAAAGGAGCATCTATCTCAGGTATATTATCCTACATACTTCTCATTGCTTGTATTGTTTAAAATGCCCAACTGTGCACATTGCCTGATACAACAAGGTCATTAAATACATTCGAGAAGTTACAGCTGTAATATAAAAAGGCTTTATCGCGTGCTGTTTTCAGCTTTAAGTTATAATGAATTTTGAGTATCCATTGAAAGTTCACACATTACATTCTAAATTCAAGCCTGCAATTTCTGTAAAGGAATTGAAACAAACAAGGGAGAAAATGTTCATGCTAAACTGAAGTAAGCACATTTACCTCAACTTGACACAATAACATTAAATCTTCCTCTGATTGCAAAACAACTCATCCAGACACACAAGGCGGACAAGCTATTTCAGGATTGGTGTAAACATCAGCGGTCATGAAGAAGGAATGTTTTATGTAAATGGACACTCCAGGTGATGAAGTGTGCCACAAAGGATCAGGATTGTTGGATGTGTTAATCTCTTTGTCATTTTAGCAATACTGTACAACACAGTACAGAATATAGATTCAAGTTTTTAATGTATTCTGTGATTGAGTTAATGCCTATACTCCCTCCACTGCTAATCAAGTGCCTCATAGCATCTACAATCTATATGACGGGCACACCTAGTGTGGAATACGGCAATGGGTTTGTGCATTCATACAATGATACTCAGATATCAGCACACAAATAGTTTCCTAAAATGTGTATTGGACTTCACCACAGCTTCATTCTCAACACAACTTTTCCTGTCTTCCCAAAATCATTTGAAATGTTGCTTGCGTTAAAAACATAAATTTACAAAAATCAGTTAAAAGTGAAGATGAAAAAGAAAATGTTTCTATTGATATCCTTAGAAATGACAGCTCCTTTAGTTTTCTTCTCTCATTTTATCACCACCTCTTTATCAATCTCTTTTTATCACCTTTCCCTTTCCAAACTTTCCAAACTATTAATTTAATCATCATATAATATGTGGTGCAACCTTTGTAAAACTCCTGTTAAAATTCAGTACATATGACAGCCATGAAATAAGACAGTACGTGTCTGACGTGGACCACACCCACCAACAGTAATCCAGCAATCATGTTAGGATACTTCAAATGCAATCAGACAAATCACACACAGAACACTGGTAATACTAGAAACAGTCATAATACTCATTAGGCAAGCTTGACAAGGAGTGACACATTTAGTTATAAGTATGACTAGATTTTCTAATTAAGGGATGAGTTCCACCCTATATGTATCATAATTACTGCCTTGCAATAAAGACAATCAGTGTCAAAAACAAGCAAAACACATCTCTTTGCAACAACCTAAAAAGTATTCTTCAGTGTCTGCATGCATTTTGTTGCATTTCTATCTGCTTCTTTAAACCATAACAAGTCATTTTACTTTGAAAGGGTTTATGCCAGATTTGAGGGTTTGGGGAGGTAGTTTAACATTTCAGAAAGCTGGAAAGGACACATACCTACACATATAATGTGCCTGGCATTATGAAGGAGTGTTACCCATGTTGATGATACATCCATCTGAGTTGATATGTACCTCATGTGTTACTAATCACGTAACAAAAAATTAGAGAGTATCAGCATGCTAACGATATACTGGTTATTTCATCAAAATGAGGTAAGCAGTAATTCTTAAATCAGTGTTACTTTGCATTATGCATTTGTGTAATGACCTGCTGCATGTTTTGCAATGCTCTGTTGAAGATACGGGTAGGCATAGAGGAGGATTTATTGTTGACTGTATATATCACAGCTCTCCTGTATCACCACCATTCATTATTAAATGTATATGTGAGTGCCAATGCTGATAGTTTTATTACCAAACAGTAATACTGCTGCTCACAGATCCAAGGCGTCTCTCTCTCTCTCTCTCTCCCTCTCTCTCCCTCTCTCTCTCTCTCTCTCTCTCTCTCTCTCTCTCTCTCTCTCTCTCTCTCTCTCTCGCTCGCTCGCTCTTTGTCTACCACAAAATGATGGTTAGAGTTCAAACTATACAGTAACACAATACCACACTCCAAATGAGCCTGCTATAATCCAGGATATCTGATGAATACACGTTTTTCCCCGTCAGTATTCCACGGGGAAATAATACCCACTATCTCAAACTTTGTGCAGCTTGAACTTTAAGGTGCAATGATCAGAGCTTTATGTTCTTTCCCTGTAAGAATATTTGCAATTAATGGCTGGTGGGAATACAATTCCATCTGTTTATTGTTGTATTGATGGGACATGAGGAACAAATAAATTTGCTGATGGGTTTTGTGTATAAGAACACTCAAGTCAGCACTACCTGGATGTCATCATGTGCTGCAGAATAAGCAAAAATAACTTAAATATGTTGTTTACATGTGTTAGTGGGTATTCTCACAGGATGTGAGCTGGAGGAGAAGGAGAAACTGTGGTTGGACTTTGATGAAGTGATGCAGAGCATACCTAGAAGTGAGAGAGTTGTCATTGGTGCAGACTTCAATGGACATGTTGGTGCGGGTAACAGAGGAGATGAGGAGGTGATGGGCAGGTTTGGTATCTAGGAGAGGAACGCAGAAGGACAGATGGTAGTTGACTTTGCAAAAAGGATGGAAATGGCTATAGTGAATACTTTCGTTCAGAAGAGGCAGGAACATAGGGTGACCTATAAGAGTGGTGGTAGGAGCACACAGGTAGACTACATTTTGTGTAGGCAGTGTAATCTAAAAGAAATCAGTGACTGCAAAGTACTGGTAGGCAAGTGTGTAGCCAAACAGCATAGAATGGTGGTGTGTAGGTTGAGTCTGGTGGTGAGGAAGATGAAGAGGACAAAGGCAGAGCAGAGGGCGAAATGGTGGAAGCTGAAAAGGGAAGAGTGTTGCATGACTTTTAGGAAGGAGTTAAGACAGGCTCTGGGAGGCCAGGAGGTGCTTCCAGGTGACTGGACAACTACAGCTAATGTGATCAGGGAGACAGGTAGGAGAGTGCTTGGTGTGTCATCTGGAAGGAAAGTAGATAAGGAGACTTGGTGGTGGAATGAGGAGGTACAGGAGTGTATACAGAGAAAGAGGTTAGCTAAGAAGAAGTGGGACACTGAGAGGACTGAGGAGAGAGTACAGGGAGATGCAGCGTACCGTGAAGGTAGAGGTAGAAAAGGCCAATCAAGGGGCTTATGATGACTTGTATACTAGGTTGGACAGTAAGGAGTGAGAGACTGATCTATACAGTCTGGCAAGACAGAGAGACAGACATGGGAAGGACGTGCAGCAGGTTAGGGTGATTAAGGATAGGGATGGAAGTCTATTGAGAATTGCCAGTAGTGTGATGGGAAGATGGAAAGAGTACTTTGAAGAGTTGATGAACGTGGAAAATGAGAGAGAACAAAGACTAGAAGAGGTGACTGTTGTGGACCAGGAAGTAGCAAAGATTAGTCAGGGTGAAGTGAGGAGGGTGTTGAAGAGGATGAAGAGTGGAAAGGCAGTCGGTCCTGATGATATACCTGTAGAGGTATGGAAGTGTCTAGGAGAGGTGGCTGTAGAGTTTCTGACTGGGTTGTTCAACAAGATCGTAGGAATGGAGGAGAAGTGTGCTGGTGCCCATTTTTAAGAACAAGGGAGATGTGCAGAGTTGTGACAAATACAGAGGAATAAAGCTGATGACCAATTCAATAAAGCTATGGGAAAGAGTACTTGAAGCTAGACTAAGGGCAGAAGTGAGCATTTGTGAGCAGCAGTATGGTTTCATGCCAAAAAAAGAGTACTATAGATGCAATATTTGCTTTTAGGATGTTGATAGAGAAATACAGAGAAGGCCAGAGGGAGCTGCATTGTGTTTTTGTAGATCTGGAGAAAGCTTATGACAGGGTGCCCAGAGAGGAACTGTGGTATTGTATGAAGAAGTCTGGAGTGGTGAGAGAAGTATGTTAGAGCGGTGCAGGACATGTATGAGGACTGTAAGACAGTGGTGAGGTGTGCTTTAGGTGTGACAGAGGAGTTCAAGGTGGAAGTGGGACTGCATCATGGATCAGCTCTGAGCCCCTTCTTGTTCGCTATGGTGATGGACAGGCTGACAGACGAGGTTAGACAGGAAACTCCATGGACTATGATGTTAGCAGATGACATTGTGATCTGCAGTGAGAGCAGGGAGCAGGTGGAGGAGAAGCTAGAGAGGTGGAGGTTTGTCCTGGAAAGGAGAGGAATGAAGGTTAGCTGCAGAAAGACAGAGTACATGTGTGTGAATGAGAGGAACCCAAGTGGAAGAGTGACATTACAAGGAGAGGAGATCAAGAAGGTGGAAGATTTTAAGTACTTTAGGTCAACAGTCCAGAGCAATGGAGAGTGTGAAAAAGAGGTGAATAACCGTGTACAGGCAGGATGGAACGGGTGGAGGAAAGTGTCAGGTGTGAGGTGTGATAGAAGAGTTTCAGCTAAAATGAAAGGACAGGTGTAGAAAACTGTGGTGAGACCAGCGATGTTGTTTGGTCTAGAGACAGTGTCACTGAGGAAAAGACAGGAGACAGAGCTGGAGGTACCACAAATGAAGATGCTGAGGTTCTCTCTGGGAGTGACCAGGAAGGATAGGATCAGGAATGAGTACATCAGAGGGACAGCACATGTTAGAGGTTTTGGAGATAAAGTCAGAGAGGCCAGACTGAGATGGTTTGGACATGTCCAGAGGAGAGATAGTGGATATATTGGTAGAAGGAAGCTGAGTTTTGAAATGCCAGGCAGGAGGCCTAGAGGAAGACCAAAGAGGAGGTTTATGGATGTAGTCAAAGAGGACATGAAGGTAGTTGGTGTGAGAGAAAAGGATTCAGAAGACAGGGTTAGATGGAGGCAACTGATTCGCTGTGGCAACCCCTGAAGGGAAAAGCCAAAAGGAAAAGAAGAAGATGTTGTTTACATACATGAATGTTGGAAAAGCTTAGCTTCAAGTATAGCCATTCACATATAGTGCTTCATGTCATGATTGCTCTAAATGCAGAATGAAGATGATTTTTTCCCATAGGAAGCACAACCGTATGTTGAATCTGATCAAACCTTTAACACAGCCATATGCTGTCGATGACCTGAAGTAACATCCAGCTGGAGGAGCGATAATCAAAAGTAAAAATTCAAAAGCCATTTAAAAAACTTAGATATGAAATAGTTCTTATACAAAGATATTGTAAATCAGCTTCCGTAGACTTTCATCTCATCAACATATATAAATTTATACATTTCTTTTAAATCAAGAGCTTGATAGTTTTTTCATTGATTTTACTTTTGATACAGACTAGTCATAGAAAATGTCATACTTTATGTGCGTAAAATTTCTGTGTCCTCACTCCTCTTTACTGCACTCTTTTTCATGGTATCTCCTGTTTTCTCTATTCCTTCTCTGTATCAAAAATACTGTCACCTAAAGTGATGTTATGCAGGTCTGAATAAAACTGAATCAGGGTGTATCAATAAGTTCTGAGGTTACACAACTGTCATTATATTCACCCACAGAATGTGAACTACCACAGATAAAGACAGTGCCTGTGCCTGCAAACATGGCTGAGAAAGGTTAGCATTAAAATTTTATTTGGGGCACATGAGCATGAATTTATCAATCTCGTCATCTGCTCCTGGACAAAAGCAAAGTAAGAGAATGAGAGCTTGCAAGCCAAAGCTGGGTGGTAAGCTAGGTATCAAACGTTAGCTGACATTTCAAAGGGTTCTACAAGGACAAATAAATCAGGATAACAGGATTAACTTACCTGTTGCTGAAAATGCTGACTATTTACAGAAATAGACCCTCCGTTCATCTTTTCCCACTGACAGAATGGATTGTAGCTAAACTTGTGGTGTATTTAAGCACAATGAATGCTACTTTTCTTCTTAGAACAGACATTAAAAACAGGATATGAAAGATATGGCTATTCCTTCAAATAAAAGTATTCTATTTCCAGTCCAGATCTTTAGTAAAACTGCACAAAGTTACAAAGTGAAAGAAAAAAAGTTGAATGAATGTAATTTATTTTTCTATTTGCTTTCAATATTTTTGTTAATGATTGATCAAAACTTTGCGATATAACGCAATGCAGTATACTATTAGTTGTCAGTCCCTACAATTAACATGGTTAATTCTGTTCTCAAGTGCAACATTAAGGGAAAATTATATTCTGAAAAAAGAAATCATCCCATAAGTAAATCATTTTGAGGTTGAGTGTTCACTAGCAAACAATGTATTTGTAGTTGATATTTCAAGGAAGTCTGATCCAAGTGAGCAGCAGTGTTATGTCCAGTGTTGACTCAGACACATCTTCCCTAAAGCCTAAGTAGCCAAAAGGACAAAATACTGTAGTAATGACGGTAAATGTATTTACAATGGTTAAAGAATACATCCGAAAATGCTGACATTAAGGATGGACAAAGGCCAATAAATAAATAAATAAATAAAAGCAAACACACAAAGAAAAACCTGCGAATCAATTAAGTATGCTGGTAAAATTAAGAAAACACACAACACATGTCTTCCTAACTAAATATACGGAGACAATGAGGTGAACAGACCTGGCAGTCCATTCCTACTAACCGGAATAAACTAACAACAACAAAAACCAGCAGTTCAGAAGAACTGCACAGTATGACCAGTTTGGGAGAAGAGTCAAATGAGAAATGCCTGCGGCCACCTGCATCCTGCCATCTTGTCCCTTTATATATCTGGCTTCTTCCTGCAGAAGCCAATCACATTTCAACTGGAAATAATTCCACTAATCAACTATTGGTCCAGGCTCACGCCTACTGTATTTTCATGCATCACATGAAATCAAAGAAAATGGGGCACTGACAGAAACATACCTTTACTATTTAATTTTTTACTGGATTTTTAGGAAAACATACACAAAGCATTGACAATTAGTATTTTCTGTGCCCTTTATAAGAAAGATCTGGAGGATTTAAACCAGGAGGGACTAGAATATGAGCCTCTGGTTAGAGTTTAACATGTCAGAAAGAAGCACTGAGGGGTTATGATCAGTGTAAACTTTCTGTGAACCGGACTGAGATTCACTTCCAAAAATACTGTGAAGCAAGTAAGAGAGCAAGATCTTCCTTCTCAGTGGTGCCAGAGTTCAGCAGGTGCTTGTCAAACTTTTCAGAAAACAGCAGAGAGGATGGTCAGTAGATGGATCATCTCCCTGCAAAAGCAACTGCGCTGCACGCAATGATGTCTTTCTCCAGCTTGAAGGGTCGCATGGGACTGGGTGCAGCGTGGACAGGTGAGCTGTACAACTACAAAAACCTTATAACCACACATCACAAGAAAACATGTAGCTTATATTTGTTTCTTTTATTTGGACTACAGGACTGAAGAATCAATAATTCTATCTGTTTACCTAAACATGTTACATTGACCTTCCAAAACTCACATTTTGCATCCCATGCCTAAAGAATTATTACATCTCATCCCAGCTGAGGATTTTAGTTTGCTGGTGTAATTCTCAGTATCAAGCAAGGTGGAAAGACATGGAAAAGAACATATCTGGGCTGATACCGATTGAGGCCAAGTTGGGGGATAAAAGACTCATTAAAAACATAATGGAAAAGGGCAATAGGTGGATCAATTTATCAATGAAAACTTGGATGATGACCATCAATAAGTATAACTTGATAGATGAAATAAAAATTTTGCGTTGGTGCCCCTATGATATAGATTTTACTCCCAATAAATTGGATGCAGTTTATAAGGCTTGGGCTGAGCAGGGTCTTTCGTCATATTGCACTTTCTTTAAACAAGGGACAATAAATGATTTCCAGACATTGAAAGGATTATATGGGCTAAATAATCATGACTTCTACAGATATCTTCAGTTGTGTCATTATATAGACAATGTTTTTAAAAAAGGCCATAAAGCATTTGAAAATAATTTACTGAAAGTTTTTATGAGTGTCTATGGGGCAGACTCCGGGCATAAACTATTATCAAGAATATACAAAGGTCTTCAAGGGTTGGAAGGAACAAACACCAACTATATAAAGCAAAAATGGGAATAGGAGGCAAATACCAGTATTGCACAGGAAGATTGGGTTAGACAATGTGAATTTCAATGGTCAATTACAAGCTCGCCCCAGTGGAGGACATTTGGTTGGAAGACAATTGGTAGATATTTTATTACACCTGTCCAGAAGCGCCACCACTCAGGCTCCGCCAGCTGTTGGAGGAATTGTGGTTCTCTGGAAGCTAACCACTACCATATATTTTGGGCTTGCCCAAAAATAAATTTCTTCTGGCAACAGATACTTATAGAATTGGTGAATATATTCGAACCTACCATAGCATTCAAGTGGGACAAGCTATTATTTGGTTTTTTGCCATCTACATCTATGAATAAAGAAGCCAGGTATCTGTTTGGTATATTGAGTATTGCAGCACGAAAGTCAACTACTAGAAACTGGCTTAAGCCTAGTGCACCCTCTATCAAGAATTGGTTTGATATAATACATGAAATTTATGTAATGGAAAGGATTACTTATACATTGAAGCTGCAAAAAACTAAGTTTGTAGAACTATGGAGAGACCTGAAAAGATATATCTCCCAGAAATTCTCCTCCTTTGCTTGATCTATGTTAAAATTGGTATGTGAATGTGTGTATATGTGTATGTATATGTGTATCTATGTGTTTATATATACGTATATATGGATATGTGCATTCGTATATGTATGTATCGATATATGGTGTGAGTATGTATGTATGTACATGTATACATACATATATATATATATATATATATATATATATATATATATATATATATATATTTATTTATTTATTTATTTATTTTTTTCTTCCTATTACTATTCTGTTCTTTATATAACACCCCTTGCTTTGTATTGGGTTTTTTTGTGTTTTGTTTTGTTTTGTTTTTCTCTTAGTCTTGTCCTGTTACGTTAATGTTTAATTTTTTTTTTCTTCTTGTTTGATGTTTGTTTGTTCTGAAAAAAATAAAAAATAAATCAAAACTCACATTTTGCAGATTTAAGTTGAGGGAAGACCACTGAATATGAGGGACAGTGTGTAGACATGGTGGGGCCAGATAGAGGAATAAGCAACCATTTAAATGGGCTACACAAATTCTGACTCTAGATAAAAGCTACGCATGTGATACTGGAACATGGCGGGTACGTTGTTCAACCTGAATGACATAACGGTTTAAGGGAGGAAAGGATCAGATGTGATGAAAGCACATATTGCTGATTAGTGTGGTGTTAAAGGAAATTGTGAGTAACCTTTTCACAGGTCCAGCTTGGCTACAAATTTGGTGAAGCCTTCTTGGTCTATGTGATCCTAAATCCTAGAGTGGTAACAAGTTAGGTTTAGTAACAGCATTTATTTTTCAATAATCATTACAAAACCAAGGAGTATTTTCAGGTTTCAGGGAGAGGTGGGAACAGTTAATCCATGATCAATAAGTAAACTGGCCTCTTAGCCGGTTGCTGGGCTGATAAGATTCTTAGAAGACACTATAGTATAAATACAGTTTGTACGATATTTGTGCAATACCACAAAAGCCCAAAATATTATTCAACATCACTCTCAGTGTTTAAGTAACATCATGTATTCCAGTGTTTGCTCTTCTGCACCATTTTCTAGACGAATGGCTGCGAGAAAACCCAGTGCGTTGTTGTAATCCCCACATCACAGAATAAATGGTCTGAACTGTAGTGTTAATTGCAAACAATTTGATAAAAACACCTTATTTATAGTTAACTAATCCTTATAAGATGTGTCTATGCATTGTAATTACTGAATCTGGTTTTATGACTACGATAGGTTCGATAAGCAGTTTTGAGAAGCCGTAACAGCACCATCAGTTTCAGTCTGTTATCGTTGAACTTCATAAAATAATGAATCTTTTCATTATTTGGTACCAGTACAGAAATCCTGCACACATTTTCTCTTCACCTCTCCATTCTTGTTGATATAAACAAAGACTAGCACCCTGTTTACACAAAGAGAAGCACTTTGAATTAGGGCTCACGTCTATGATAGCCCTCAGCAGCTGGAGTTCTCACAGAACGCTGCATAGAAAATGGGCTGATTTCAGGATTTAGCTGCCTGTGGTGGGCTTTCGTCTCAAATATTTTACATTCATGGCCTGAAACCCTTTGATATGGATGCAAAATTTTAATTCCCCAACTCAATTTTGCTATATGCTGGTCAGTTTTGTTTCTGTTCACCATCATTATGCTGTTCCGAACAACAGTCCTATTATCATTAAGTTATTTTGCATTTGCATTTCGACTGAAGATTCAAAGCTCCTTTACGTAGTTGTGTTTGCAGGAAAATAAATGTCATTTAAAGCGTCAAGGTCAGTTCATCACATTTATGAGAACAAGACAACATCAAAAAACTCCAGCATTAATCTTATTTGGTACATCATAATTAAATCAAAATAAATGATTATAATGAACTAAATGGCAAACTATAAGCATCAAGTTTCAAACAACTTGCTAAGAACTTGCTAAACAACTTACTTAAGTTCTTGCTAAAAACTTTACTTTTTCGATGCCTGGATCGCTGTGTTGTACACAGAATTATGATGCAGAGAGTCTCATAGCTCATCAGCACTCCCGGCACCTCCTTTGCTTATCTTTGCATAACTACACATCCTGGTCATGTTTCCTTTCTCCTCCTGACCATCTGTTCCCTGCTGCCAATCTGAGCATGCCAGCTCCTGCCTCTACACCCTAACACCCTCCCCTAACTAAAACAATGTCAGTATTGATATTATATCCTCCCCCTTTCCCTTCCCTATTTTCTATATGCCATCTCTGTCTTTTAAACACACACACACACGCACGCACGCACGCACGCAAGCTCACTCACACACACACACACACACACACACACACACACACACACACACACACACACACACACACACAAACAAATTTACAAAAAATATTTTTTTAAATTTTTTGAGGATTAAAATTTTAATAATTAATCATGAATGATGATGATGATTTTTAATAGTTTTATTAACTTTTCATTTTGTTGTCAATGTCAATCCATGCAGGTCAATATCATTTGTGTTATACAGGTATAGATAGCTTCATTAGTATTAATAACATCACAGTACAGATTTTAATTGTATTTGTATATACAGTGCGCCCTCGTGCATCAACGCTCACGACTTCACCTCATCGCAGATTTTTGGGAGGAAATCACGTGATACCGTACGTGCATTCTATTGGCTGACGGAAACTAGAAGTCTACTCCGTTCTGTGAGTCTCAGACTTTTGTGAGACACAAAAGTGCTTTAAACAGTTGATAAGAGTGTGGGAAAAGGTAATACAGATAGTAGGTGGTTTAATATCAGTATGGGGAGGGTTCATAAATGTTTATGAACGTTTATGAACGTTTATGAAAATGACTCTTAATAAGATAAATAGTTCATCGCTGTATCGCGGAATTTATTAATCCCTTGTGGTTCCTGGATTAATCTCGAGGATAATTAATATAGAATTTTTTTAAAAACTAAATCTGCAGCCAAATATATGTGTCAAAATAAGTTGTATTTCATCTTATATAAAACATAACAATATTTTCTCCGGCAACACATTACTGTACCTTCTCCTTGACAGGCCTCTACACTCACTCCTTCTTTTGGCAGCCACTCTAGTGTATTACAGCCTCAGGCTTTTAAAGGAATGACAAATACACTCTTTACAAACCAGTGAAAGTGTGCTGAAAAAAATCGCAAGCTTAACAGTGATGCATGTGGGTGCAGTAAAACAAAGTGGTGGTCAACACCCTCAGCAAAGCTTGTTTTGATCAGCACGATTAAAATCATTGTTCTTTTGAATATGGTTTTTCGAAGGTTTCAAAATACAAGCATCAGATGAATGTTACAACCAAGTAATAGTGAACAAAAAAAACACATCATAAGTGTTGTTTTGGAGAAAAAATAAAAATCCATCAGTGCATTATGCATAACTAATGCATAATTTAGAGGCAGATAAAATTTTCATCAAGGCAACATGATGACTGAGGTACACGCAATTACAAGCTTTGCTCACTTCAAAGTAAGATAAACTGATATAAATAAGTGATGGCGGGTAAGGAAACATGCATTCAGGCTAAGCTGTATAATGATGTTTCTGGTCAAGCGAACTATCCCGCTGTCAAATTAATACAAAACATAAGAGCTTGCTGATGCCTGGATTTTCAGCTGGTTCAAACTTCGAGACCTATTTCCCAAACATCAGTCCCAAATACCACAAGGTTATTAGACTGCATTGCAGCATTGTTGGCTAAATGTGGTTCTTTGTGGAAAATGACACATCTGCTGCACTAGATCCATGAGGAGGACTTTGTGTCATTCCCTTAAAGACAGGAGGTGGCAGATCCCCACCAAACAAGGCGAGGCAAAAACCTCATTGAGAAAAGATACACTTTTTTTTAGCTTCATTTCCCTATGAAAACATTTTGTCATATAACAGCATATATTATGCTGCACTAACTCAAAAGGTTCAAATAGTATTTTGTATTTCTTTTTTTTTTTCTTCCTGTACATTTATTTCAGTCCAATCAACATATTTTTGTCTCCACACCTCATTACCACTTCACTTTTTCACTTTCACAAAGACATCTGGTTTGGAGGTGAATTAGCTTTTCCAGCTAATGGCTAATTCACCTCTGGAGTCTATTAGTAGGGCCCACAACCTGCTGTTTCCTAAACTGAGCTGCTAATTTTAGATGACTATGTACCGCAGTACATGTAAAGCAAGGTGAACCACAAAAGCCAAGGCATATTTAACATAAACGTTGAATTTCTGTGTCACACAGACAATGGAATGCACTTTGAAAGATTCAATCTGATGATCAAAATAGATTTTCCAATTTGTCCATTTTTCGTACCGTTAAAATTTTCACATTAAAATCAAAACTAGCCTTGCAGATAATAATAATTTCTCTTGTGTACTACTGCTCACTAACAGTGCAAGAAATAACTTGATTAGTTCTCCTGTGATTTGTGTGTTGCTCTGATATATCTCATTTATGTTTATGAATATTCCAAAACCAGTCCCTCAAAACATTTGATTCCAGTAGTTTAATTTGATGCATTTCATGCATCATTTTTGATGGTAAATTTTGACTGATTCCTCCAAAGAAATGTCAACATGTCATGGATGAAACCAATTTCCAATGTCAGAATTGTCACCTGGAAAATTGGGAAGGAATTCACCTGAAGAAACCTTTGTATTTTCTTGTAGGGGTGAGGTAATTCATTAAAATACTGTGATTCCTTTGCCAGAGAGAAATCAAATACCGATGTTACCTTCCTGTGGCACATGCATCGTTTCATTCCATCAAAGAATTCCTCTCTCATTTCTATTCACTCCCTCTGTCTATGTGTGCAGGGTGAGCTTTATGATCTTGACAATTATGAGGCAAAAAGCTGTTGTTTTCTTTGAGGTACATAGCAATGTGCCATTTCCAACTGTGCTTAAGTTTTTCCGCTTCAGCCCTTGAAAATACAATGCACCCCATATCATCTCTCATTTCCTTTGAAATGATGACACTTCAGGTGCTATAAACCATAATCAATCTAATAGCCTCATACAGGACTGTAGCAGGGAGGGAGTTACAGCAGCTACATCTGCTTTTCTTCCCCCAATCAATTAGATCTGTGAAATCCATTTCTCTTTGCATGTTTGCTCTTGTTTGCAATAATTACAACCTCCGCCCCAAACAGGCTTGATAAACACCCCCTGATTTAGAAGTGTTTGTTCAGATCGGAGGGGCCTGCTGCTTGTCTTGCTGTTTATAAAGCATGGAAATCTACAGGGATTACACATGCTCATCACCATCTGTGGCATTACTCCAAAACAGGTCTGCTCAGCGAAGAGCCCTATCAGGGCACTCAGAGGAGGCATATTCAGAATGGGCTACTTTCACCTCATCTACAGCACAATGCCATAGCCATTAATTGGGCTGTTAGCAGAGCCATACTCTCACGGTCTCAATATATGTCTATGTATGGATAATAACGAGAGGTATCAGACTGATTTTAATTCAGAGTTGTACATTACGAAGCAGCTTTTTAATTATATTTTATACTTCTTATCACATACCAGGGAGTTGGTGATTTCCATTGGTGATTTCCATTTTCAAACACCATTAAGAACACTTGTCTTAAAAAGGATGTCAAGAGAAGTCAGGACACTTCCTGCGTTAAAGTTCGTCTTGTCAAATAGAAATCACATTGTAGATATGTGAAAGACATTTGAATAAGAAAAATAATGTGACCTACCTACAAACATTGAAGAGATGAAACATTAACAATAGTAGAGCATCATGCAACAGTTCCCAATTTTAAGTATACTGTAATACTATAAATGTATACACAGATATCTGTGTTACTGGGAAAAAAACAAAAAAACTTCTGGTACGCTCACATAAAAATGCTGAAGGTGAATTGTGCCTCAAAATAAGATTAATATATTAATTGAAGAAAGCAGCAATTAAATACATATTGTTTATCAACAACTTGTTTGATACTTTATTGAATTCTACCACACAGTTTAGAAGAGATAAGGACAGAATGCGTCCTTTAAATATTAACTAAGGACTTATAAATCGGTGATGCTTTAATGTCCTTAAAAAATAAAATAAAAAAAATAAGTGAAAATGTGATTATAACATCCATCTATTTCCTCGACGATGAAATGACCCTAATCGCCTCTTCAGCTGCTTTTCTGCCTTCCCAGCTGACTACGAAAATAGAGGTGCGGTATCCCCGGGTTTGTCACCAGCGCATCGCCGGGCCACATGAAAGGCAAACAACACTCACACCTACAGACAATTTAGAGTTACCAATTCATCTAAATTGCAGTTATTGGAGATAGGAGGAAGCCAGAGAACCCAGAGAGAACCCATGCAGTCAAAGGGAGAACATAAAAACTCCAAACAGAAAAGACTCCAAATGCGACATTTTAATACTCCGGTGGTAATGTCAGTGTATAATAATGTATCTCATCTGTGCTGGAGGCGATGTGGAAAGATGGGAGACCACACACATATATTTTGGGACTGTCCCAAACTTCCAACATTCTGGAAAAATATTCAAGAGGAAATTAAACATGTTTTGGGCATAAATATTACTTTAAATCCAGCAGTGGTCATTTTGGAGATACCCTCAACTAATATGATAGGTAAAGATATGATTTATTTACTCAGAATATTACTCCTGGTCGCAAAAAAATGTGTGACGGCTGCTTGGCTGGATCAACATACCCCTAGAATAACACAATGGAGAGAGAGAATGAAAAATATATACTCTATGGAGAAAATCACTGCAAAATTAAAACTGAAAACAGAGAAATTTATGTCAAGATGGACACCAATTATGAAGGCTATGCAACTCTATGTATGATATGAATGTACATGAATATATATATATATATATATATATATATATATATATATATATATATATATATATATGCTAACACTTTCTTTTAAGGTACACCTGTTCATCATTAATTAGTTGCTTATTAACATGCAAATTAGTAACACATTGGCTCTTAGTCATTATTAAATACTTATTAATGCCTTGTTCTGCATGGCCTTATTAATACATTTTCATTTATTTATTTATGAGTTGTTGTTTTTTTCTTTTAAACGATTATTTTTATGCAATTTAATGTATAACATTATGGAAACAGTTTTTTCAATTTGTATTGTCATTTTTGTGTACATCTCCCTGTCTTTGGGTTAATTTTTGAACAAAAAATAAGTAAAAAAACCCCCAAAACACTCAAAACCGGATCCTTATTCAAATATTCCATAACTATGATTATAACTGAAATACCAAACCCACCATGAGCAGCCAGACAGCTGGCCATAGGTAAACTCATACGCCCCCTTTGGCAGGTCATAAAAAATCACAACTCAGTGGAGGTTGTCTTATCAGTCGAGCTTTAAACATCTGTGTCAAAAGGCTGAGCAAAATATAGCTTGTCTGTTTCATAATTTTAATTCCCACACGTTTCTTTCACTTTCCTATGATGCTATGCTAGTTATAGTTCAATCATGATGTCCTGCCCAGTAAGTCAGTTTTTGAGGTTATGGCTATCGACTGTTCCGTTCAATTTGAAGACATACTGACAAGGGGATGTACAAACAAACGGACAAAGGTAATCTAATATGACCTCATAGGTAGGGGCTTAACAAAGTTGAGTAAAAATACATTCCCAAGTTAATTTAAGGCCTTAAAGTCAACCTTAAACATAAATTGGATTATGGATTTATGTGTTTTCACATGCACATACTGTACCTGTAATCCATGAATATAAAACCTGCATATTAATGAAAATGCAAATGCTACATTAAAAGCACTATCTACTGTATATTCTTCTGATCCCTGACTAACATAACCTGGGTGAACTTCATATCTGTTGTTCTACTTATTATTAAACTTATAATTTCCAATATTTCAATACAATCACATCAGTTAAAAATTGTGTCTAGTTTTTGTCAGCAAAGCAGTTTTTTTATATTGAGAACCTACAGACAAACTTCTGTTACATACAGATACACTGAGCTGCATCTGTAAAGGATAATATTTGCAGTTTGTGCAGACCATAATTCTCTTCATATGACAACTTAACTGTGTTACACGTAGACATCATTAGTAGTTTACTTACAACAGACCCAGACAGAAGTTTTAATTCCTCATTTGTTTGGTAGCATTCTTCATCTAATTTGCAGTAGTTATTCAGTCTGGCGATATAAGGCTAGAAGCTTACACTATATGTAATATTTCAAATAATAATTTCCAGTCAGAAATATTATTTTTTTCTATTTAGGGACCATTTTTTGTGGAGGCAAAGTGATATAGAGCTAGTTCATTTGAATTCTGTAATTTAGGCCAAATACATTTTTTGAGAGGCCTCTGTTAACTTGTACTCAGATAACAAAAATTCAACCAGTTCCCTCTTAAGTCAAGGTAAAGACTGCTGACTGATGTAGTTACAGGTATTCTTGAGATAATTTTCAAAAGAGCAAAAGAGACATGATGTATAAGACAAAAATGTGTCCCCACCCACTATCTTAATAACATTTAAACACGTTGATTTAGCTCCGTCACTATCACTTTGTTCCTTTTAAATTTACTCTCTATAATGCAATTTCTATGCAGAATAGTGGACAGAAATTTCGCCCCAATTGCTACTTTTGAGAAAGGCATTGATTTTTTTTTTGTGTAACTAAAAAAGATTTTGAAGTGCTGCACAGCACTGAGGCCAGCCTTCTTGAAGAAACAAATGACCTTCTTTTAACAGTGTATGCTGGGGAATGTTCGATCTCAATCCTTTAAGACCTCAGTAAAGCTTTTGATACTGTAGATCATGTAATTTTAATTGACTGCCTCAAGCACTGGATGTGTATCAGAAATACTGCACTGTGCTGGTTCAGCTACTAAATTTCCCACAGAACCTTTTCTTTGACTGTAGGCAATTTATCATCTTCCTAGCCAGACATAAGTTTTGGGGTCCCGCAGGGTTCAGTTTTTGGTCCTATCTTTTTTTCCTTATATACATTCATATGCATCCACTCAACAAAACTTCTGTTAAACATGAAGTGATACTGACCGCAAATTATTTTTAAAGAATTAAATTTGATCATTCAGTCTTAATAATGACCTCACTCATTTCTTCTTTTGTTGTTTCTCAATGTTTGTTTTCAGTTTGAATCATCAGGATCATCTGATTGTGATGATTCTGTTTTATTACCTTGTCTAACCTGGTCATGTATGCAGCAATTATAATAGGGTACATTTGCTGTCTCTATAAATCTGATTGTTGATTGTTTTAAACCTGAATTTTGAACAAATGTGTTAAAAGGGTAGAAAAGCCCTATTTCAACAGGTCAAAATGAGATACTGTTAACTTTGCACATGAACATTGTTATCCATGCTTATCTCCCAGGACGTGAATGAGTTGCTTGGCAATGACAAATCAGACCAGCCCTCCAGCACGTACCTCAAAACGATCTTGTAAATTACAGTTAAATCATAAAAGCCATTATTTCCCAGCAATTTAAGATGACGTATTGTCCTCTCAGTAGTTCTATCTGTAACTATGACATACAGACTTAAAGAAAAAAATTGGACAGAATATTTATATAATATATTGTGTATTTAAAACAGAATATGCAGGAGTCTTAATGTTATTTTATTTTTGAACTACAGGTAGTCCTCAACCTACAAACACAATTGGTTCAGGAAGGTTGTTCATAAGCTGGAGTGTTTGTAAGTCGTTATTGATTAAATTTCAATTGATAATCGCCACGGCACGGTGGGCGGCACGGTGGCGCAGTGGTTAGCGCTGCTGCCTCACAACACGGCGGACCTGGGTTCGAGTCCCGCTCTGTGCGGAGTTCGCATGCTCTCCACGTGTCTGCGTGGGTTCTCTCCGGGTTCTCCGGCTTCCTCCCACCTCCAAAAGCATGCGCTTCAGGTTGATTGGCCGGTCCCAAATTGACCATAGGAGTGAGTGTGTGAATGATTGTTTGTTTGTATGTGGCTCCGCGGTACACTGGCGTCGTGCCCGGAGTGTCCCCCGCCTCACGCCCTGAGACTGCCAGGATAGGCACTGGCTACCCCGTGACCTGCGTTAGCGGATTAAGCGGGTTGGAAGATGAATGAATGAATGATAATCGCCAGTTGAGGTCATTTAAATGCTACTATTCTAAATAGGGAAGTATTAGACTTACCAGAAACAATTACAGGTCATAAAAACAGCATCTAATGAAATTAAATTTTCAGTAATGATTACTGGTAAATTATCCAAGGGGGTAAGACATGCTGAAATGCTCAGAGACAAGACAAGAACAAAATGGGGGAGATGAGATCTGGAGATGCACGAACACAGCAGTGCTGTTGCGGCAGAAAGTGGAAATACAGTAGTCAGATATGGCAGCATGCGGTTATTCGCACTGTATATCCAAATGCTTGTAAGTCACATGTTGATATCCTGAAGACTACTTGTAATGTGTTTTTAAATTCTGCTACATTGGTTTTGACCTATTCATTCTGAGCACCCAGCTCACCACAAAACTTAAAGACTGGTGAATCAACCCCAGTTGAATTGCACTCAAAATACTGACCTGAACTATGGAATACAAGCAGAAGGAAAGTCTTGAAAGAATAATTCTTCTGAGGATCCTGAAAGAAAATGACCAGAATGTCTGCAGTAAAGCTAGGTTCTGAAAGAAATGCAACAGCAGTGGTGGTAGCAGGTGTTTGAAGTGCCATAACAAATTGGTAGTTCAGCGGCAGCGTTTTAAAATACACTCAACAAAAATATATATATAATATGCAATACTTTTGTTTTTGCTCCCAATTTTCAATTTTGCTGAGATAATCCATCCCACCTCATGGGTGTGCCACATCAAGATGCTGATCTGACATCATGATTAGTGCACAGGTATACCTTATACTGCCCACAATAAAAGGCCACTCTGAAATGTGCAGTTTTGTCTCACAGCAAAATGCCACAGATGCCACAAGCATTGAGGGAGCGTGCAATTGGAATGCTGACAGCAGGAATGTCAACCAGATCTGTTGCTCGTGCATTGGATGTTCATTTCTCCACCATAAGCCGTCTCCAAAGGCGTTTCAGAGAATATGGCAGTACATCCAACCAGCCTCACAACCGCAGACCACGTGTAACCACACCAGCCCAGGACCTCCACATCCAGCAGGTTCACCTCCAAGATCGTCTGAGACCAGCCACTCAGACAGCTGCTGAAACAATTGGTTTGCATAATCAAACAATTTCTGCACAAACTGTCAGAAACCGTCTCAGGGAAGCTCAACTGCATGCTCGTCGTCCTCATTGGGGTCTTAACCTGACTTCAGATCGTCGCCGTAACAGACTTGAGTGGGCAAATGCTCACATTCGATGGCGTCTGGCACGTTGGAGAGGTGTTCTCTTCACGAACGAATGTCGGTTTACATCGTTCAGGGCAGATGGCAGACAGCGTGTGTGGAGTCGTGTGGGTGAGGGCTTTGCTGATGTCAATGTTGTGGATCGAGTGGCCCATGGTGGGGGTGGGGTTATGGTATGGGCAGACATCTGTTATGGACGAAGAACACAGGTGCATTTTATTGATGGCATTTTGAATGCACAGAGATACCGTGATGAGATCCTGAGGCCCATCGTTGTGCCGTACATCCATGAACATCACCTCATGTTCAGTAAGATAATGTACGGCCCCATGTTGCAAGGACCTGTACACAATTCTTGGAAGCTGAAAATGTCCCCGTTCTGGCATGGCCAGCATACTCACCAGACATGTCACCCATTGAGCATGTTTGGGATGTGCTTGACAGGCGTATACAACAAGGTGTACCAGTTCCCACTAATATCCAGCAACTTCGCACAGCCATTGAAGAGGAGTGGACCAACATTCCACAGGCCACAATTGACAATCTGATAAACTCTATGCGAAAATGTCTTGCACTGCATGAGGCAAATGGTGGTCACACCAGATACTGACTGGTTCTGAGTCCCCAGACCCCCAATAAAGCAAAAAAAACAAAACAAAACTGCACATTTCAGGGTGGCCTTTTATTGTGGGCAGTATAAGGTACACCTGTGCACTAATCATGATGTCAGATCAGCATCTTGATATGGCACACCTGCGAGGTGGGATGGATTATCTCAGCAAAGCAGATGTGCTCACTATCACACATTTAGACAGATTTGTGAACAATGTTGAGAGAAATGGTAATATTGTGTATCTGGAATGAATTATAGATCTTTAAGTCCATCTCATGAAAAATGAGAGCAAAAACAAAAGTGTTGCATTTATATTTTTGTTGAGTATACATCCAGACTGAAACGGTGGATGGAAAGCAAAAGTTTAAATTGCTCATCAATGTCCAAAGGATGTCTTATAAAAGATGGCTACATAGTCATGATATAGACATTTTGGAGGATCATACTCACTGGACTGCTTGGAAACAGAAGTAAAGTAATATTACAACTGTTAGCAATAATATTCTCAGGCTTTTTCTTAAAACAAAAAAAAGCCTGAGACCACCTGCTACCACCAGTGTTTATAGGCGGTAGCAGGTGTGGAGGGTTTTTACCTTAAAGTAAAAAGTGGATTTTTCAAGTCTTTATGATGAGCTAAGCAAACGAGGTGTGGCTGCATCTTAAGATCTGATCTTGAATTGTTTGGGTTTTAGGAACTCTTTTGCTTTTTTTAACCAACTTAATAAATAAATCGGCATCGTATAATCGAAAATAGGTTACGAGTGTTGGAAAGATGAAAGCAGTATTTTTGGAAAATGTTCAACTTAATATCATGGCCAGCAGTCGATACATTGGATCTAGATATTGATTCTGGATTGTGCATTACTGTCACAAATATTTGGAGGTAAATTTTCTGTTTGGTGCAACCCAAACAAACAACAAAAATTCAAATACATGTAAAAAACCAAGGCTTGTTTTCAGTGCTTTCTATTAAACCTTTCTGTACAAATAAAGAAAATTAATGTTACATTTTTATGCTACAATTGTAATTTGTACACAACTAAAAATGCCTTGATGTAGATGGAGTCAAATATTAGGTACAAGCCCATCCGGACATTTGAATGAACCAGTCACTTGTATTCTGGTAAGAAGTCAGAATCAAAATCAGAAAAGGTTTTATTGCCAAGTACAGTAAAAATTACTATCGAGGAACTTGACGCGGTGTCGGTGCATTGAAAGGTGGAAGAGAATAGTAGTGAATGAGGAATAGGAATAGGAATAGAAAAACTTTTTACGAATCACATTACGGTGAGTTGAGATATACTGTATAAGGATGGTGTTTGCAGGCGAAGAAAAGAAGTCCAAACAGTAAACTGTCTTTGCAGAGTGGTGAGGGGCGGATGGTTACCTGGGGGGGGGGGGCATGGGGGGGGCATTGTTCATGAGGCTGACTGCAGTGGGGAAGAAGCTGTTGGACCATAGCCTCTTGCCAGAGGGGAGGGTCTGGAAGAGGTTGTGGCCGGGATGAGAGGGGTCAGCGGCAATCCTGGCTGCACGACTGCGGGTCCTTGTGTCAAACAGTTCCTGGAGATGTGGGAGGCTGCAGCTGATCACCTTCTCCGCAGAATGGATGACACGCTGCAGGTTAGCCTTGTCCCTGGCCGTGGCTGCAGCAAACCACACTGACATGGAGGATGTGAGAATGGACTGAATGGTGGCAGTGTAGAAGTTGACCAGCATCTTCACAGGGAGGTGAAACTTCTTCAGCTGCCGCAAAAAATGCATCCTCTGCTGATTCTTCTTGGTGAGCCTTCTGAGCTCCCATTTGAGCTCCCGGGTTATGGTGGTGCCCAGAAAGCGGAAGGACTCCACAAGGGTCACTGAAGTGTCACAGATGATGACGGGGGGGAGAGCAGGAGGGTCTTTCCTGAAGTCCACTATCATCTCCACTGTTTTGAGAGCGTCGAGCTCCAGGTTGTTCCTGCTGCACCACGATACCAGCTGGTCCAACTCACTTCTGTAGGCCAACTCATCCCCATCAGAGATGAGGCCTATGAGGGTGGTGTCGTCAGCAAACTTCAGGAGTTTGACAGACTGGTGACCAGATGTGCAGCAGTTAGTGTACAGGGAGAAGAGCAGAGGGGAAAGAACGCAGCCTTGAGGGGATCCAGTGCTGATAGTCCGGGTGTCGGAGACATGTTTACCCAGCCTCACGAACTGCCGTCTGTCTGTCAGGAAGTCTGTGATTCACCTGCACATGGAGTCGGATCACTTTGATCACAAAAGTACATTTCAACACACAAAAATCTTAAAAATGACTTATTATATCGTGCAATGACTGAGAACAATGAGATACCATGTGACTCCATTTTCCATTTTCACAGTTCTGCTTTTTCAATATTTGAGACAAAAATGTCTAATCACTCACTGAGTGTAGATTTGATTCAATGAACATTTGTATCGAAGACATTATTCAGTTAAATAATGCTCCCTGATAACCTCTACGGCACAAGAATGAACTGTGTATAGACATGACAACTTTTCTAAGAATAACCAGCAGTACATTTGTCACATTACGTTAAGGGAAGAACAAAAATAGAAAAATGGTCAACCCATATAACTTTTCTTTAAAAGTTTTTTTCATGTTTTGAATTCGACAGGTTGCACAGTCACAAACTCTGGTTGTGAACAAAATACAGATACTGCTCATGCATTCATTGTTTTATTACCTCTCTAATGTTTTCAGCAAAACGGAAATGGGTCCACATATATATGATCTAATGCACTACCGTTTCTAGATTTTAATCCTGAACAATGACTGAAAATATTTGCTATAGTTTTGAGCTAATCTCAATCATATTGTTACAGCAATATTTTCCCTTGTCCCTTTCACTGAAACTAAAAGGTACAAGGTGATCTTTTATTTGCAGCATAATCAAAAAGCATGTCACGCTGCAATTTGTGGACACAGTGGGATTGCCATTTTCAAAGGACTGAAGCCAGGAAGGAAAATGATGCCACGTGGGCCAATTCTGACCGTGCATACACTGAACTAGTCATCAGAAGTTACTTTTTATAGTATTGAGGGGCAAGTGTAATTATTTTTCTATAACCTTATTTCACAATCTTCTCCTTGTCTCTGTGAAAAAAGCCTTGACTTTTCCAGGCTGAGGCCCAACTGAAATTCGGCCTTTTCACCCTCTTTCTTTGACGCTGTCCCCGGAGCTCTGCGCTTCATTTAAACCATTTGGTGTGTTATATTGTAAGGTCAGGTGTTAACAATTCACTTCTTCTGAAGAGGCTGACTAGTCTGAAATTCTTAAATTAGTTTTGCTGGAACCTCTGCGTGTGGCAACACCAGCTATGCTTACCTTCTCATGTCCTCAGGCTACATCAGCAACTACGAGTCACATGTCTTAAACTCCATTGCATTCACTTCAATGCTTGTTGTGAATTATTCCAAATAAGCAGACAATGAGTCTGCATAAGATGTGTATGAGAGAGATATATCAGGTGTGTGATTCATACCTGGTGGGCATAATACATATTTTGTGTTCTGCCTCTCACGTACACACTAATATCTCTGCTTCCGTCTTCTCTAATATCTCTCATTAAAAATCTCCCTTCTTGTGTCAGTCCCCGCTCCTTCCTGAGATCCCAGCTCCTGCATCCTTGAAATTGAAGGCTGACTTGAATATTATCACCTCTCATTAGCTTCATTCCGATTCTGTCTGGCTCCCTTTATTGCTCAGTCTTAACCTTCTCACTTAGCAGCATTCGCGGAGAAGTGGTGTCCTTCTGTCAGATGAATTATATCGCTTGTAATATTCCAGCCAGCTGATCCCTGACATTCAATCCCTATTGAGAGAACTTTGTCAGTACTTTGCCTGGATCATGTTCCTACCAAAGTTTACTTTCTTTTAACTGTCATACAGTTTTTGTTGTCACTGAAACCTGTTATAACAGCAACATATGAGAAGTTATATTCGTATAACTTCATTTTACCTCCACCTCAGCACCTCCACAGAGAGGCTGAGGTCCTCCTTCGTGCCCCGTGCCATCAGGGGGTACAATGACTCTCTCAGGAGGAGTGGGGGGGGGGTGGCGAGGTCAGCACGCGGTTAAATGGATTTGGATTTAATTTTGTTTAATTTTATACTGTTTATATTTTAATTTTTTTAGTATATGTACTGTTAAGGCTACATGTGTCTGTTAGTGTAGTGTATGTCTTGTGGTATGTCCTGTTTTGTTTGTGTTTGTTTTTTCCTGGTGTTTGGCTGAGCAGTGGACATCTGCAATTTCCTCCTATCTATCTATCTATCTATCTATCTATCTATCTATCTATCTATCTATCTATCTATCTATCTATCTATCTATCTATCTATCTATCTATCTATCTATCTATCTATCTATCTATCTATCTATCTACCTATCTATCTATCTATCTATCTATCTATCTATCTATCTATCTATCTATCTATCTATCTATCTATCTATCTATCTATCTATCTATGTATCTATCTATCTATCTATCTATTTTAGAGGAAATAATTTAGAATCACAGAAAGTGTTTTCCAAAGTGTATACATTCTTAGTTGTTCACTGACCATTACAAAACTGTCAAAGCTTCATTGTATGAACAGCAAGTGGAGGTACAGAAAACAATTCATGTTGTTGGACGGTTGTAATTCCAACATCATCTTATTTTGTTAAGTTTGATTTACGTATTTTAAATTCTCGCAAATAAATTAGGTTTTGTTTTTCAATTCACAAACCAAAGAACTGACTCTACTCCTGTCTAACAGCTGGATTTGGGAGATATATCTGTTTTTTTTAACAACATGATTGTCTGAAAAAAGAAAGTTCCTCCAGAGACAGCAATGACATGTCTACACACCCTCGATTGCATTTAAAGGGATGCTCCCCACTAGAAATTTGTTTTGTTTTGCAACGGACCGGTTGCAAAAAGGAATCAAATTGGCCGCAAATATAGATCAATCTGTGAGACAGACAGATACACTCTTCTTCTTTACTGACCTGCACTTATCCCAACATCTTTACTTACAATTTATTGATGGAATCCGGACATTTGGTATCCGTGTGTCTTCTTTGCTTCACCTGCTGATGGTTCTCAGCTATCTAGTACATCTCACTTTTCCTACTTTTTACATCAAGTTATGCTGCTATCTGTCAGAATATTATTATATTTATAAAAAATATCTCACCAATATCATGGTGTTATAATTACTTACTGAGGGAACAGTTTTTTCTTTATTTTCTGCACTCATTTTCTCTCCTATTATAATATCCTTGCTTGACCCTCAGAGATATTGCACGTGATTTAGCATTTAATTTCCACATCAAACTGTCAATTTTTCATTTGCAGAGATATCTTAAAAGACTGCTTTTCTTTACTTATATGTAAATACTGTAATTGCCTGCGAATGATGCATGAATGGCTGTTTTCAAAATGAATAAAACATTTGTTCTGGTGGATTTTTTCAATAAAAAAATACAGAACAAAGAGATTCAGCAACTTTTAATGCCATAAGTTCACCGTTTTCTCAAATATCTATTGCATTTCTTCACGTCAGAAATGTGTAAAATTATGTTCTTAATACTTTGAATTTATTTGTTTTTTAACCTTAATTTTTATTCATAATTCCATGCTTTACATTTGTTACAAAAATATGCCGAAGCCTCCACTTAGAGGACAATGTAATTCAAAAGAGTTGCTGCTGCTAAGATGTGTTCTTAATTTAATGTATGGCTGCATCTTCTGTCTGTCTCTAATTATTCTCTGTACCTATTTATAAAAACATTGTGAGACGCATGTTTTATATTCACTAACTTCCCTGCTCAGCCTGCTGCTTTCCAGCAAATATTTTGCCTAAGAGGTGTCTATGAAAGGTTGGACAATATGGGAAGGTAATTGTCTTAGCTTGGACGTATTATGACAATAAATTATTACATGTACTGAAAGACAAATTGTATTGTTTCAATCCACAAGATATCTGTGAAGAGGCATGCTGACTCCATTGAAACAAGGGTTTAGGTAAAGCTTGCTTCTCTGGACTTCTGTGAAAATCATACTAATAATCAGAACCAGTATTTCTAACGGATGTCATAACCACCACCCTTCCCCCAACTAAAAGTGGCATCTGTTTGGGACGTGAGATATACTGTAGTTCCACAGAGAGGTAGTTCTAAAAGTTTCATCATCAACATCACCAGAATTATTCTGAATGCATAAATTGTAGCCACTCAGGGTTGTAAGCGCATTGTCTTTGGGAAGACAACAATATTTTGCTGGAGTGAAATTCAGGTGAAAGAGAGGAGTAGCTCAGGTTTTTTTAAATGTATTGATTGAATAAAGTTGAAACATTTCCTGTCATTTCCTGTTTGACTATGTTTGCAACAAAGGTAAAATAGTTGCAATCTTACCAGCCTGGTTTCCTTTTATAGCATCTTGATGTGCCAGACAAATTAAGATTAAAGGTCTAATGTCGTCAATAGGCCACCGTTCGGCACAACAATAACGGCACAAGTCAAGCACACCCTCAGCAACACCACCGCAAATACAAGTGTGCATATATCATGACAAGTGGCGATATGTGTCAGGTGCTAATGCTCTACAGCATCTTTTATCCCTGTTGTGCAGGTCACACTTCTTGTGTTCCATTATATACTCAAAAATAATTTTGCACTGTTTCCATTTTTAACACTTTCACCTAACTTGTTTTTAGAAGAAAAAAAAAAGAGGTCAGATCACCAGACCTCTTTTAGAGCTGACAAATATCACAACATTTTCCAAACCACCTTGCATGATAGACGAGCGTTAGCTACCATCAGCTATAAGATGATTAGACATTTCAGTTAATTAGAGCTTAAAGATCCGTAGGGCTGCTGTTAGGGTCACAGAAAACAAATGCAATATGTATTCAGTGAATGTTTTCACTGCTATGTTCTAACTTTTTTTTTTTATGACTGTACAATAACTAAAATTGAATCATGTTGATAGAAAAAGTAGTTGGTCAGCATTATGCATCCCTTACGATCATAATTGCTGTTCCAATCTAACTGAATAAAATGTAACTTGTAGAGGGCTTCTTTGTCCGTAAACTCAGGTGGAACATTGAATTATTTTTTTTCAGGTGTGATTCATAGCTTAGAAAATATTTTCACACAGCAAACACACGTTATATTTTCTGCTACTTCTGGTATATTCAACAGTAGATATTCTCTGTTGTCATTTTCTATTCCTTTTCACATCCACCTGTAAATGCTTGTTACTTAGCTGTTAATCACAGACAGCATATTGGAATAACCTTCTGGGGTGAACAGTAAAGCACTTGTTTCATCTGTTGCCAACAGACGACTCTTTGGAATGACACTTTTTGACCTGTAGCTATGCCAGCATTATTTTGTTACAAGGACATTTTCAAGAGCTGTACTATTTCTTCAGTCACCATGCATATTTATCAGCCTTTTCTGAGATGGAGACTGAATTATAGCAAGGTTACCCTTCTTGAGTCAATTTAGCTATGGCACTTATTTGAACTATTTCTTGGTAAAACCTATTGAGGCCACAGAAAATAAGATCAAACAGTATGAACATTGAATTTAAGAAAGTCATGTAGATTAAAAGGAAGAAAGAAAATACAGGTGAAGTGGAGGCTTTATTTATAGAGAAAAACACACTTTTGTGGCATTGCAATGGATTAGCAGATCAATTTACTGGCTTAACAGCCCAAACACACACACACACACACACACACACACACACACACACACACACACACACACACACACACACACACACACACACACACACACACACACACACACACACACACACACACACACACACACACACACACACACACACACACACTCACTCATGCTATAGGGAACCTGCTAGAGGCAGCCTCATTCGGTCATATGACAGCAGACCTTGACACTAAATAAACTACTGTATGTCTAACCTATACTTTGCCCAGATCAATCAAATATTGCTTCATGAAGTCTTTTTCTGTTTTGTGTGGGGTTCAAAAGTACACTACACTGAAAAAAGTTTTAACAAGGGATGGAGTGGGTATGAAACATGTCAAACATAAATGATGTCAGTGTGTGACACAATATGGTATTACATGATTATGATTCTCATCAATCACTATGGCACTTAAAGAAATACATAATTAATCAGTACAAGCAGGTAAGCAAGCTTAACTGGTACAATACCAGTAACATTCATCACACGGGTAATACTGGCATTGCAAACAGTTCTTTCAGTTTCACAATCATGCATAAAGCAACACAAGAAATGCTCACAATGATCATATCCATTCATTAGTTTACAATACACTGAATAAAACTGATGAGCCATACAATGCAGTTATGGGAAAGAGTAGTTGAAGCTAGACAGGGCAGATGTAAGCATTTGTGAGCAGCAGTATGGTTTCATGCCAAAAAAGAGTACTACAGATGCAGTATTTGCTTTGAGGATATTGATAAAGAAGTACAGAGAAGGCCAGAGGGAGCTCCATTGTGGTTTTGTAGATCTGGAGAAAGCTAGAGTAGCGAGAAGTATTTTAGAGCGGTGCAGGAGATGTATGAGGAAGAAGAAAAGGAAGAAGAAGAAGATTTTTAAAAGTAAATTTATTCATAAAAGCCAAATTTCAAGAT
Source organism: Antennarius striatus (assembly GCF_040054535.1). Lineage (NCBI taxonomy): Eukaryota > Metazoa > Chordata > Actinopteri > Lophiiformes > Antennariidae > Antennarius > Antennarius striatus. The sequence continues at coordinate 15,475,147 of NC_090781.1, read as the reverse complement.
AATCACGTTGACACAAAATCCAAAAGAGATTCACACAAAAAGGAATTCACAGCTAAAACATTCCTGAATGAAGAAAACTAACATTTATCAAAGTAAAAACAGAGGCTCTTGTCTTCATGTTGAATATGCTCCATCATATTCAAAGTACAGGACTTAAAACACGGAAGAAGATTTTTTATTTTTGCAGAAACACTTTAACCACACTCAAACATTTTACAATTTTACATTAGATGAAAGTGCTAAAGTGCTTCAAAAATATTAAAAACCAATAAAAAGAAATACAATTTAAAAATCAGTGCATTATATCAGGAAATTTGCAAGAGTGAGTTGATCATCAACTAAAGTGCATAGGACATTTTTGTGACACCAGATGTTCCTAAAGTTATTTAGGTCTTTTGTCATTTTGTAAAAACCAAATTCTAGTTTTAAACGATATCAAAAAGTCAATCCACTGGATTGACTTAAACATCCAGTGGATTGACTTAAACAGCTTTGGAGTACCATATATTTATTTTTCTCAAACATGGTTTTCACAATTAGGAAGAACTGTCCTTTGTAAAAAATGAATATGGCCCGCCAATTTCACAAAAATATAAGTTAGTTTAACAAACTTTTTTAAAGAGGATACAGAGGATCCACCAAACCACATTTCACAATAAAATGGCTCATAATTCTGAATCATCTTTCATTAAACTTTCCATACACAAACACAGAAGGGTACCTTTTCTTATTTGAGAAAATAATACCTGAGTTTAATTACAAATTTTCATCTTTTTAATCTTCTTGTATTTCTTCTTTCCCTCTTTTTTTCTGTCTTTCTTTCAATGAAATACTTCCAGTAAAAGGTTATTTCTGATAATTGTCAGTTTTTCTGTTGACTTGGCAACCAATGTTATATCCGATGTGATATTCAAATCGTATCCAAGGCACATGGAGAGTAATAAAATATCTCTCCATGTGCCTGATTATTTATAAAGCATGATTTCTTCGCAAGGACAGATATCTTCAGCTGTGTGCCATTCAAACTTTCTGTAGGTCACCCTGTGTTTCGTCACACGCTTCCTCTACTGTCATCTTAAAGTTGCACTACATCCCATCGGCTTCTCGTCTCTGTGATATGCTTGAAACACATGTTTTTTAATGGGCAGGACTTGGCAGCGAGCCCGCTGTCACTTTGTCACCTCAATAAAAGCTAGAACTCGGAGAATGTCCGTGGGTGCGTTGCCCCTGCAGCCAGTGCGACCATAGTCACAGACACACTCGGTGCTCGATTGGTTTCGCCTGGAGAAACCATGGCAGACACGGAGGATACAGTTACAACTCCTGAGTTCCGCTGCCTTCTCCAAATGGATCCTTTTCTGGAACCGTACCAGAAGGACTTCAAGAGGAGGTAAAATACGTATTGTGATCCGAGTTTGTCGCAGCGAGTCGTCCGAATCAGTCCTGGTGGAGGCGAGCAGAAGCCATGTTTTCGCTGATTCTCGCATCGTGAAATGACAATACATAAATGACAGATATGACGTGATCGAACACACACAGTCACCGTGTGTGTTCGGGTCTGAATGAGGAGAACACGTGCACCTGTCTGTTCCCGTTTGATTCCCGCCGGTCGTGTCATCGGTGTCTGGAAGTTATTCATCTACTGCAAAATGAACCACTATGACTAGGAAGTCTGTTTAGTTTATAAAGAGTTCCTATAAGTATGCATATAAGTGTACTTGTTGTTTATGACAGTGTCACTGACGTGTGCTTGTCAGGTGACGTTACGTAATGAAGTGGCCGGTCGGATTGTCCGGTTCTCAGTCATCAGGGCGTCCATTGTGGTTGTGGAGCATCAGCGGTCATGCTGCGCTGCAACAGCCTTTGGCTTCGGTTTTCAACGGAAGCTGTGGACGGATACACTCTCCATTTGGGGGTGCGGTAGTTCAGTTCACTTGGTCCTGGGCTGGGGGCCGGAGGGTGGTCGGTTCAAGACCCATGTAGAACAAAAAGGCTTGGAATGTGAACTGAGTGTGGAGAGGTGCCAGTGCACCTCCTGAGTGCGGCCGAGGCGCCTTTGAGCAATGCACCGTCCCCTTAGAAGGTGGGGCACAACACAAAGTAGCTGCCCACTGCTCTACCTGTGTGTGTGTGTGTGTGTGTGTGTGTGTGTGTGTGTGTGTGTGTGTGTGTGTGTGTGTGTGTGGAAAAAATAGGCTGGAGTAGAAAAATAATTGCCCAAAGGGGATTAATAAAGTTTGTTTCTTGCCCTCTAAAAATGTACCTGTTTTGCCTGTCTTTTTGGTGCAACTCTGCATCTTAGACATTAGTTGACATTTTTCTGGTCTCATATGCTTCATGGTTTCCCCTTCAGCCTGGAATTGGCCCTCATTCAAATTCATTATTCTGGTGGAAGTAACTGGCTTCGGAAAGAGTGGTGAAAGTGCTTTTCCAATGTTTGTGGGCTAATACAATTTATAAATCCAGGATTACATCCGCCACCAATTTCAATCACTTGTTTTTTCCCAGTTGCTTAAGTATGATTGGTGATGGTATAAAAATACACATAAAAATAGATGTGGGTGGAATAGAATATTCTTGCATAATGCATCTTTTTAATGTACAGTATATAATTTTTTTTTCCCCGGAAATGCATGAATCAAAGTTGACAGCTCTGTTGAACAATAATTACTTAACAGACTCAATAGAAATGTTTTAAACAACTTTCTTCTTGAAAGGTCCATGAGTCATACAAAGCAGATGCAAGAAACTGTTACATGCAGAACTGAATTTTATATTAACAGTGAAGTTCACAAAGGCGCTCAAAATTATTGAAAGGAAACAACCTTTTACGTCAGACACAAATGTGATTAAATGATAGGACATTATGTAAACCAGAGAATGATCTGTTGCTCGCTGGTAAAGTGTGTTGACCTTGTGCCTTCAATAATCTTTGAAGGTAATTAGATGTTCCCTGTAACTCAATAGACTGTCTCAAAAGTGTCTTTTCACCATTTAATTACATTTTACGTTAATTGTTTGTGATTATTGTTTCTTTTAATTGTTATGAGTCCAAACTTTAACCTGATGAACAGTCTGGAATTTAATGTAAGAACACACTTTTGAAAATAAATGGTCTAATGGCTGAATTGCAGTGAATGTTTTTTTCATCCAAAATAGTGTAAGGTTGTAATGGTGATTTGTTAAAACTGTATTTTTCCTCATGAGGATCATTTCTAGATGGAAGAGTCTCTGGCTCATAAATGTCTGCATGATTTTTGAGTTCAGTTCCCTGCTTCGTGTTAAATTATCACCCACTGAAACGCATCTTTTAAAAGAAATAATTGCATTGCTGTTTACTTGCATGCGGATTTTAATAATGATCTGCATTGCATCGATATCTACATTTCTATGGGTTGTCTGTGAAACTGGGCCCTACAGCTCTGCCCAGAGGCCACAATGTTCAATCAATTTTTCTCATTGTGTCAGATTGTGTTGCTCATGTGGCAGGTAAGGGACCACCTGCTTTGTAGTTGAAACATGTAAATGGGATCTGTATGTGTGCAGATATTAACATATGAGTTCAACCACACACTCAGCATGGGACTATTAGTCTTTACAACACTCATATGTGTCAGTGATGAAAGCTTCACATACATTTTTATTGATATGGATTCACTGTTGTGTGAAAACTAATTCTTGATAGGCTGCTGGTGTTCTAAGGCCTAGAGTCCAAACACCATATCTTTAAGGCAGGCATAAAAATCAAGAGCTTTCTCAAGCTGTGGAGTCACGCAGAGTCTGCAGAGTGCTAAGAATTCAAATGGCTTATCAGAAAGAGACCTATGACCACGCAGCATGATTCTTTAGATTTCACCACCATGTCATGGCTCAAGGCTGCCCACATCTCAGGTTTGCTGGACTTTCGTTAACACTGGCTATTGCCTCTGTGAGCACATAATTAAAGCGATTCCAGGAGTTTTCAATCCTCCCATTTTAATTACTTATTCCGTGGTTGCAGGCAGCTCTTATTCTATTTTATCAGGATGCTAGTTCCAGATTGATTGTGAAACCGTTGATGCTGCATGCAGGTTAGGGCCCCAGCGGGCAGTGCTCTGTTGATATGCTTCATTATTTACCCTTCCTGTTACACAAGTCTGCAGGAAGTGCTGCAAGGATTTTGCAACTCATGGCACCATGAATCTCCTAAATTGGACCAAATGAAAGCATGGAGCATTGGGACTGCTGCTCATTATGGTAAACCATTTTTGCAAAGATTTGAGTATGTCATCACAACTCATTTCAAAGTGGAAATACAGCAATAAAACTGAGACTCGCACTCGTGATGCAATACATTTAAAGCAAAACTGACTATTGATATGAAGAGATGGACAGTGATGCACATGCTCTGACTGAGTAATGAGCTGTAACACATATTACTTGTACCTAAATGTGGGCTATGATGAAATATTATAGTGACTGACTCACATTGCTGGACTGCTTCCTGTACATTATAATGCTGAATGTTTTATATTCTATCTCTAAAGGAGCTTTGGCAGCATTTATTTTCCTGTCAACTTGCTTGAGGGTCAAACTTTGATGTGAAGTTATTTGGGAATGTTACCTTTCATCAGTCAACCTCTTTGCAAATTTTCAAAGCCCTTTTTACTCTCAATGCATTCAGTTAAAGAAGTGAATTAATGACATTATTTGAAAGTCACCTTGCTGCTAGGCAGTATGGAAGCCCTTTTGCCTGAGATCCGGACGAGAAAAGGGTTTTCCTACTTGTGTCTCCAGGCTATTGTTGACTGTCCTGACACCTCTGTGCTTCAGCTGTCACCATCACTCACACACAAAGCGACAGACCTGAACAGTCACTCTAAATTTAGATGCCCAATTTCCTAGCAGCGAGTGTATGAACAGGTTAGAGATCAGATGCTGTGATGAACAAATTTAAAATACATAATTATCACTAAAACCTTTAAAATGCGAGTATAATTTTTTCTAAACTGTATTTGTCAACATAAAAAATTACCTTAGGTTGCAATCAATGTTCCCTCTAATTTTTCATGTGTCTGGGCAAACACACAAACTTCCTGAATGGACTGAGGACCACTGTGAGCAACATCAGGTGTGCACGTTGTGGCCTCACACCAGTATCACACTTGTTCAAAACCTTGGATCATAGCATGATACATGGCTTATTAAAAGAATGAAATTACAGCAGCAATTTTCATTTCTTTATTTTTAATGGAAGTGATTTGGCTCACTTGAAATGAAAAAGACAAAAATCTTGTTCTTCATGAGGTGTGTGTTATATGTAAGGGTCCTGCTTTGGCCTGGCTTAGGGTTCAGGTGTGGCCTGGTTTAGGGTACCGTTCTGGAAGAAATGATACATATACACCATTCATTCATTTTTCTACCCTCTTCATCCGCTTGCACAGCTCACAGGGAGTGTGACCGCCTCAGCTGTCTTAGGGCATGAGGCGGGGCAAACTTCAGACATAACATTTTGTTCACATTGAAACATTAGCCTTTGGTACAATGACGTGTGCTGTTGCTTGTGAAACAGTATAAATTCCGGTAACTATTTGTCTGTAAAATATCTAATTAGTCCTTTTTTTATTAGCATTTCTACTACCCATAAATTATCTAGTAGTAACAGCATTTAATGATAATACCCATAAATAAAAAAATGTCTAAATATCACTACAATATGCACAAATCTGACTTAAATTTTACCCTACTTTTTACATGGTTGTACACTTGGTCCTTATCGTATCATTGGCCGGACAGCTGTCACTCACTGAGTCACAATAAAAAATGGTAGAGAAAACAATAATATTGGTCTAATTATTTAGTTTACATTAGATCTAATATTCGATATTACTGTATTTAGTACTCCACATGTCTGCGTAGGTTCTCTCCGGGTTCTCCGGCTTCCTCCCACCTCAAAAAGCATGCGCTTCAGGTTGATTGGCCGTTCCAAATTGCCCGTAGGAATGAGTGTGTGCGTGCATGGTTGTATGTCTTGGTGTGTGGGTCCTCGGTGCACTGGCGTCGTGCCCAGAGTGTCCCCCGCCTCATGCCCTATGCCGCCGAGATAGGCTCCAGCTCCCCGTGACCCGCTGCAGCGGTAATCTGAAGATGACTGACTGTATTTAATACTGTGACACCCCTGGTGTTGTGTCATGTGGGCAAGAATGACAACCACGGACTTCTTTTGGTGAGCTTCATTTAAGCAACAATCCACAACTCTCAACTTCCACCCAGCACTCACTTTATACACTCACACGCCGACCCCCACCCCCTTCCAAGTCTCACCAACTCATGTACAACTGACACACGCACAGAACAACTCAGTGCAACAAAACACAACAGTAAAAGCACACGGGATATCAAATACGTTTATATTGAATTTTATTTTATGCCTAGTACAGAATTTCTCGTGCGCTGAGACTGCGAGAAGTGCGCAATTCAGCAGGCGCGCAGTTTTGAGGGAACACTGGTTGCAATGATCTGTTGTTTCCATAATTCAAGACACTCGGCATGGCTTTACAGAACGTATTTACATTTTTCAACTTTCACTGCATAAGCCTTGTTATTAAAAAAGATTGGTGTAGTTGTTGCAGCAGTAGTACCTGTAGAAGTCATGGCTTTACAAACTTTGAAGAATTAATTTGAATAAACAAGTTCACTGACAAGAGATGATATTATTACACAGATGCCAATTTTCCACTGATCAGGGGTTTCTGACTACGTTAATTCAAAATTGATCAATTCTGTGAATTGTCTATATCCATTGAGAAAGGGGGGGGGTATGGTGCCACATTTTTATTGTCATTGAAAGTTACCTCGAATCAACTCAATTTCGTAACTTGTTGACCTTGAATGGGAAAGTGGAATAACTGTTGCGCATCTGATGACAGATTTGCAATTGGATGAATGTGAAATGATTTAAACCAATGAAAATACTCATTTCACTCTAAATTAGATATAAATTAGTGAAAACCTCTTGGTTTCAGGGTGCGTAGGCTTCCTAGACCCCCCCCCCCTCCATTATCAATAGTTCAGCTGAAAAAATAATCCTTTCACCAACCCCAGTATTATAATAGAATATGAAAGAGGCATTCTTGAAACGTAAGGTTCACCATTTTGGAATCCTGCTGTTGAAAGGATACGACTGCATGGGTTATACTTTAAAGTTGTCCAGGGACATTCATTGTACAGTACATAAAAGACTCGGCCGTGACTAATGCTTATTAACATGTTGCTGAATTATAAAGTCTTTTAAAAGGCACGATATTTTCCGTTTCTCCCTCATTCACACCCTCTTAATACACTATAGGAATCACAGAGCTTGTGCACTGCTCTCATCCAGTGGTGTTGACCACTGAATGTGAAGTGTGTATTAATGGCTTATGTGGATGAGTCTCATTCAGACTCAAATGAAGACTTGATTGAGCACCAATATCAGCAGATGTTGTAGAGTAAGTTTCAATTGCATCTTTTCATTCACGTGTGTGTGTGTGTGTGTGTGTGTGTGTGTTGATTTATTCAAATGAAATGTATGGAGGTTTTTTGCATGGGTCTAAACTCGTACTTTTTTATTGATGCTTTTGTCCATTTGTAAACATTTCATATCCAGGGCATAACTCGGAAGCCATTCGGTGTTTTGTTTTGTGGAATTTTTTGGTAACTTGTCTAACGCATGAAACAAGTTTAAAACAAGTACCTTTTGGTACCTGTGATGTTTTGTTTTCCTTAGTTAGATGAGAAAACAATGAACTTGGGCTGTTTTTAGTTTTTGTTAATACCTTTTGACATATCTTCAACAAATTGTGCAAAAAGAACAAACAAATAGTTCCTTTTGCAAAAAAAGGGGTGGTGCAGGGGTCCACGGTGGGCGTCATGGCGAACGAACACAAAGTCGGCCCCATGTAGGCCGGGGGGGACCCAGAAGTCCGGGGCGCCGTGTTGCAAAGTGGGGATTGGTCTAAACGTCCCGGCTACCTCCAGCAGGGAGGAGCGCTGCTTGGCTGCGGACCACGGGGTGGTGGCGTCCGGGATGAAGTCCCCGGGAACTCTCAGCGTCTGGCCGTAGACGAGTTCTGCAGATGAGGACTGTAAGTCCTCCTTGGGGGCGCACCGTAGGCTGAGCATGACCCAGGGGAGCTTATCCACCCAGTCACTGTCGGTCAAGCTAGCGCGTAGTGCCGCCTTCATGGACCGGTGGAAGTGCTCACATAATCCGTTGGCTTGCGGGTGGTAGGAAGTGGTCCGGTGCAGCTTGACCCCAAGGCTCGTAGCTACTGCGTTCCACAGCTCCGAGGTGAACTGCGAGCCGCGGTTGGAGGAGAGGTCGGATGGAGTTCCGAAGCGCGCAACCCACGTGGAGATGAATGCACGGGCCACGTCGGACGCCGCTGTCGAGGAGAGAGGTACGGCCTCGGGCCAGCGGGTCGTCCTGTCTACCATGGTGAACAGGTAGGTGAAGCCGTTGGAGGAGGGAAGTGGGCCCACTAGGTCGACGTTGACGTGGTCAAATCTTCTCTCGGGGACCGTGAAAGGCTCAAAGGGGGCCTTTGTGTGGCGGTGCACTTTGGCGCATTGGCAGGCCACGCAGGAATCGACCCATGACCTCTAGTCCCTCTTGAGCCCCCGCCACACGAATTTCTGGGAGACCAGCTTCACGGAAGGCTTCCTGCCGGGGTGCAACAGGTTGTGCACCGCATCGAAAACGTCAGTCCGCGGGGACCAGGGGGCGGGGCTGGCCAGTGGAGACGTCACACAGCAGCTTGACGCCGGAGTCACCAACTGCAATATCCTCCAGGCTGAGTCCAGTGTCAGAGGTCCTGAGGGACTGTACCTCATCGTCCGAAGCCTGGTCGGCGGCCATACGGCCGTAATCAAGGCCCAGCTGGACGGTCCCGACGGCCGCCCTGGAGAGGCAGTTGTCTTTACCAGCGACGTCTTTACCAGCGACGTGCTGGATGTCCGTCGTGTACTCGGAGATGTATGACAGCTGGCGCTGCTGTCGAGCAGACCACGGTTCAGCCACCTTGGACATCAAGAACGTGAGGGGTTTGTGGTCCACGAACGCCGTGAAACTCCGGCCTTCTAGTAGGAAGCGAAAATGGCAGATGGCCAAGAAAAGGCTCAGGAGTTCCCTGTCAAACGCACTGTACTTGCGTTCCCTGGGGGTTAACTGGCGGCTGAAAAAGGCAAGGAGCTGCCAGGCACCACCGACCAACTGTTCATGCACAGCACCGACAGCGTAGTCCGAGGCATCGGTTGTGACTGCGACTGGGGCCCCAGGCACCGGGTGAGCCAACATAGCGGCGCCGCTTAGCGCCAACTTGGTCGTGTCGAAGGCGGTCTGTCGCTCGTCCGTCCAGTCGACGGCCTGGTTGGGGGACTTGTTCTTCAGGGCCTCGTACAGCGGGCGCATGGTGTGCGCTGCTCGGTGAATGAACCGGTGGTAGAACGTCACCATGCCGAGGAACTACCGGAGCGCTCGGGCTGTGTGTGGCCTAGGGAAGGCAGAGACAGCTTCCACTTTCGAAGGGAGGGGGACGGTGCCATTTTTGTCGATGAGATGTCCGAGAAAGTGAATGGAGGTCTGCCCGAAAAGACACTTGGCCAGGTTGATGATCAGGCCGTGCTGGTTAAGTCTTGTGAAGAGGTCCCGGAGGTGAGTCAGGTGTTCCTCCTCTGAGGAGCTAGCGACCAGAATGTCGTCTAAGTAGACGAAAACGAAAGGCATGTCCCTTAGCGCAGAGTCCATCAGCCTTTGGAAGGATTGGGCTGCATTTTTAAGCCCAAATGGCATACGCATGAACTCAAACAGTCCAAAGGGTGTGACCACCGCCGTCTTGGGAATGTCTGAGAGGTGCACGGGGACTTGGTGGTAACCACGTACCAAGTCAACTTTAGAGAAGACGACCTTACCCGCCAGGTGCGCCGAAAAATCTTGGATGTGGGGAACCGGGTAGCGGTCCGGTATAGTAGCATCGTTGAGGCGACGGTAATCGCCGCACGGTCGCCAACCGCCGTCTGGTTTAGGCACGATTTGGAGGGGCGAGGCCCAGGGGCTGTCCGAGTGTCAGATTATCCCAAGCCGCTCCATATTAGCGAACTCGCCAGCCTCTCCGGATCGAGCCGCCGGGCCCTAGCATAGATGGGAGGGCCCTTAGTGTCAATGTGGTGCTCGACACCATGTTTGGCCGTGGCGGCGGAGAAGGTGGGTTGGGGAACTCGCTGAGGAGGTGCTGGTACTTGTCACCCTCCGAAAGAGAACTGGAGAGGCCGTTGTATTCTGCCCCGTCGCGGACGCACTGTAACGAGGAGAAGGTCAGTGCGTCCACCAGGCGGCCATGTTTGACGTCCACGAGCAGGCCATGGGCACACAGAAAATTGGCGCCGAGGAGGGGGAAGGAGATGTCGGCCGTGACAAACTCCCATGTGAAGCGCTGGCCCCCAAAACACAGTCTAACAGTTTTTGTGCCATAGGTGCGAATCGGGGTGTCGTTGGCGTACGTCAACGGCGGTCCCTGGGCCCCACCGGCGGTGTCCCTCACCGTGGCTGGCAGGACGCTCCTCTGAGCACCGGTGTCGCAGAGGAACTTACGTCCAGAGATAGAGTCTTTAATGAACAGTAACTGGGTCGTGGCGCCCGCGCTCACAGCCTTCACAGAGCGCGGGCCATAGCTGCAGGGGGCGCGGCACTGCTTCGCCTTCACGCCGAAGCGTGCGTGGAAGTAGCATAACCCCGGGTCAGAACGGTCGGAGGTGGCGGGGGCGTTTCTGTCAGTCTGTACACCGGCGTACAGGGGTGTGTGACTGCGTGCCGGGGGAGCGTGACTGCGCGCCGGGGCCAACACATCGGGGGTGAAACGCTGTGTAGCTAAGAAGAAACGGTCAGCCTCCTCTGCTAGAGCACGGGGTTCCGTAATGGTCGTATTGGCGAGCGCCGTCTGCACGTGCGGCGGCATGTGCCTCAGGAAAAGTTCAATGAAGAGGAAATTCAGTTCTTCCTCCCCCAGTAGGGCTAACATCATTTCCATGTGTTCTGAAGGTTTGCTGTCCCCCAAACCTTTAATGGCAAACAAACGCCTGGCTCTCTCAGGCCGTGACAGTTCAAAAGTTTTGAGGACATATGCCTTTAATGCTGGGTACTTATCACTCGCAGGAGGGGATGTGATGAAACCCACTGCCCTGGCTGCAGTAGAGCTCCCTAGGGCTGCGACGACGTGGTCGTAGCGTGTAGCGTCGTCATCCACGCCGCGGAGGGCGAACTGAGCCTCCGCCTGGGCGAACCATGCCGCGGCGGACGTCTCCCAAAACTCTGGCAATCTCAGGACGATAGTGATGTTCGTCATTTTCGGATCAGTCTCGGAAACTTCGTCAAGACTGACGTCGGGGTCACCAGTGTGGTGCCGAAGAATTGGAGTCAGAGGCGGAGTATTGAAAGGAGCATAAACTTTACTGCTGAACATTTGATCAGGGTAAGACAGAATGACTAACACCTTAACCTGTCCGTGTAGGAACACCCAAACTACACCCAAAGTACCTGGGTGAATTATGTGACCCCACTACAAACTACTTTTTAATGTCAGGCTGCTAATTAACTGGAAAATATGACGCTGTTTTACTCCTAGAACTGACTTTAACGTCGGTCTCACCGCCGTGAATCTCACCGCACGTTGCTGCAGACAGAATACACAAGCCTGAATGCACCCCTCCGCCGCCTACCCAGAGCTATCAACTACATTTGTAAATCAATGCAGCACGCCCGTTGGCACCTTTGTCTAGCAGTGACTGCTTTTGAAATTTCAGAAAAGGCTGGAAGATCAGCTTTGAGGGTCTTTCATTCACCTTTATGCCAGTTTCTCCGTGTTTTTCCACATTATAATAGAATGGACCATCACTAGATTCCAGATGACAGCACAATGGCATTTTTTAGACCAATTAAGTTTAAAGAGGGTTATTTAAGACGCCAAATAGTTAGGAAATACTGAGATCAGTCAGTCAGTCAAACTTTATTAGTAGAATTGAGGAAAATTTGTTATGTTGTGCTACGTAACCACCGGTGCTCCTACAGTCTGCTCTACCGTCTGAGAGCAGCTCAGTCAGAGCCGGGACTTCGGTGACGCCCCTTCACTACCGTTGTTAGGGGGCGTGGGCCTGAGTGCCTTGTGAGGGGGCTCCCCTGGTGACGGAGTGCGGCATGACTGCCGGCCAGACTGCCGGCCTTTTTTTCAGCGATCATGTTTTTAACCAATATTAATATGAATATTAAGCCACATATATAAGACGCACCGGATTATAAGGCGCACTACGGGTTTATGAGAAATGTTTAGGTGTTTAGGTGCGCCTTACAGTGCGGAAAATACGGTAATGATAAAAATAATTAAATATGTATTTTTCTTGGTATTTACATTTATTTCTAAATGACTGCTAAATAATTCAAATACACACAAATGGTGCTGTAGTTTAAAGATTTTCCTGTAACAGTTGTTCTGACAGCAGTCTGTTTGAGAAAGATCCACTGACTGTTTATTAGTTGGTGGGAAAGGTGGTCCAGAATGGACACCATTTTTTTTAAGCGTCCCCCTTGCCACCATGGCATCCAGTGTGTCCAGTTAAAGCCAATATCAGAGAAGACCTTTGGAATCAATTTTGATTAGTCTGTTGGTTTCATCGGCTCCAATGCTGCTCTCCCAGCAGCATTGGACGAGTGGGGTCACCATATCATCCTTGCCCTGAAGGTACAGAGACTATAGCTCTGCTAGACTCTTCTCCTTCTGATGCCAACAAGCTTCACATTGTTCTTGGCCTCGTTCAGAAGCTAGTGAATTTCAGCCAGACCTGTCTACAACTGTCAGCCAGTGCCCTGGGCTCCTCCTACTCTCCGTCATCTTTACACCAGACCCCTGCAGAGTCAGATGTTTTCTGAAAATGTGAAGTGTACATGGTGAACTGTAACAAAAACAACACAGTCCCTGAAAAATAATTTATCTTTAAGGTATTAAAATGTTTGAAGTTGTAGGGAATATTACTGGGGTTGCGCTAGCCATTCGCCACTCGCCATAGGTGAAATAAATTCCAGATTGGCTACAAGGTTTTCAGACTGTGTAGCCACAGTGGCGTTCTTATTTTTATGGAAAAAAGGCTAAAACTTACATCTTTTTCGCTCGCTAGCGGCACTCGCTATTTCCGCTAGCGACAGCGCCAGCGCCGCTACTGCTGCTAGCGAGTGGCGCTAGCAGGAATAGCGCCGTTATTTCCGCATGCCGACATGAACCGAACGCTCCCAATCATTCAATATGCATTTGGGTCATAACGTCCCCTCGTCCAAAGAAAAACAAAAATATTGTTTTTTTACAAGCTGAACCGGCAAATTGGTGTAAGACAAGGCGAGGACGATCAATGAAAAGAATCCAGTGTTTTATAGTTGAGTTTGTGTTAAAGTCCTCATTAATAAACAAATGGTGAATGCTGAGAGGGGGGAGGAGTCGAGACGGACCGATCAGAAGGTAAATGAAAGATATTATCAATACTTGTCTTAGACTTTTGATCCCTATTACCGGCAGGAATAACCAGTGAAAGTTACAAGTAAACATTGAGTAATATTTTGTATGACTGTATCTTCACATAGTGAATGCAAGTATTCAGTTGTTGAATCTCACATTTATTCCTGCATAAAGTAGGAGAGAAATAAAGATAGTTCAGCTTGAACTGTTGACTTTAGTGTATTTTTGTAGGTAAACTGAACAGAAGATTTTGCCCTCAGAATGCAGGAAAACAACCCCATTTTCTAAAAAATTTCCCAGGGGAGGCCCCCCGGACCCCCCCCAACAACCCCCACGACGAGCGTCGGTCGTCCGCGCACTGCACCACTGTCTTGGACACAGACTGTGGCTTTTTGTGGCTTACTCGATTCTTTTACACTGAGCCACAGTGGCTTAGTCATACTACCTCCTAGAGCAAGTCCAGTATTAGATTGCGTCGATTGTTCGAGAAAACGTAGAAATCCAACACTGGACTGATTTTTGGACTAGACAGGTCGTTGAAGTCACTTATGGCAGTGCTGTGTGCAATACTATTTGTAAAGGTAATATCTCAGTTTTCTCCAATACATTTACAGATAGAGAACAAAACAAGAGATAAGACAGCCAGGCCCATAATCTGTAACTCAGATCTATAATCTCCTACTGCTCTATTACCACCAAATAGGGGACAGGACAGAACTCCTTTGTAATTTCTTGCTACAGTGACTCATTGTGACTCTTATTGTGCACTACCTGACAATAAACAGTATTAGTTATGAGAGAAAATAAGACTATTGTGTATATACAGTATATATGTGCGTGTGAGTGTGTGTGTGTATACTATATATTTTTCAATATATTCTATATCCTCACATATATCCGACACTCACGCACGCAGCCGAACGAGTGTGTGTGTGTGTTTGTGCGTGTGTGTGTGCGCGCGCGTGTGTGTATTGTTTATGAATTATTTTCATATATCAATCTTCTGCGCATGCGCGAGCAGGCTGCAGTTTCCTCTGCTCAGAGCGAGTTTGTTTGCATAATTTTGCGGTTTTTTTCTATGTTTCTGCGTGTATTTTTCTAACGTAAAATTATATAATGTATAGTGATATGCTGGTGTACTCCAGGGAGGAGTTGATGTCCATGAGGGTCAAAGGAGACCCCGCAACACGCGATCTCATCCCCGCTGAGCTCCGACGGAGATATCGCGGATGCCGAGCGGGTCGAGTTGAAAGGACTAGACTAACAGCTAGAGCCGCTAACCGGAGGAGAGTCAAGCCCTCCGTCCCCTCCGTCATCATGGGGAACGTGAACTCTCTACCCAACAAGTTGGACGAACTGACGGCGCTGTGCAGGACTGATCATCGCTACCGGGAGACCAGCTTGTTGGTGTTCTCAGAGACGTGGCTAACTGGCGACGTGCCGGACGCTAACGTCCGACTAACCGGCTTCTCCTCCGTCCGAGCGGACCGGGACACGAACACCGCCGGTAAGAAGAAAGGAGGTGGATTAATCCTCTACACCAACGATAGATGGTGCCATCCGGGACATGTGACGGTGAAATCAACACTGTGTAACCGCGATCTGGAGCTAACAGCTGTTAGCATCAGACCCTACTACCTGGCGCGTGAATTCTCACACGTCATCGTCCTCGCCGTCTACATCCCTCCACGTGCGGACCCTGAGGCGGCACGAGAGACCATCTGTGGGACCACCTCTGCTCTTCGGACCCGGCACCCGGAGGCGCTCGTCATCATCACCGGTGACTTCAATCACGTCACCTTGGACTCGGAGGAGGAGGAAGCTGGAGAATGCAGCTGGAGAAGCAGCTGGGGCGCAACCAAGTGCGGGAGGTCTGGAATGGGATGAGAACCATCACCGGACACGGGAAAGGGCGCAGCACTGTGGAGGGGAATATTGAACGAGCGAATGAACTTAACAGCTTTTTCAATCGGTTCAGCTCCCCCACCACTCCCGGCTCCTCGTCCCAGGCCTCTCCTGGCCTACAGACCTCTCCTGGCCTACAGGCCTCTCCTGGCCCTACAGACCGCTCCACTGATGCTCCCTCCTCCTGTGCTTCCTCTCCTTCCACCCCTGCCACTTCTCCCGAGCCCACTCCAAGAACTGCGAAGCTCAACGGCCCCACCTCAACCACTGGACTTCCAACCTCGCCACAACCTCCTGCTCCCACCACGACCGAGACCATCATCACTGCAGACCTGGTGACGACAACGCTGAGGAGGCTCCGTCCCTACAAGGCGGCTGGACCAGATAAGGTCTCCCCAAGACTCCTCCGAGCCTGTGCTTCGGAACTAGGGGACCCCCTGCAACAATTGTTCAACCTCAGTCTGCGGCTGGGGAGGGTCCCGTCACTGTGGAAGACCTCCTGCATTGTCCCTGTACCCAAGAAAGGACGCCCTACTGAGCTCAACGACCACCGACCGGTCGCTCTTACCTCCCACGTAATGAAGACCCTAGAGCGACTGGTCCTGGAGCTTATGCGTCCACAGGTGCAGGGTGCTATGGACCCTCTCCAGTTTGCCTATCAGGCCAAGGTTGGGGTTGACGATGCTGTCATGTACCTCCTCCACCGCACACTCTCCTACCTGGACGCCGGGGGCTGTGCCGTCAGAGTGCTCTTCTTCGACTTTTCGAGTGCCTTCAACACCATCCAGCCCCAGCTCCTGCAGGATAAACTGACCTCCATGGCTGTGGACCCCTACCTCGTGAGCTGGATTACGGACTACCTAACGGACAGACCCCAGTACGTCCGTATGGGGGACTGCTTGTCTTCTATGGTGACCAGCAGCACGGGGGCGCCACAGGGGACCGTTCTATCCCCCATTCTCTTCACCCTCTACACATCAGACTTCAAGCACAACTCGGATACATGCCACATACAGAAGTACTCCGATGACACCGCGATAGTGGCATGTATCCGGGAGGGTGATGAGGGGGGGTACAGGGCATTGGTGGCTGACTTCGTGGAGTGGTGCCAACAGAACCAGCTCCAGCTCAACGTCTCCAAGACAAAGGAGATGGTTCTGGATTTCCGGCGGGCACCTCCCTCTCCACAGCCGGTGATCATCAATGGCAGTGAGGTGGAGGTGGTAGAAAACTATAAGTACCTGGGACTGCAGCTAGACAGCAGACTGGACTGGTCACTCAACTCCAACTGTGTGTACAAGAAGGGGCAGAGCAGGATGTACTTCCTAAGGAGGCTGGCCTCCTTCAACATCTGTCCTAAGCTCCTTTTCATGTTCTATCAGTCCGTAGTCTCCAGTGTGCTGTCATACGCCATTGTGTGTTGGGGTGGGGGGGCCAGGAAAAGAGATATGGACCGTCTGAACAGACTCATCCGCAGAGCGGGCTCAGTGGTCGGGCTGAGCCTGGACTCTGTGGATATGCTTCTGGAGAGCAGGACCATGTCTAAAATTAAGGCCATCATGAACAACACCAGGCACCCCCTACACACCACCTTCTCCCAGCAGAGAAGCACCTTCAGCGGCAGACTGCTGTCACACAGCGCCTCCACAGAGAGGCTGAGGTCCTCCTTCGTGCCCCGTGCCATCAGGGGGTACAATGACTCTCTCAGGAGGAGCGGGGGGGAGGTGGCGAGGTCAGCACGGGGTTGAAAATGGATTTAATTTAATTTAAATTTAATTTTATACTGTTGTATATATATATATATATATATATATATATATATATATATATATAAAATTTATTTATTTATTTTTTATACTGTTTTTATATTTTAATTCAATTTTATACTGTTTAGATTTTATTTTATACTGTTTGTATTTTAATACTGTAATATTTTAAATTTTATACTGTTTATATTTTTAGTTATAGTTTAGTATATAAGTCCTGTTAGTGCTGCATGTGCCTGTCTGTTAGTGTAATGTATGTCTTGTGGTATGTCCTGTGATGTCAGTGTTTCCTTTTCTCCTGGTGTTTATCCAGTATTATTTGTTAAGTAATGCCTGAGCAGTGGATATATGCAATTTCCTCCGGGATTAATAAAGTATCTATCTATCTATCTATCTATCTATCTATCTATATCCAGCATTTTTATAGTGAGGAAAAAATCACATGTAGCTGGATAGTAACAAAACCACAGTAGTCATAATCCAGCTGTGTCATGACACGATTTCATGTTCTGTGGCTTATTATTATTTTGGCTTCATGGCCCACGATGTAACTGTTTCAGTTCGGCTTCGCTGCTCTCCTCTGTGTCGTTTGTGCCACAGCAGGTAGCCCATTTTTAGAAAAACCTTCTGATAAACCCACTGTAGGCTTTTTACTCAGCTTCAAACTGCAGGCAGAAATAGTTAGCAACACCCTTGTGGACACAGAGACATATACAGCAGCTAAAGAGCTGCTTATTTCCATTTGTCGCTGGCTGTGTAAAATGTCATCATTTTTACTGCTTATATCCTCTACTGAAATTTCTAATCCAGAGCCTAGTGTTTGGTATTTAAAGAAAATTACTGTAGTGTGACAATACACTTTTAGCTTTCATTAATATGAGTAATATTAATGATTAACATTATTAATATTAATTAATTTCATATTCAACATAGGTCCGACATGTAGTTCCTCTTCAGGTCATGTAAACTAACTGTTCCAGCTGAGAGTCACCCTGAAGAGACTTACGTTTTTACTTAGTGGCTGTGAAATGAAAGTGAGAGCAGTTGAATACTGTCAGGAAGTTTTCACATTAAAATTCAATATTCTTATGCCAGACTAAAACTATTATTGACTCCCACTTGTCCAGGATAACCCTGGCATAAGTATATGTAGATCCATTCGCTGGAATTTAAATATTAACAGGTAATTTCTACACTGATTACATGAGCTGGAAAAAATGCACTTATAGGTTCCATAACCTCGGAAGACATGTGATGACTTTAAGTGAAGACGGAGGGACAACAGATGAGAATTCTGCTCTCCTATCATTGGTGGGACTTTATTAAGAATTCAGGGCTACTCTGAGGGAATGGCCGT
Organism: Antennarius striatus; assembly: GCF_040054535.1. Classification (NCBI taxonomy): domain Eukaryota; kingdom Metazoa; phylum Chordata; class Actinopteri; order Lophiiformes; family Antennariidae; genus Antennarius; species Antennarius striatus. The sequence goes on along the minus strand of NC_090781.1, from coordinate 15,456,605 downwards.
ACTCTGAGGCTCTGCTCTTTGGCTTAATTGGAGAATGTTGTACGGCATGCTGCCTATGGGTACCATGTATAGTCTCGTACCAAATGTGCTACTGAATAATTGTAACCTTAATCTGGTGCCAGGATGAAAGAGGAGAAGAATGACACTTCATTAAAATAGCATTTATAGATCAAGTGCTGCAAAGGTGCTCTCAAGACACACAAGCATGTATATGTTTTGTATGTGTGTGTCTGTGTTTGTGTGTGTGTGTGTGTGTGTGTGTGTGTGTGTGTGTGTGTGTGTTGTGTGATCAGATCCCACCTTGCTGCATTCTCACATGGGAACAGGCTCAGGAGATTCATGGTGAACACAGCATCAGTGCAGGATTTGGGTTCTTAGTCCTTATGGATCTCATTTGTTATAATCATAAGCAGGACTTTCATGCCTATTAATAATGTGGCTTCGCCCTGCAAGTCCTCCCTTTGCGCTTCCTTTCAGTATAGTCTTGAAATGGGGACAAAATGGCAAAGGAGGCATGTGGCATCATTGGTCGGACTTTAAAGCTTTACATTTGGCAAGAGCTGCCTGTATCCACTACGCTCAACATGGGGAGCAGCTGCTGAGAAATTGTACTGTTGCTTCAGCCCATCATGACTAGCCCCGGGGCATTCCCAGGCCAGTCTGAACTTGGCTTCAGGGCTGTAGGGTAGAATGCACTTAACTCAGTTGGCTGAAAGAGGCTTTCTGTACCAGGGGGAATCTGATATGGACACCAACTGGCTGCAGGAACTTAAGTGAGATAAATTGCAAAGTAGTCAGTGTATCCTTCCCAGTTGAAGGTAACAGACAGAGGTTTATTAGTCATGTTATGCCTGTAGTAACACATTGTTGTGGGAATGAGACAGGTTTGCATCCTCAGATGGCACTTCAGAGATAATGCTACAACGAAAATGTTAGGATGCTGCATTGAATGTAATTGAAAGTATTTTAGACATGTTGAAATGAAATCAACACTTTAAAACACATTACCACAGTTTCATTTGTATTCATGTATTTTTAATTTATTTGATAGGTGTTCACCCATTTAATTTAATGGGCTTGTTAGTAAGAGTTACAAATAATTGGCAATAATTAATTACCAGAATTACATAATAAAACTGTTAGAATTATACGATCGATGATTTTGAATATTACATTCATGACTTACTGAAAATACAGCAGAGCAGCTGTTTTCTCCTCAAATGGTAATAATACTAGTAAATATTAACATGATGATATGTTATGTGTTCACATGTCGACACGCTGTGTCGCCATTGTGACAAAACAATAATGAAACCATTTGAATTTCTAATTCCTCCTGTGGCGAGTAACAGCCTTTCTTTGGAAATAAAATTCCAATGTGGTGAATTTTCCTTCTTACATGATTTTGGTCTTTTTCCTTTTGTTTGAAGGTATGGTCTGCTACAAAAACAGCTTTTCCAGCTGGAGGAGGCAGAAGGAGGCTTTGACCAGTTCACACGTAGCTACAAGACCTTTGGTGTGCAGCGGCAGCCTGACAACAGCCTCCTTTTTAAGGAGTGGGCTCCTGCTGCAGAAGCCCTCTTCCTCACTGGTGACTTTAGTAAGTAGTCTCAGGAGAAATATCAGCGCAGGAACAAGTCAGCAGTGTGACATCATATTTTATTTTCTCAAAGCTTTAACTGTTTCTCAACTGATATCGGAGCATGTATGCTCCATATTTAAAGCACGGAATTCCTATAAATCTGGCCAAATGTGGATGTGAATGCCTGAAAATTAAAGATAAAAGTTGAGGCTTTTTTGTTTCCAAGTATGTCTTCTTTCGCTCTCAATTAATTTGTATAATAAGTTTTTTTGTGTTATCAAATCCCCTTTGCTTTTCATATGGTAGATCCTGTCATGGTGTTTTTAAGGAAGCATGCAGCCATCAGACAGCTGAAGTTCTGCTTTGTTGAAGTTGTATAATAACTGACAATTTGCAATAGTTCTACCAAAAAGGAATACAAGCTTTAATTAAAAGTTACATGCACTGATGGGAGTCTCACGAAAATAAAAGTTTGAGTGCAAATGTAGAGCTTGCATATGTTGATTGTTAAATAAGAAAATATTGATGCCAAAATGCTCAAACTGAAGACAAAGCAGAGGGAGCTGGGTTACAAGGTTCTCGGCCCTTTTGATCAATCAACTTGGGAGTGGGAATTGTGAAAAAATATTGATGACACTGGATAAACCAGCAGACTGAAGGGAGTTCTTTTGAATGTGAGAGTGTTTTTTTCTATGTTCTAGTTATTTCATCATCGCCTGTAAAGTTGTTGAGTGAGTGCAACCTCTGTTTTTGTGCTGAAATCTCTGTTCCCTGCAGACCCAGCTTTGGAAGTAATTTCAGGTTAATGGTCTTCTGAGTGGTATTTTTCTAGTTTTTTCTAGTTGTGAAAATGCACAAAAAGTGTTTATTTGTGTCATCGTTAGCAAGATTAAGTGAGACTCGCTTTTATCTATCAAACAGATATGTAAGGTAATGCACGCTCTCTGTTTTCTTTATTTCTTAGTATTTTATCTTGATGTACTGAGCTCTATTACACATGCCAGCCGTAATATATTACCCCAAACAAACGAGTGAATACACAAAAAATAATAACAGAAAATCAAGAATAACATGAAGGATGGTGGCAGAGTTCAGATCTATGCTCATAACTCAAACATCATTAGTTATACCGCAGCACACACTAGTCTCTGTGCCACATCCATTCTGAACTGAAGCCCTGCAGGTAATGATAAAGGGAAGCAAACGCTAATACCCTCAGATTGATACTGTGCATCAAAGCAGAGATTTATCAATTTGTTTATTGTCCCTACACATTTCCTTTTGTGTTATCGCTGTTGCTGCCATTCCCCATTTCCATATTTTTCCCGTTCCTTTTCCTTTTTTAATTATCTTCCCAGGACCTTGGGCAGCAGCTCAATTCCAACATTCAATTCTGTGAGAGATTACATTTTGACATGGCTCAGTCATATTATTTGATTTCAATTTCATAGTAAATGTGGAAACAGCCCAGCAGCCCTAGTCATGAATATGGTGCATGTTGGATGCATAATGCACTGTTTTTTAACGTAGCTTAAGCAAAAGCAGATAAATAAATTTTGACAAAATATGACTTGGCCTGCCTATGAGGAGTGCTGGTGTTGTGCCAAGCCACTTCTGTAGCATTTCCTCTGATTCATTTTCTTTCCCACCTGTGTCTTTTTCCCCTCATGAATAGCAACCAGCTATGGATTACTGAATTAAAAACAAGATCCTACATTGACATACCAAAGTGGCATCTTCATATATTCCTGTCAGTCAATGACAATTTGTAATGTGTGATCAGCAGGTTATGGATGTAATGCCCCTCTTTTCCCTCATAGATAAAATTCAATGAGCAGTAAAGTGGTATTTTATCAGTTTTTCTTTTAGCTGACTGAACCTGCTGCTTTACTCACTGTTGCAAAAGTCATGGAATCAGGGCAGAGCACGAAAACAAAAAGAAAGGATTAGGGTAGATGTTTTTTTAGATGAGACAGTGGGAGACCAATTGTGTGAAGACAAGTGTAGAATCAGAAAAATAAAGAGGCCTGTGACCACAAGGGGATATTGGAATAATGTAAAAGCAGCGGTGATAACGTTCAGCTCTGTCTGCTGTTAGCATGAAAAAACCGCAACTGTTATTTATTTTATTTCCAAACATTTTCAAATCCCTGTGTTTGAATTAAAAAAATTACTTCCAGCGACAACTCCTGGTGGTAAAATTTAAAAATCTTGCATAAAAATGCTTTCCTGGATGGGTGAAGCAATAATCATGAAACTAATTCACATAATCAGACTTGAACTAAAAGTATAACACAGATTTGTAATAATACATCAGCTAAAAAAGGTTTAAGAGGTTATTTTCATCCTGACGAGTCAAGACCTCACTTTGGTCACATGATAGATCTAAGGCTAATAAACAAGCTACAAAAATCATTACCTCAAACTATATATTTTGTAATATTTATGCTAAGATATATGCACCGACTTCCTGTAGGCATTGATTGTTTGGCTTTGTTTGATCAGGAAACTGCTCTTTAGACCTTATATTTGAGTCTGTATTGTAAACCAATTAATCTGATTTGTTCAATTGCGCTCTGTGTTCCCCTACAGATGGCTGGGAAAAATTCTCCCACTCCTACAAAAAGAAAGACTTTGGCAAATGGGAACTGATTCTGCCACCCAAGCATGACAAATCTCCAGCTGTGGATCACAACACTAAACTCAAGGTAGAGAACAGAACGTAGTTTCACGCCCTCATTAGGTGTCATACTGCTATGATGGCACTTGTCACTGTTACCTACGAGTGAGAGTCCGTGTCATGTGAAACCCTGGTGTGTGACTGTCAACAACCTGCCATACTCACAGCATGCAGAGCATAGATTACTCTATGTACACATTCTGCGCAGTGGATGGTAGGCACACCTCAAGAGCCCAGGTGAAGGCTTTTATTTTATCGCCTGTCTGCTGCAGGTGTCCCATAGGGCATTGATCCATGTTTGTCTCGTAAATAATTCATTAGGCTTAAATACAAAAAGACAGTCCGTCTATTATGCTATGTCTCCCAAGAAAATAGTGTGGAAGAGTAATAATCTTGAAATTAGATGCCAGACATGGAATGGATGGCATCGAGGCACCACTCTCCTTGGGACTGGGTCATCGTTGGCAGACTTCTGCACCCTGGACAGACTGTCCACCTCCCATTGTTGGTGGAGGTCAGTCTAAGGACGATAACAAGCAGATGGAAGCGCTGGCACCTGGCCTTTTCTTGTGCACCCCTGCTGCCTATGAATGCTGTCTTGCTGTGAGCTCTACTTTAGAATTAGTTCCACAGCACTCCCTCGTGGAAGCACAAACCTGGCTCCAATCACTCTTGTGTAGAGCAGTTTGCCCTTCTACCCCCTTTGTTCAGGGCCCAATTTGTCTCGTAAACAAGCGGTGTCATTTTGCGACAACATTTGCAATGAGCTTTTCATGTTGACGGTATGCAAGGCTTCAGAAAAGTGAACCAAAGTGTCATCTGACTGATCAAACACACATCTTTTCATCCACACCTTACTTCTTGGCTATTGGTTTTCTCTTTGTTGTTGTTTTTCCCATTCATGCACCACCTATGGCTTCACAGCAGCCAGATTTTTGTTTAATGCTCCAAAAGCAGGCTGACTTGTCTGAAGGGCCACTGCTCTATCAGGCTTTATGCCAGTCCATTTATCCAACTATCTTCTCCTAATCCTATAAACTGTGAAGCATGTCATAAGGGGAGCCAGGCAGCTAACCCCAAGGTGGCCTGGCCATAATGAAAAAAACCCCAGAGGGGGGTCTGGCCAACGGCTTGCAGGCAGGTGGCATTGGAACAGTCATTACTTCACAACAGAGGCCAGAATTAGTTTGGTTCTTATTCCTGTTTCTGCAGGGGAAATAACAGGGTGAACACATACTGTGGGTAACACTACAGGATTGATTTCTTGGTGGATTTTTCAAACTCTCACGCAGATTTTCTCCTTTATTTTTTGACTGGTAGAGGCAAAGTAACTTGTCACCGAGATTTCCAAACTAATTTTACCCCCTTACAGCCCTGAATTGCAGATGTAATAGATTTCCTATTTGTCTAAATCGCTCTCTCCTCGAGATAGTCCAGCAAGTGTCTGCATTAAAATCAGCAGAGGAGTTTCTCCCAAAATAAAACACAGCAAATTACCATTGAATTCAGATTCACCATAACACAAATCTCAGTCAATACTGCAGCATTTTGTCCTCTACTTCTTTGTCTTCAGTGTGTCCACCTGCAATAGTTTTGAAACTGTGTATTGGAGAGCGGAGGCAATTTTCTGGAAAAATGAAAAATGTTTGCTTTATTGGCTGAACAATCTGCCTCATCTTTTTTATATAATGCATGGAGAGTAACAGCACAGTTTAATGATGTAAGCACTTCATGGCTACAAGGTGTAAATAAATGCTGACTTTAAACTTGCAGACACGAAGCGATAGAAAACTGGCAGGAGTCAAAAGAAGACCTTGAAGCCTCTGATGTTTTGCCAAGCCTCTTTAATTATAGAGGATTCTTATTTCTGGCTCATTATGTTCCTTTTTTCCAGTTATATTTTCACTTCTCATCACTTTACTTTTCTTGGTGTGCTATTATCCATTTTTTTCTCCTCTGTTATTTTAGTTAAGATTTCCCAAGCTACAATCCTGCATCCACTTACTGTACAATGTATATTTCTTTGTTCTCTCTGTCTATGTCTTGTCTAAATACCCTTGCTTGAACATAAGAGTCATTTTTGTCTCATTTCTCAGGTGGTAGTTCACACCAAACAGGGTGAGAGGCTGTACCGGATCTCACCATGGGCCAAATACGTGACAAGGGAGGAGAAAAATGTCATCTATGACTGGGTTCACTGGGATCCTCCTCATCCTTACACTGTAATCCTTTTTTTTTTTTTGTGCAACCCTTTTTTTTTAATAATATGATTTTAAAAAGAGGAAATAGAATCTGTCATTTTAAGCTGCCAATATTGCACAATCGTCTTTTTAAATGTAAACGTATAGATTCTTAATCTTTAACAGAATATTTATTAGAACTTGCTGCGTAAAACAAAGTTATATGTGAAATATGCCTTAACAAGGGATAAATGATAGGAGTGCTTGATAGACACATGATTCCTTATGGATTTATATTTCAGACCTCAAAAATAATGAGGTTGGTTCAACTTGTTTATTTGATTTGCAGTATGTGATAATTATGGTTTTTTTATACACTGTTTTTGTTTTCTGTTACCTTCCTGTTACGTTTTGCTTTTTCATCAAGAATTTTCCTCTTTGTTGTGGTGGTGTAGAAGTGTATATATTGAGGTAGATAAAAAAAAAAAAGATTCCTGTGAAAAGCAACCTTACATCTGCAGGTGTTACTGTCAGTGTTTGATGCTGCTGATTTGAGAGGGTCTGAATTTGCATCAGCGCTACTTGATGTCATCAGCACAAGTAAGCACAAGCACAACAATAAGAGGCTATTAAAGACCACCTTACCTTCTCTATCATTTATTTGGTTCCATTTAAATTAGAGGGGCCCTGTTACTGGGAGCATTATTTGCTTTATTTACAAATGGCTTACTCATGCACTTCATACATGGCCTGAATGGTAACCATCAGGAGACGGATTGTTGCCCAGGCAGATTGAATCATGTAATAATCATGGTGTGTGAGTGACATTGACATCAGCCTCTGGAAAAATATCAATGCGCAGACCCAAGAAACAGAATGTCTTTATTATCAGTGACCGAATGTTCTGTTCTTTTGGAAGTTTGTTGGAAAAGATGCTGCTCATCATAATTATCAGCTCAACCCCAGGGTTTTTTTTTTTTCAGCACATTCATCCTCGGCCAAAGAAGCCCGCAAGCCTGAGGATATACGAGGCCCATGTGGGCATCGCTTCACCCGAGGCAAAGATCGCTTCATATACCAACTTCACAACCAATGTGCTGCCTCGTATAAAAGATCTAGGTGAGAAACTTGAGACCATGTCTCTTCCCTTTTTGGTCCTCTTGGCTTTTCAGCACCCCGAGTCTGCAAATGATGTGTAACAATCACCCTGTCAGAGCTTTTGTTAACTCAGCTTTTCCGAATTTGCCATACATACAGAGGAGGTGAAGCATTAATTTGATGTATATGTACACCCATACACACAAAATTAGACGATGTGGCTTGAAAAACAGTAATAAAGGTGTGCAAGTGCCTTGTATTTGTAACTGTCAGAGTTGTGCGCCATTGTTGTTAGCACAGGTCTGTAACCCAGCTGTTCTGCCATGCTGCTTTTTGTATCGCTGTTTTTTAGAGGTTTTTCAGTGGTGGACCTGTCAAACTTTCCCTCTATAAAACTGCTTCATCAAGGAAATGTTTTATCAATAGCATGGCCTGGAGGGATTAATGACCATTGGAAAGTTTTGGGGGTTTTTTATTTTTTTTGTGAAGACAGCTCCACAGGGGAAGTCAAATGAGACAACAACTCTAATCTACAATTCAATTATTGTGACTAAGACCGTAAATATCAAACATCAATGTCCTTTTTTTCACGTCCCAGAAAAAAAAGATACCTCACAGACATTAACTTATATTCGTCACTTGTTTTCAAGCATGTAGATGGCATTGAAACTGTACATACAGGACTAGCATTTTCATACACAGTTTTCAGTGTAGTTATTGAACAATGTGACATGAGTCAACTGGTATTGTTAAAATATCATTTATTACATCTTGTTTGTTGCACATCTTTTGATAATCTTACATATGCATAAAGAGAATCTGTTCAAAGAAATGTGATGTTGGATGGATTCTATTCAACTACTTAATTACTTAGACTGTATTTAAGACATCTCTGAAATGAGCATGAAACTTGGACATTTTTGATAGAGGGTTTTATTTGGAAAAGCAAACACAACAGCCATTTTGTAATTTTAATTTAACCTCCATTTCTTCTTTTCTACTTGTCTTTTTTTTTTATGGTGGAATGTCCTCAAACATGGCATAATGATCTCCTGATCTCCAAAACAAAACACGAGAAGGATATTTGAGCTTTTAATTTATGTGTATCTTGCTTTTGTTCAATTTTGCATATACTGTACACCATTTAAGATACAACTTTTCCGCAATGCAAAAACAAATATAACCACTTTATAAAGCCCTTCTCCTCTCCTTCCATCATGATATTTTTGGAGAACTCCATAATGATTGTATCTACAAATGTTTGTAAGTGGGATGCTTGTGTCTGCAGGACTACCTGTATAGCCTACTGCATGGATGTTACTAAAAACCACACGTACGATTGACACGGCAAACTAGGAATGAGGAGTGTTGTTTCCTTGGTTGTGTCATTCTTCCTTGCAGGAAAGGAAACTGTTTGAGTAGAGGCTTGAATAAATGCTGTCAAGAATCTACCAGCGGCAGCAGGGGGAATCTGCACAATAGGTTTCTTTAGGAGGCTAAACTCCACTGTCTCCACTGACAGCTTGCCATTTCATTTTCTTGCTTGTAGGGAGAGTATACAGATTTATATATATAAATATATAAATACAAAAAAGACAAACTTCCTCTCACCCCTGTGCTTTGTCATACTCATTCTTTCTTTTTTGTTGTTGTCTTGCCTTCCGTAGCCTGAGAAGAAGCTTGAATATAAATTAATAAATAAATAAATAAATCATAATAATAAATAATAAATCACAAAATAGTGGAAAAAAACAACCAACAGGGCCACTCTCTGGAGTGCTCAATGGCAGTTTAAAGACATGTTGTTCTCTCATTCATAGATACAGTTTGCTTAGGTTAGGATGTGGTACATGACCTCCTGACTCTGAAAGCTGGTGTTTCCCTGTAGCCTGTTGTCTTAAAATACTGGAGCTTGTGTCGAAAAGGAAATGCCTGGAGCTTATATATACGGTATGACTGACACAGGTCAAATAGCACTAAGATGTAATGTTTCCAGATGCTTGCTCTACTAACCCTTTTCTAGGCTTTTTAGCATCAACATTTTTGGGAATTAAAAAAAAGACCTTTTCTTTTGTGACAGCTGGTGTCATTTTAAGGGGAATCATACCTACCAATCTGAAATTATTACACCAGTTACTGAAATTTAGCTCGGTAACTGGGTGGGAAAACTCTGAACACATAAAAGCAAAATGTTTTTTTTTTAAATAGAAAAACCTTTTTTCTGCTCTGTGCCCTGTGCTTCCAGGTTACAATTGTATTCAGCTGATGGCGATCATGGAGCACGCCTATTACGCAAGTTTTGGATATCAGATCACAAGTTTTTTTGCTGCCTCCAGGTAACTGTTGTCATGTTAGCAAACCATTTAAGACATCCAAATTTGGAATCTGTTGTTTTCATCTGCCCTTTTTCATTGTTTTGCATTGTAAGTTGGTTGGATACTATCATATATGCATGTGTTTGTTCAAAAACTAGAGTGTCCTCTTTATTCCTCTTCTGGGATTACTAAAGTATACAATATAAAAAAAAAGGGGCGGCAGCGGTAAAGCGGCAAAGCGGTAGAGCGGGTCATCCAATGTTCCAAGATTGGCGGATCGATTCCCGCTCCTGCCCAGCTGCAGGGAGTGTGAGCTGACAATGGGAGGTGTCAGCTCACCTCCCAAGCACTGCCGGGGCGCCTTTGAGCAAGGCACCATCCCCCTTTACAAGTTGCTCATTTGGAGCGCACCATGTAGGAGCTGCCTGCCACTCTACCTCCCCTCTGCATGCGTACAGCCCCCATTATGTGTGTTTGAGTGTGTACCAGGGGCCTGTACATACTAACATAAATGCACATGTTTGTTCAAAAACTAGAGTGTGCTCTTAATTTTCCTTTGGGGATTATTAAAGTATACTAAATTTTTTAAAAAAGTCATAGTACAATAAAGTATTTATAATACTTATATGCATGATGTAATTACCCTGTTGTATTGTGGTTTTAATTGATTGTCAGTGGTAGAGTGTACCTCTCCTGTACTGGTATCAGGGGAGATCAAATGTTACATGCAGTTGGTGTACATTTCACATAATGTCGAAGTCATCGTTTGACCATGAGTTCAATGTCTCGATGCTGGGCAGCATTGTTGACTGTCTCCTTTGGTCTTCTGTACTGAAACAACATGATGCTATGAATCCTTTTAACAAACATGCTTGGGACTCATTGGTCAACACACTTTCTGTTTTCAATAAAACTCCTGGACTTCTGTTCTTAAATACACCAAATATACAGGAATTGCCGAATCAAGCAGTACTAAAATTCTGCATAAAAAGATGTATTTACTTCTTGCAAAATATAACAGATTAATTGTACTACAGATGGTGTACATGTAGGGTTGATTCCCTGTGCAAAGAAATAGTCCCCTTAAATCAAGGTTAGGAAGTCTGACAACCGCTATAATCTCTCTGTAAATACATTCACTGTTAATCCAGAGAGTGGAGGGAGCTGTAGATAAAGGTGCACTAGTATGGGCATTTATCTTCTTTCAGAGATTCCTCCTTCTTTTCTTGGAGTAGAGTGTAAACCCAAAGCATAATGTATATAGTGTAATTTCACCCATGACTGATCTCTCAGTGTCATTTAAAAACTGAGCGACTGAGCACAGGGAAGCTGGGTAATACTCTCGATTTGCGCCCTGTTTTGCAAGGAAATTGATCTAACGATAACTGGGAGGACAGATGGGACGTTCTTTCATAAAATGATGATTTTACATGTGTGTTTGTGTGCGTGTTGGTTTGACATTGCAGCCCATTCCTACAAAAGTCATGAACCATTTTGATTTTTTGTTGAGTGGGCAAATTATGTCTAGTGTTCTGTTCAGACATTAGAAGTAGGCTAAGAGGATTATAGTCCTGTACTGGGATTTATATCAATTTATAAAAACAATCAAAGTACGTACAAACATCTTTTCTTTTTTTAGCACTCAAAAGAGAATTATATACATATAATTCTACATACATATATATATATATATATACTGTTTATATATAATACATAGGGGTGTGTTTTTCTGTCTTTAGTCGGTATGGCACCCCAGAGGAACTGAAGCAGTTGATCGATGTAGCTCATTCGATGGGCATCCTGGTGCTGCTGGACGTCGTCCACAGCCATGCCTCCAAGAACACAGAGGACGGTCTGAACTGCTTCGATGGCTCTGACTCGTGTTTCTTCCACTCCCCACCCAGAGGGGAACACAGCCTGTGGGACAGTCGCCTCTTTAACTACTCCAGGTATTATTTTACTACTATTTACGATTGTGCTTCATCTTCATCATTGCCTAACATATTGTATTGATTCACTGCATTAACAGCGGATGCTGTCATTGGCAGGAAATTCAAATCCTTTTCTTTATTAGTACGGTATATGTAAATTATATCTATATATTTTATCATGAAAGAACTACCGCAAGATATTTTCTTTATTGGATTCATGCATTAATTCATTGGCATTAAAATATGTTCAGTAATGATGTGTAGGTTGATCCTCATGACTTACCAGTATTGAAGTTTTTTTGATGCTTTATACCCATTGTTTCCAACATTTTATATTTGATCAAGTTGGAGAAACATGTTTTCACAGTAAGGAACTGTGAAAGGAAAGTCATAGAGTATGTTCATTACAGAAACGTTAGAATATAATTAAAAGTACAAAGCACTATGATTTGTATTACTGTATAATTGATGTTAGATTGAAACACATTCTCATTATACTTTCACTCGATAGGCATTTAGATTTGATATATGGTACTAAGTTCATGGAACAGATGTCAAACTGACCATGGCTGCATCAGATACATAAAAGTATATGTTTTGATTTATGAGCAATGTGGTTGTAAGGTGTGTGCATTGAGAATAAAAATGTATAAGCAACATATGGACAGCTGAAGGTCAAAAGCAAGACATGATCTGAAAGTGACAGATTACATCTCTCTCTGAAACAGCCATGAGCTGAGGCTCGCCATTAGGCTGATATTCCTAAGGTGCTAAATGGGCTATTAGTGGTGAGGATTTCCTTAAATATCTTGATTTTATTTGTTATACTTTTGGGCTGACATTACTTGAATTTTAATTCATCACAAGTAATGAGCTTATGTTACAGTTGGCAGGCAGTTGTAAGCGTTCTTATTATCTAATTACAAAGTGTGAAGACAATCATATAAAGCCTTAAGTTTGCTGCCGAGCTCCTTGCTCAGCTGGTGCTTGGTTTACACCAAAACTATTGATTGGTGTTGTTGTAGGCCCTGTTAAACGTGTCTCCTCTAATGATCCCAGCACACATTAAAGAGAAACAGGCACTGCTGGGTCTATCAGAGTGCCTTTTCTGCAACCAGCTATTCATAAGTGTGTATTGGTATGCCGCGCTTTCCAATAAATTATACAATGTTTAGTGTCAGGCATGGGGGCTGTAATAAGAGAACAATGTTCTGCTTTCATTAGTTAGTGCTCTCCTCATATCTGAAGTACTCATTAAGCACGGTGCAGACATATGCCATGGCTGGGAGGCATATGAGGAGTCATTTGTGAAAGCCCAAAGGAGCTCCACAATGTCATGGCCAGTTCATTTGTCTCCTCTGCCTCTTACAGCTTGTTTGGACTGGTCATTTATGTCAAGCTTTCCTTCTACTCTCTCTGAAAGGAAATGAACCTGAGTCTAGCAGCAATACTAGTGTGAAACATGTTTTTAATCAATCAGCTCTGCTATCAGGAATCACAGTCTGACCATGATGGTCTTATTAGGTTGACTGATACCAGCTATCAGAACCAACATAATGCATATTTTCTTTTTCTGAACCACTTCTGTGTTTTTGTCAAAGGCCACCATTTTTTTTTGTTTTTGTTGTTGTTGTTTTTTAGTTTTTACCTAAAACATTCAGCTCAATTTGGAGAAAAAGCTGATGTATACACCATATCCTTCCTGATGTGGGTTGTCTCTTCTCATCATTAATTGCTATTTCACTATTAGATTTTGACAGTTATCAAGATGTACATTTTTAAAGGATGTCGAAGGACAATGCAGAGGTCAAGGACTGGACACTCATCTTCTCTTGTGATAGCCAGAAATTAACTATGGGCAATAACAATTTTCTTGATAAACCTTTCAAGAAAACCTTTTAAAGATGCCAAAGTCACCTTGAGGCAGTGACCGTTTGGAGCCCATGGCTTGTCTCATAGGAGGTTGGCAGCCAGACAAGCCAAGGCTTTTTGCAGATCAGGGCCTTCAGATGTGAGAGTTCTGAGAAGCTTGATGTGGGCTTGTTCTGTAATCCCCCAACCTCTCTCTGGATCATTTGCATCCATTTTTCATCAATCTTTGTGTGAATTCTTAAGATATGAAAAATATGCCCAGGGATAGGCTTTTGAAATTTCGTTTTAACTCTTCTTTCGTGTTTTCATGCTGAAAGGTTGACCCTGTGTTTGAGGACCAGCGAGCAATAATTCTCTCTTTGACAAGATTATTCTATGCATGTTTTTATTACCAGCTCTTGTTGATGGTAGCGGGCAATGCAAATAGTGATTCTGTGCCTTTGTGGAGCATATAGACATTCACTAAACAAGATTAGCACTGCTTGGGGTGGAAGTTTATTCCACAGAGTGAACATGCTTGAAGATCAAATAAAAGGTTCTGTGATGTAGGTAATGCTAAATCTATTGATTATGCTATGTTTTGAATCAATGTAATGCTTTAGTACTTCTGATCTTGTAACATCTGTTTGCAACATTTATTGCTGTATTGTATTTTTTCAAACGTTTTGTTGACATTGATCTGACGTAATTGTAAAATAACAGAATGGTACAGATATGTAGAGAAGCAAAGAATATGATTAATCACCGGTTTTTATTTGGATGAAATACAGCCGAAATCCTTACAAAAGAAAGAGCTATATTTATCCAGCTTTTTAACATTATCGTTTTCACATACCTGGGCATGCCATATTTTGAGTTGAGTAGAGGGACCTGGCCACTGTCTGATCAGTAAGTAAACTCACACTTGAAGTGGTAACTCCAAATCCAGTCATTTCTGTATTTAGCACCCATGAGTTATTTCCCCTGCCCCATCATGTCGCCCAGCGGGGAGAAAAGCTGTTTTCCCGTCTGGTGAGCTTCAGCTAATGAGTTCAACTTAGCGGTAGGTGTACACCGAGTGTCCTGTACAACTCCCAGTAACTGCTGTATATAGCTGATGGGTAGGAACACAACCTACCCTTTTTGTGGTTAATAAAGGTGGTAGTTCATCAGTAAATATGGCTAGCTTCAATGGTTGCCAGACGAAATGGTACGGTTTAAACAAAATATGGTATTTGGAAATATAAAAGTTATAATTTTTATTAAAGGTTTTAGAGATTCTTGCAGACTTTTAATGCTTTCTTGAAATCAAACACCAATAAAGCAACCACACTAAAAGTTAACTATAAATGTGAAGTTTTCAGATATTATGATTACAACATATTCACTTAGTAGCATACTTTTAAGTTCCTCCATTTTCTGTATATGGCTCATGCCATTGAGTCTATCCCAGCTGACATTGGACAGAAATCAGGTGACACGATGGAAAGGTCACCATTTTTCCAAGGACAACACATAAAAACAGCGAGAGGCAGGTGTCCCCCGCCTCACGCCCTATGTCAGCTGGGATAGGCTGCAGCTCCCCGTGACCCACTCCGGTGGAAACAGCGGCGGTACATGAAAATGAAGTGAGATAGTGTCAAACTAAAAGCAAGCATGTAAAAACAAAACAAAACAAAAAAACGAGTAGAGTGGAGGCAGTAACCGATGCGACACAGTTTTCAATTCTGTCTGGTCAATTGCACCGCATACGTGCAACAAAACAAAACAAGAAACAAGTTCAGTAAGTAACCTTAAATAGACCGAAATAGAGGTAAGCTGAAGAAAATGTAAGGAAGGCAACGTGAGCTACAGTGAAGCCACACACAGAGAGATCAGTCAATGTCTGTATGTGTGTATGTGCAAGAATGGGCCAGGAGCTCTGGCTGCAGTGACATCTGATGTGTCTCTGTAGGGAGGGGCAGGCGCTGTGTGTGACTGGCCAATCACTGAGCGTGAAGACAGGATTTTGCTATGCCAGTTGGGATAGGCTCCAGCACGAGTATTGACAAGTTTTACTCGTACCATACTCATCAAAAATGTGTTGTCCGTACCGGAAACTCGTCTAAAATGAGTACCCGGGTCAACCCTAAGCAATACTATTTTTTTTCTTTCGGTTGCTTGGGAATGTCATTTACAACCACACTTAACTTTTCCCCCCTTTTTTCGTCAGAAAAAATACCATAAAACCAAATATATAGATAACTTTACCCACAGAGATGTCCAGCCACTGATAAAATATAGCCCAATGCTGACAACTTGGCACTGGGGATGGCATTAGCCTGCCAGACTGCTGTTGATTTCTGAAAGGCAGAATGTACAAGTTGATTCTAACTACATGTTGCTAAACATACAAAGACTCAGGCAGAATAATATCTCTGCAGCACACAGGCAAAAACAGCTAGAATCCTGGCAGCAGAAACAATGCCAGACACATGGCAGATATCTGACACAAAGCAAAGCAACACAGGAACAATCTGTCAGTCTGGTAGATGTGAGATTACCCTGTAAGGCAGCCAGGATCACTACACTACCTGGAAGGTTGCTGAATAATATGGCACAAAGCATAAACATAAACTTCTTGCACATCATTCTATCAATCAATCTATCTTTCTATCTACCTACCTATCTATTAATTCATTGAATAATTCACACATAAATGTAAATAAATAAAGCTTCGAAAAAGAAATGTGAATGTACTTTTTCTACTGTCAGTCCTGTCAGTGTTATGCACGTGTTAATTGCTGTTGAAGTGGAGAAAAATGTGAAAAACAATAAAAGAGTTACCTTATTTGTCCTTCTTGTCACACCAAATGCACACCATCTATTAGGCTGTCTGGCATACTTGTCTGAGCATCACACTTCTTGTAGAATGACCTGTCAGTTTCTTAAATTTATTGGTCTTATCTGCAGTGTACCAGTGACGTTGTGAAAACAGCGGCTTAAATCTTCCTCTCTGCCATTGCGACAAGTTGACCGTCTATGCAAAATCAAGGTCTAGGAACACCATATGTTTGGATATCTACGCTGCTTGTGATTAAGTATAAATGCTATAATATGGATCACAATCAACTGGATGAGTAAATAAGCTCTGATATGGACCAACTAAGTATGAGGCTTGAAGTCAGTTATTTGATGTGACATGCAATGACTCCTTGACCAGTGTGTCTTTTTGTTTAACTAGCAGCAGACGATCGATTACCCTCTCTTCCTCCACTCGCAGCAACATTAGGACTTTATCTGTTCTCTCTAACTGGATTCCACTGTCATTGCCGAGTTCTAGCATGAGAACAGTTTAATATGCAATTTGCTGTCGTGTTAACACCACAAGCAGACCGATAACCTAATTGAACTGCATAGATAAGTGGTATATTGTGTCGTGTATAGAGATCTACCTTCCCGCTGTAATTGGACTTGATGATGAATGGCATTGTGGGTCATAATGTGGCAGTATGGTTTCATCTTGGGCCTCTGGCTCTCACTGGCTATTATCGCCATCCCGTGAGGATACATTGTGTCTGAGCCTTTGTTGGCTCTGCGCAGTGGAGTGGAGGACCTAATCTATTTATCACAGGGCCTGCATGACCACCCAGTCAGGCTGCTATATCGGATCATGCCAGACTCCCTTGTGTTCTTCCTCAAGGGAAAGAGGAAGAACTGATGTAACATGCAGCTTCACACCTGTCAAACAAGGCCGAGGTTGGTCATCCCTTAGGAGTGGAACACGGAAGGAAATGCATTTAAAAATGTTTGTTCTTGGTTTATTTTGGGTTTTTTGTTTCTTTTCAGGTCCTTCCTTTGTGAAAAAAAAAATCCTTAAATTTGTGTTGATGCTGAGGATATAATCCTTAGCAAGTAGTGTTGAGACATTATTGGTAAATAGAATTGACTACAGTTTGGATAGGATTTGTTCATTTTATTAAGGGTGTTATTGAATCATGAATCAGACGTCTTTACTACATGTTTGGGATTTTTTTTTGCTAAAATACTATTTATCAGCTTTTTGCAATAACTAACAGTTTAAAAATACTCAGTTTTATCTCCTTAAGAGCGTCACTGAAGAGGCACCTGTGCACATCAGATTTTGTTAAAACAATTTGCCATCCTTCATAGACTTATTTTAGCAGTAGAGTACAATGTGTTTTTCTTCCGTTAAGGCCTAAATTTAGGAGCTTCTAGCCTTAACACCAGGATGTTCACGCCTGCTGGCCCATAAGCACATGAAAAGTTGGTTACAATTTATGCAAAACCATCCAGATAAGACACAGAAGTTTTAGGCTGCTGTTCTGTGGTGTGATAAAGCAAAACTTTTAAGGTGCATTGATGAGCAGTACTGTATGTACGGAGGAGGATGAATGAAATACCTGCTGAATAATATACTTTTTTTTCTCAAGGAGTGTTGCCGGCAGGATGAAGAGTGTAAGAGGGATTCTGTTGAATATCAGGAAGTCCTACAAGAAAATGTCTCACCATTTGTGGTGAGACATTTTCAGACCATTTTTTGTGGTCTGAAAATTTGACATTATTGGACTTTTCAAAAAAATGTACGATCCCACACAGACCTCAAAGTCAGTTAGTATAAACTAAAAGTTCTGGGACAATCTACAGTGAAATCCAGGTCATATTAGATCTGTGTTGAATAAAGTCAACAGGACGTGAAGCTTATCCCCGAGGAGTGGTGTAGGATTCCTCAGGAAGACTGCCAGTAGCTGGTGTCTTACTAAGTTCTACAGACGCTAATCATTGAGCACCTGAATAATTTTGACACTACAGTAGTCTGCAAGTGGAGCATTTGTGTTATATAAGTAATTTAGTCTGTATATGTGTGAGTTGTTTTTTTTTTGTAAAAAGCTGAAAAATGTGTACTTTTTTCCAAATCGCTGTAATATACAGTATGATGGAGGTTGATTAATTTAGCATCCAGCTATAAGTGAGAGCTAAAGAAAAATCTGAATGTTTCAGAAAGAATTGTTAGCTTGTTATTTATTGTGACAAATATTCCAACCTCTGTATACAGTGCATTATACGTACCAGTGATAATGTGTTTATAAATCAGTCTGTTTTAGTCAGAGTTGGTGTAAAAATCATGTTTAATGTCATGAAAAAGAAAATGAGAGATGGACTTTAATTATGCCTCATAGAAACATGTTTTTAAAGTAGACATTAAGTTCATGTGTTCATGCTCAACCACACTAGATTTATATTATTGTCGGAACCAAATTTAGAGAGTATGGGGAGTATGGGGTGCTGGACCCCTTGATTAGGGCTGTTCGGTCCCTGTACAACCAATGTCAGAGTTTGGTCCGCATTGCCGGCAGTAAGTTGGATTCGTTTCCAGTGAGGGTTGGACTCCGCCAAGGCTGCCCTTTGTTACCAATTCTGTTCATAACTTTCATGGACAGAATTTCTAGGCGCAGCCAAGGCGTTGAGGGTGTCCGGGTGGCCTCAGTATTGGGTCTCTGCTTTTTGCAGATGACGTGGTGCTGTTGGCTTCATCAAGCCTTGATCTCCAACTCTCACTGGAGCGGTTCGCAGCCGAGTGTGAAGCGGTTGGGATGAGAATCAGCCCCTCCAAATCTGAGACCATGGTCCTCAGTCGGAAAAGGGTGGAGTGCCCTCTCCAGGTTGGGGATGAGATGCTGCCCCAAGTGGAGGAGTTCAAGTATCTTGGGGTCTCGTTCACGAGTGAGGGTACAATGGAACGGGAGATCGACAGGCGGATCGGTGCAGCATCTGCAGTGATGCGGACTTTGTATCGGTCCGTCGTGGTGAAGAAGGAGCTGAGCCGAAAGGCAAAGCTCTTGAATTACCGGTCGATCTACGTTCCTGCCCTCACCTATGGTCACGAGCTATGGGTCGTGACCGAAAGAACGAGATTCCGGATACAAGCGGCCGAAATGAGTTTCCTCCGCAGGTTGTCCGGGCTGTCCCTTAGAGATAGGGTGAGAAGTTCGGTCATCCAGGAGGGACTCAGAGTCGAGCCGCTGCTCCTCCGCATCGAGAGGAGCCAGATGAGGTGGTTCGGGCATCTGGTTGGGATGCCTCCTGGACGCCTCCCTGGTGAGGTGTTCCGGGCACGTCCTACCAGGAGGAGGCCCCGGGGACGACCCAGGACACGCTGGAGAGACTATGTCTCCCGGCTGGCCTGGGAACTTCTTGGGATTCTCCCGGAGGAGCTGGACGAAGTGGCTAGGGAGAGGGAAGTCTGGGCTTCCCTGCTTAAGCTGCTGCCCCCGCGACCCGACCCCGGATAAGTGGAAGAGAATGGATGGATGGATGGAAATTTAGAGAGTAATTCTGAATGGTAAATGTGAGACCAAGCAGAAGGACCATTTTACATTTAAGTGTCACAAATGAGGAATTATCTTCTACCACTTTCAGACATTGATGCCATGTTTACGTATGTGTTCAAAGCAAAATAGACTGCAGAATCTTGAGCTTTCTATCACGTTTCCATGGGAACACTCTGAATGCTGAATAAGAAGTGAGATGCGTAGTTTAGTTTGCCTTGAGTGGCTGTAGAGATCCAGGTGAGTCTTCCATCTTTCAATCAGGAGCAGAGACACGTCCTGTAAATGGAAGCCACCATCTCCAACATCCACTGACCCAGTCCCACCAAAAGGCAGTGTATCCATTAGTCAAGTTATTTAATTTAATCGAATGTAGTAATTTTGCTCTTGCTTATAAGGTAGAGGAACTTTTTGTATGTTAAAGAGAGAAGTCAACATGAGTGGAAGGGAGTGATTTACAGTATTCTGAGGAGAAACAACTTGATTCTTCTGAATAATGTTTATTTATTGAAGTGTAACATGTCGTCAGTTCAAATACACAGAATTGGACCTGGTTGAACTAAACTTGGGCCCATTGGTCATGCAATCAATCTGACAGAAATCTCCACTGTATACTCCACTGATATCTCATCCTGACATGTGGATACATATACAGGAGCTATGTCGAAGTTAATGGAAGCACCTTGTCCTGTTACTGACACCCAACACACACAGGCTTTGTTATCGAAAAGTGGATGTCCTTTAGTGGGGAAAATTAATCTCCTGTGCCTAAAGAGCATGATGAGCTGTGTGAATAATTCACAGCCTCTTGTTTATCTGACCTTGTGTGTGTGTGTGTGTCTGTGTGTGTGTGTGTGTGTGTGTGTGTGTGTGTGTGTGTTAGCTGGGAAGTGTTGCGTTTCCTCCTGTCAAACCTGCGCTGGTGGATGGAGGAGTACCAGTTTGATGGCTTCAGGTTTGATGGTGTCACCTCTATGCTGTACCACCACCACGGCATAGGTAAGGCTGGGATGTGTGCATCTCTGAAAACTACACACATTGTAGTTAAATAAATCAGGTTACAATTTCCTGCTGTTAGGTGGATAAGTAGTTGTTGGGCCCAACAAAACAGTGCTTCACCAGCACAGGGTGAGTTTGAAGATGACCAGTGGTTAATGTTAAAAGACGTGTCAAGCAGATATGTTTAAACTTGGCTTTTCATAAGTTTATTTGCAAGGACATGCATATAATTCCTGCAAGTGTTGCATGTTAATGTACATCAGTGTCTACAGGGTACCTCTGCAAAGGAAAAGGAAAGAGAAGGATATTTACTTCAACAAAATACATTTTAAAATAATCTTCATATAGATGATATACAGTATATCGTAAACTAGTTTAAAAAAGGCTATGGACTTTTTAGTGGATGCTACTAAAGTGTGGCACTTAACAGTTTGTGTTCTTGTGAGAAGATGAATCAATGTTATTGCTTTCTACCTAGATGATCCTGAAAAAGTCAAATTTAAAAAATTCTATTTGTGTCTTAATTTTGATTCTTTTTCAAAAATATACAATCCAAGATTTGAGGTGAACATGTTCATGTTTTTGTTTGTTTTTCAACACAGAAGAAAGAAGGATTTGACACATTTTGCAAGAAAATAATGTGAATGCTGACTGTGTGGGTGTTTACTCCTCAGGCGTTGGCTTCTCAGGGGACTACAGTGAGTACTTTGGCCTACAGGTGGACGAAGATGCATTGGTTTACCTGATGCTTGTCAATCATATTCTTCATACCCTTTATCCAGACTGCATCACCGTGGCAGAGGTAAAAACACACTCTGCCACACACAGTCTCATCATCCACTTTGCAATGACACTGCCCATAGCTATTGTTAATTAAAAGCGGTTATTCATTAGGCATAGCTTACTTAGGTATTCATTGGTTAATTAAGGAGTAATGCAAAAGGAAATGGGATGTCACTGTTGTTGGCCTTTGGTATAGGATTTTCGGCACTTAATATGTCTGCTGTGGAGTGGTATTGATGTGATCTTGAGAAATACTTGGAAAGAAACCTGGCCAGACAAGGGAAAAGTGTGATATGAAATAGCATGATGTCTTTGCAGGATGTTTCAGGGATGCCTGCTCTCTGCAGAGGAGTAGGAGAGGGAGGACTCGGATTTGATTATCGACTGGCTATGGCCATCCCAGACAAGTGGATTCAGGTAAGACTATTTACCTCTTTTTAATATATGTTTTTCCATTCTTTATGAATAGCAACTTCCACATGCATAATAGATCTGGACTTACAGAGAAACTTAAGTAAAAGCTCCAAATACAGTAGAGGGAAAACTGAAAGCATCTGCTTTCAAGAAGGGATGAAAGACAAAGGGAGTGACAAGACACTGACAGACATTAAACACTCTTGTGCTATATTACAGCTGAGCCTGTTGCTAAGCTTTTGATCCTTTGTAAGAGGCTTTCAAGTGTGAAAATTGTATAGTGACACAAGGATCTTGCCCTGTATTTTCCGAGAACCCGAACATGCTTGTACTCTGGAGTAACCTGAAATTGTAATGAATCTGAAATGTGAATCCGTATTATAGTGTCAATGGTTCTAAGCTTGAGAAATTATAATGCATTTATTAAAAGTAAACCTTCAACAACCTGGTCAACATTTAGTTAAGAATTTTTTTTTGAAATGTCATCACATGGTTGTAAATGTATAGTGTAGTCTAGTGTTTCAACCAAAAACTGTCATGATATCACGCGCAACGATACTATTTTGTGTGGTTCTCTGCCTATGAAACTCGTGTTTTTATATAATCATAATATGAGGTACATTTAAATGCATTTTCAAACTACTAGTTTGTAATAGGAAACCTTTATATTTCCTGTGTTTGCTTCTCTATTGAAAATGAAGCTCAAAGAGCAATTTAAGATACATAAAACTGAGAATATTATTATGGTGATAAGTTATGCTGAAAGATAAGTTCAAAATATAAACACAGTCTTTCTCTCCCTCTCTCACTCTCTGTCTTAAAGAACTGACAAAGATTAAAGTGATGTTTAAATGCATTAGGTTAAGACTTCTGTTTTTATGAAAAATATAACTATAAAATCATTTCTGTGGTCATAATGTCGAATTCACAGATGTTGACAGGTAAAATTAATCCTGTGTTTTGGTGAATGTGATCAAAAGTGTGAAGACACTCCCGTCTGGAGCCATGAGAGTTTTTTTTATCAGAGTGAAGGAGGTGGTCGTGTATTTTCTAAAGTACTGCTAATTTACTTTTCTTTTTTTCTCCCTAATCCTATCTGCTCTGCAAATAGGGAGGTCATCATGACTTATGAATTACTGATGGATGAGACTTAATTTTTACTGAAAAGAAAAGCAAAAGAAAAGCAAACTTTATAGAATAGCATTAAGGTCATCCAGTGACTCACCTTGATTCATTAATCAGTCTAAAATATCTATCCCTGTGGCGGCTTAATGCCATGTCAAACCAAAGGTTATATTTCTGTTTGAATTTAGTGCACTGTGGATTTCTCTAAATAAATTAAGCAATATGACTAGATGAATGTCACACACATTACATGTCCCTGTTGCTTTAGACCTCCCATACCACCATGCATTCACCCTGAAGTGCTCGGTTTCATTTCAGCGACAACGAGTTTCAAAGAAATGGCAATGTATGTCCTTTCCAATACAGCACACAAGGAACTATGAATAAATCTGTTGAAAAATAACTTTTTCATTTAAATGATGACATTCACTTAAATAATCATCAAATGGCAATTGGGGAGTTCATAGTCTTGGTTGTGGTTTGGTTGTGTGTGTTTTTTTAAACTTATTTTTTTAAGCTAGTTATTCTAACTGTCTGACAATGTTACAAAAAGAAATGCAGAAAGAGACCTTTTGTGGAAGAGCAAAATTCTTCTTGTTTACCAAGAAACTGCTGTTATGTCACTCTCCCCAAATCAGCCATACCTCATTGAATACAAATGTAATTATGCAGTATACACACATTTTACAGTCTTCAAAACTTGACAGAAGCAAAATAAAATAGAGCTCAACAGAACCACCTTGTCTACCCACATAGGTGTGAAAATAGGAAGAGGAGCGAGTTGGAGGGCAGACATCAGAGAAGCAGCGGTGGAAAACAGCATGTACAGCCAGATTATTTTCACAACTAATGCTTTGAATTAAGAGTTTATTTCAACCAAAGCAGAGCTGGTGATGGCTGGAGCGAATAAAAAAAGGCTGGTTTTTTTTGGTCAGTCAGTCATCTTCAGATTAATACCGCTGTATCTGCCGCAGCGGGTCACAGGGAGCCGGAGCCTATCTCGGCGACAGAACAGGAGGCGGGGGACACTCCGGGCACGACGCCAGTGCACCGCGGAGCCACACACAAAGACATACAACCATGCACACACACACACACTCATTCCTAAGGGCAATTTGGAATGGCCAATCAACCGGAGAATCCGGAGAGAACCCACGCAGACATGGGGAGAGCATGCGAACTCCGCCCAGAGCGGGACTCGAACCGGGTCCGCCGTGTTGTGAGGCGGCAGCGCTAACCACTGCGCCACTGTGTTGCCCTGTTTTTTTTTTAGTCTTCCTCTATTGCCAGATGATGTGGTGGGTCAATTTTACACTATAATCTGTCAGCTTTACTTCTGACTTTTCTTTCCACTTTGTCATATGAACGTATTTTAAAGAAAAATCTTCAGGCAGTGCATTTAAGTGAATGTGTGTTGGCATCATTTTTGGAAAGACCAATCTCCGTATTAATTTTTGATTATAGAAAAAATGGTCACTTATATTTTTAGAAAAACCTCCGTTCTTGCATTGAAGTGTGTGGTGTTTTCCTGTAAACATACAGTCACTGGGTGATGTGTTACCTTCTGCTGCTGCTTCAGAGCTGCTGTTAAATTCATCTTCCCAAATATTCTCTGTCCTTCCATAACAACTGTTGAAGCACCCTTCAGCTTGGCACTTGAGCACAAACAGCCACTGTGAAAGTGCGTAATGGTCCACAATGGGAAAACATTGTTTAAAGCCATGATGCTGAAGTTTCTCCGGCCAATCATCCAAAAATCAATAAAGACCAATGAAGTATTTCTTTATCCAGACATTTTTTTCTTTTTAATTTTCATTTTAATCTGCTCTCAGAAAGTTAATTCTAAACTTCTTTTGAGATTGTATCTGTCTGTTCTAGAGATTTTAGTTAGATATACTGTACTTAGGATCAGTACATAACTCATCATTTGTTTTCTTTGTCCCCACTGTTTCGTCACCACCTGTCTATATAAAAATGCCATGCATTTATCATCAGTGTGTGACTGTGGCTTTATGAAATCAGCCAGTATTACTGTAGAAAGTACATTTGTAGGAAAGCAGAAAGGCAGCAAGTTATCTCTAGAGATATGACTGTCTGTTTGGGTTGGCTGGTGGATGAATGTGGATTGTTTGGTGTGTGTGTGTGTGTGTGTGTGTGTGTGTGTGTGTGTGTGTGTGTGTGTGTGTGTGTGTGTGTGTGTGTGTGTGTGCGCGCGTGTGTGTGCGCGTGTGCGTGCGTGTGTGTGTGTGTATACTCTGACACATTTTTGTGAGAGACCTTGCCTTGATATTTGAGGGAAAAAAGCTCTTTACAGAATGTATGAAGAGATTATCTGTTGTAAGATTTATGACAATACTTGCTTTTTTATCTACTTCTCAACACTGAAAGTTATTTTTACTCATATTTTGGTGGAAAAGCAAAGCAGAAAGCATGACCTCAACGCCACATGTGTTGTATTTTCAACAGTGTTTTGTGTTTCTCAATGGGGGAAGTCTTATGCATCGTTAATCAAGTCTGTCTCTCACAGCAGTGGGTTTTGCACAGTTGGGAGGATAGGAGGAGAAGAGGGGCCAAAGGAGAGAGGAGAGAGACTTGACCTCACTCTGATCTTTACTGTAGCTGTGAGAGAGCTGAGAAGCAAACTGCTCTCCGATTACTAGAGTTTTCACAGGATTGTCCTCTGGACAACTCAGAAGGCATTGTCATTGCTTTTACTGTTCAAACTATAATGCTTCACTGCAATATTCAGTTAGAAATGGTTGCTTCCTTGAGAAGAATTGGTGCCACATGAATTGTGAAGCTGAAGGAAAGCAAGCAAAGGGGGAAATGCATGCATTTCTGTGCAGGGAAGCATTCATATGAACATGCCGTGGTACAGTCAGTCGAGTGCACTCAGGGCTCGCCTTGCCTCTTCTCCCCGAGTGTCAGTTAGAGAGGGATTTGAATGGACTCAAGTGGAGCCTCCAATGAGGTGTGTTTTTGAGTGAGGGAAAAATGGAGGAAGGTGGGCAGGCGGTCAGTGACAGACAGACAGACAGACAGACAGGTACAAAGAAGCAGAGGGAAAGACAGAGAACAGCAGGGTGGTGAGCTTATTTATAGATTCACTTGTGTACACAGATGATCGGTTCCTCCAGTGGGGCCTCAAGCTGTGTTTCATCCTCAGCATGACTGATGGATATGACTCATTCACGGGCTGCAGACGGTTTAGGACCAACAGGCTGTGAAAAATTAAGATACCCTAATGAGAAGACCAGATAAGGTGCACAGCACAAGTTTGGATGATTTGATCTGATTATGCACATAAAATGCTGTCACTCCAAATGGATAATGATACAAAAGCCCTCTAAGAAGTACCCTTCCCTCCAGCTACAATAGGTTGAGATGTAATTGAAACAATTAGAGGCAGATGAGGCAGAGGGCTTGTCGGTCACAACTAGTGTAAGAGAAGGCATTGCAGAGAATTCTCCGTCACCACTTTGCTTCTCGCAGCTCTTCAACTTGAATGACCTCGGAGTCAATTGTGCCTTTTCTTTTTTTCCGTTCCCACATTTAATCTAATTGAATGGAATATCTCTGTCTGCACAGCTCTTTCCTCGTTAGTTTCAGGGGAAAAAATCCATTTCTGGTCCACATACATTGCTCTGTCCATCATAACTGGAAACACTTTCAATTAGTATGACTTTATTCAATACAGCCGTCTGACTAACAATGATCGACTCTGGCTCATTTATATAAACATGTCAGCAACTTCATCTCCAGCCTGTAAAGGCCTCCCACTCTTTTTGACACCCTTAGCCAGGGTCGCGGTGCACTCACTTCCTTTTCACTGCAAAATTTCAGCTTCATTCTGCTTCAATTTATTAGCTAATTGCACTCTGAGGCCTCCCTTGGATGGTGTTAACTGATTTAGATGTTGCAAGCTTATTCAGCAAGGATTTTTGAAGTGTCTCTTAGCTGTACAAAGCCTCTGGCAGAGACATTTGCGTGGGCAAAACACATCTACTTCCCTAACTGTGAGGAAAAAAAGCATAAGCGTGATCCATCGAATTGGGTGTTGCACACTTTTCTTCTATGCTTATCTCTGAGGGTTAGACTATGTGCGTAAAGGGAAGATGTCCCCATAGCAACACAAACTCAAACACAGTTTCAACGGCTTTGTTTGCAAAGAATTGAAAGGCTGAATGCTCAGGTCAGCCACTAACGGTAAAACGAGAACTTTGATACATTCAGCCTCAGAATCCCTCTTTTCCTACCCTGTGATAGTCCTGGAACAGCTCTTGTGTCAGTCACAGTGTGTCAGTGGCAGTAAGATGACCTCATCCTGCACTGTGAGATTTTTTAAAAATATATTTTATTTCTGGCTCTGCCTAATTAATCCGGGCACTCTGGTTGGCTCCTGACAGCCGGCTTGTAAAGTAAGATTTGTGCACTGCTCATTATCATTGATGAAGTGGAGTGTCAGTGGTGCCAGGAAGCTCGGCTGGTCGGAGCTGATGTGGGTGAGCTGGTGCTGGGGAAGTCGTCAACCCAGTGACTCCTGTCTCTGCTCCGACAGTCTCGCTCCCAGATTAATTGCTCGCAGATCACTTTTGTGGTTGAATTGAATTGTAATGATTCATAAGGAAAGTGTAAAGTGTATTATCGTACAAGGATGTTGAGGCACCCAGGCTGAACGTCGAAGTACATCCTGCAGATTCAGTTCTCCAGCTTTTATATTGGAGCTGGTAGGAAAAAGAAGCCAGCATTTAGAGGATTTATTTGTTTTTAGCTGGTGCTGCACTCTGAGCTAAGCTGTGAAATTCATTATTAAACTTTCTGCGGCTGGTTGTGGACCTCTGACTTAAATGCATAACATGTTTGACAGAGTGGCTTTGTTGAAGCAATTTTATATGCTTACAAAAACATGTTTCAATGCCAATAATATTAAAAGCCATTTAAATTAAATAAAACAGACAGTAGATTACACCTAAAAACTGTGCTGCTAAAATATTTAATCCCTTTTTCAGTTTAAATACAACTTGATTTGAGGTTTGAGTTTGTTGCTCCAAACGATTGATTCTGATTTAAAGCCATAGGAGGGACAGTATGACTCAGGGTCTGTTGAAGACCACTGAGCTTACAGGAGTTGAAATTTCTGATGTTGTACATGTAGATGGTATATACCAAGCTGAGGTTGCTCAGTGGCATTGGCATTGACTATTACGGCCACACAAGACTGAGGTGAAGTAGAGAGAGTGAATGGGAACAGATGGGATATATAAAGCAGGATAGCCTCTATTTAGGTGGACCAGCCAGTTCATCTCAGACATATTGATCGGCACAATTTACTCCCTTTACTCAGAGGATTATGGCTCTGTAGAGTAATATAAAGGTTTCCTGACATGTCAATCAGCTGTCACAGCCGATTCCACAGAGGAGACTTCAGCCTGTCACTGAGATGGGCTTGCCAACTCTGACACCTATCAGACAGGCTTCATGTCCATCACCAAGGGTTCTTGGAGGGAATAAACTCTCTTTTCTTTTTTTTTTCCACGTAGGAATGATACGGATACTAGTATCATTCTCATTTATTAAAATATTTTTGTGCCTTAGGCCGTATGCACAATTTTCTTTTGTTTGGATGGTGCACTTTTTTGCCTGTAAGTGATTTGGGCCAGTTTTAGTGACTGCATAACAGCACCATGACCCTCTTATTCCTTCTTGCCTCGGAAAATGATTCCTTGTAGCAGAAAGTGTGCATTTAGGCAGGTCGGTGGTGGGGCATTGATTCCATGGTTGGATTTATTGTTGAATCCCACTGTTTGGATCAGAGGCTCTGACCTTGCCGGTTTCAGGCAGAGAGAGCTCATGCCTTACAACCCATGGGCTGTAGTGAAGTTATTAAAAACTCCATTACCACCATTCAAAGGTAGACATAACTCACAGTGTGGATATAGAGATGTCAAGACAGAGATTGATCTGAGAAAGAAGTGTAACCCAGAGAAAACTTAAAGAAGGTAAAAAGACTGCCAAAGCTGAAATAGTGAGCTTTAAACATTCATCAGAGCACAAATGGATGTCTCAGTTACACATCTATCATACCCTTTTTCAATAACCCCTCTCTGTCACTGTGTAGATCCTGAAGGAGTTAAAAGATGAGGACTGGAACATTGGCAACATTGTCCACACACTGACTAACAGGCGCTACGGAGAAAAATGCATAGCCTACGCCGAAAGTCATGATCAGGTTGGCCAATTCTATGAGATTCTGCTCCATAAAGTCAATAGAGTCTGTATTATCTTGCTTTGGGACATAAAACATAATCCGTCTTTTCAGGCTCTAGTCGGAGATAAGAGCCTGGCCTTCTGGTTAATGGACAAGGAGATGTACACCAACATGAGCTTCATGATAACCATGACACCTATCATTGATCGAGGTTTGCAGCTGCATAAGATGATTCGCCTCCTCACTCATGGACTTGGTGGAGAAGCTTACCTTAACTTCATTGGTAAGTTATTATGAAATACTGTGTTATCCTTATTAACAGCAGAAGCTGTTAAATAATAATAACAGGTGACTAAATAAACACACACACACACACACACACACACACACACACACACACACACTAGCGGGAACCCACGGAAATTCTACAATACAACAATAATATCAGACTTCATACCAAACACATGAAAACAAATGTATTGGTATTATATACCAAGCACACCCATTAAAACAGTTCTCCCACCAGCAGGCAGCTCATCCCGGTCTGACCCAGAACTGGCGTCGGCGCCTTTGGAGGAACATGAATGAATAAATAAATATATAAAACTTTATGACTCATAAAGAAAGAAAGAAACAAACAAATAAACATCTGTCAAGCATGTTTATCAACATCTCTTTGATATACGTCAGAAAATAGCCAGTTTTAACTCTGTCCATTCTGTGTGTACAAGTTGACACGGGTCACACACACTAACGTCACTAACGCCCTCCAGATAGAAAAAGTTTCCGTTACAGCGTCCACATGACAACACAGACCCGGTGTTTTCAAAAAACTTCCGGCCTTTTTTTCCCGGATATCTTTGTTGTCTTGTGGACGAAAGGCGTAACCGCAACAAAAAGTCTCGCTGGCCTATGCCTTATGCCATATTGTTCACGTTATTCCTTCGGGCAGATGCGCCGTGATTGGTTGGGCGCTTGATTGACAGGTAGTGGGGGGAGTTAATAAGCGTGACAGTGTAAGATTTTTTAAGTGAGCTTATTCAAATATATAGTGGTACCTCTAAAAATGAAATTAATTGGTTCCGGAAGAAATTACGTAAGTAGAAAAATATGTAAGTAGAGACGTGTTTTCCATGTAAATGCCCTAATCCATTCCAAGCCCACAAAAATCCCGACATAAATGTTTTATAAAGCATAAAAATGAATCTAAACATGTAACAAATATATGTTACAATTATATTATTACACAATAAATGAGATTTGTGCATAACGTAAAAAACAAAGAATAAAGAATAATAATGATGGTCATTTACCTTTTAACAGCAGTCCCCATTATTTTTGCCATCTTTGGTTCATGCGCTCTAATCTCACGATGCCGAACAACAGAGTGAATTCCAGTCCTCCTTTTGAACTTCTCCAACCACCCACGCAATGCCTTAAACTCCTTAAACTTACTTTTGTTTTAATAACGTGGCGATTGTAGATGCATTACGGCCATATTCTTTGGCGAGATCAACCAAACGCATCCCTTTTTTGTGCTTTTCTATGATCTCTTGCTTTGTTTGCATGGACAAAAAAAATATTTTCTTCGTCTTTTCTTTTCCTCTTTTCTCCATCACTTTCTTGGGGTCCATAGCGAATATGTACTCAAAAAGTTATTATATTTGTGCAAAACTGTCAGACTACCTCACGGGTCGAGAGCCGAATGCCGAAGACACTATAAGCACCGATCTAGCTCCACACAGAGTTGGAGTGGCATCCCTCTTAGCCAATGGGATGCCAGGAAGATACGTAATAGGTAATAGCCAATGGCAGAGCAGCTATGAGAATGATGTCTTCAGGAACCTGTGGGAGATTTGCGTATCAGCCGATACTGTGTTTTTACATTACGTAAGTTGAAATTTCTTTCGTAAGTACAGGTAATATTTTCCTGCTGAGAAATTTCGTAAGTAGAACATTTCGTAAGTAGAGACATTCGTAAGTAGAGGTATCACTGTATACTGTAGGTGGGGAGATCTCTGAAGGGAAATTAAGAGAGCGCACTCTGTATTACAGGGGGCTGTATATAAGAGTGTACAGACCCTGTAATACACACAAACACACACAAGGGGGCTGTAAGCATGCAGTGGGAGGTAGAGTGGCGGGCATGTCCTACATGGTGTGCCCCAAATGAGCTACTTGTAAAGGGGGGCGGCGCCTTACTCAAGTGCACCTCGGCAGTGCTCAGGAGATGAGCTGATACCTTCCACTGTCAGCTCACACTCCGGGTGGCTGGGAGGGAGCGGGAATCGAACCGCCGATCTTTGGAATTTTGGACGACCCGCTGTACCGCCCTCTCTGCCGCTGAGCCACTGCCGCTCCAAATTTCAGCCATAACATTAGCAAAATAGTCACTTCATGTCATATATCTATACCATATGTTTATGAAATTGTCTGACCAGGTCACATTAATATACACTGTATGTAATAATACAGTTCAAGATGAATTGAATGATCAAGAAGTAATCATTGTGAAGCAGATTCCATTTGTTTGGTGACTTTTAGTATTTATAGCGGTGACGGGAGTCATTTCCAAACCCTCTGCCCACAGGATGACACAACAATCTCTGAATGTTCACGAAACACTAACACACATTAATGCTCCTGTCCATCTATATCCCCCATAGGCAACGGGCAGATGCAGACCTAACTATAGTTTTTAGTTGACAAGCTACCCCATCTTTAGTCATTATACAATACAGTGTGTTTTTGTCAGCTTTCAGTTATACTCACAAACCCATTTAAGCAATAATATACTATTTCTCTAAGGCATGAAATAGTTGTAAATACCTCTCTCTGTGGAGGAAAGTGTTCACTTATTAGGTTTTTATATTTCTTTCAAATGTGTATTTCTGGAATAGCTTGCCGATAAGTCACAGCTGATGATAAAAATCAAAAGCACCTTTTAAGGTGTGGTAATACTAACTTTCCGGAGCTAATAATGAAAAACGGTAAATTCTGTCTAAAATAGAACCAATTTTTTTTCCAAATGGAACTAATTCTCAGTCAATTTTGAGAAGCTCCTTATTTTCTGCTTGTAATCTCAGCTACAGAATGGCGTTATCAAGTCCTGCTGGCAGGGATAAATATAGTTACAGTTAATGATGCTGGAAGTTGACCTTGGTTGAAGGGAATGTATATCCCCATATGTTCTTCTTTCCGGCGTCACGCAGATCTGCAGCATTTTAGCTCCACCTGGTGACTGGGTGATCTGGTCAAGCTCAGAAGTTAAAACAGTAAAAATATGTCTGTAATCTTCTCTTTTTGTGTTCATTTTCACTCTGAGTTGGCTAGATTGCCACTCAAGAAAAAAGTGAAACTGAATTTCTGTTAAGTGGACTGATGTGTGGGCATGAAAGAAGCACAATCAAAGCAGGTGTTCTTGATGGAAAATCATATCAGGGCAGCTAGTGAGAACAGAATGTCGGAGAACTGACCCACTGTAGGCAGCAGAAGAACAGTTGATAGTAATTATATCTGATTATTTGGCTTAAGTATAGCTAAAAAGCTAATTTTGCTGGCTTTCAGTGCTTTGTCTCCACACAATGACTGCTACGACCTTCACTCTCAACCAATCACATTAGCATCAGAAACCTGAAGCGTCGATATAGAGAGTAAAAAACAATACTTGAAATGTTAATTTAACAATGATGTCATTAAGTTCATTAATTTAAAAAAAAAGACCTGACTTGATTTGTGAGTTTTAGTCCACTCTAAAACAAGTAGTGCTCTGTGTTTTGAAGAGCAGAGCTGTAGAAAAGAGGTCAGCTTGAAGGAGGCAGGCAAAGGAATATTGTTCTCTTTCAAAACTTCTGTCTGGCAGACATTAAAGATGGTGCTTTTGACAACATTTATAATGATTGAAAGCAAAAAGTTTTATCTACAGATCAGAAAGACACATTTACAAAGACACACCTCACTGATGTTCATCACTCAGAACTTTTCTATGTTTAAGCAATTACAGGTAGGCAAATATCAGGGAAGAGCTTAAGAAATGGACAAAAGAATCAGGTAGATTTAAAATGGCATGCCATGTGGAGAGGTTCAATGAGTCATTTTGTTAGTGCTGATCAAGAACAGATTGGTTGAGCAATCATTTTGATATGCCTGTCTAGGGAAAACCTATTTATTAACTTATGAACAACTGCAAACAGCATGCAGGAAAAGGACAGAGGGAAGATCCATATAACGTGGATGTTACAAATAATGTTGAATTTTAGCATTGGTAGTGAATGAAACGCTTCAGTGGCTTTGTCATTAAATCAGTAGTGAGACAATTGAAGTCCATGTACTTTCATTTCTAGGACTTAAAACAATCTTGCATATCTCCACTAGACTTAATAATTAATCACATCACAAAATTGTGATTATGTACGGGCCACACTGGCCTGTCCTTCCATGATAAATGAAGTGAAGCTTGTTAAAAAACTTTAATGAAAGCAGCGCCCTGGATGTGGGCTCGCTGTCTTGGACCGAGATCCAGCAAAACGGTTGTTTTTCTCACCGTTGTTAAAATAACAAAGAGGTTCCTTTGTTATTTTTCTAAATTTTGTAATGCATCAAATAGTTTTATTTGGTGAAAAGTCAGCATTGAAGGTAGCCCAGTTGAGCACTCAAATTATTTTCCGTAGGACCCATGTGGTTGCAAAATGTGCAGAATGTGTTTTGACTAGTGCTGTCAGGCGATTAAGAAAATTAATCTAATTAATTACAGGATTTGTAATTAATTAATCTGATTAATCACATTTTAATCTCATACCTGCTAAAGGCCCCCAAATAAAGAATTTGAAGTTTAGGACATTACAAAATTGTAGTGCATGACTAATCAATAGAATGCACCAAGAAGAGAAGATTTGAAATCCACATTTTTATTGGTTAAGTGTGCTTTATAGATGAAATTCAAAAGAAAAAAAAGGCCAAGCACATCAGCAAACCAATTAGGCCAGGTGCATTTCTCAAAAATGCAATACAAATACAGTTAAATAAAATAGATAAAATTCAGAAATAAAATACGGCTGAGTCTCATTTAGATGTATAGGTTCGTACTTTGCGTTGTGTTTCTTTTTTTTAGTTTTCTTCAAATGATGAGTCCACTCGTGTGTTATCAACCTCCAGCCGTTTATTCTGGCAACACAAACTATGTGCGATTGGGGAGCACAATCCTCATCAAATTGCCTCTCTCAGCCGCGGCCATTACCGACTCGCAGAATTAACATAAAATGAATCGGCCAAGGAGTTATTAGCAATGAACAAACGAAAATAAAAAGTTTTCCCCACTAAACTAATATTGGTGGTGGATGGCTATATACCTGGCAACACAAACCATGTGCGAATGGCGATCACAATCCTCATCAAATTGCATATTGAGGGAAAAGACAACTTAGATTTAAACTGTGAAGCACAACGTTAGACAAGCCTTTACGACTATCATCGCTATTTGTCTAGCCCCCAACAATGAAGATTGATCCCACCCGCTACAGACACATACCTCTCTCAGCCATGGTCATTACTAATTGAGGAGGGGTCTCCAGAGGCCTGTACCATAAAGCTTGATGAACCTAGCCGGGCTTCCTCTTGCTTATCTGGCTTCACTTACCGAGATATCCGACCTCCGGATTTTCTGTACCATAAAGCCGACTATCAACTCACTAATTCAATTCAGGCTTGTCCAGTCTAGATCTGTGCGTGCTCTCATAAAAAGGGCGAAGGTTGCTGCATGCGACCAATCGCAAACATGCAACAAACCGGCCCGAGCAGCATATTTCACAATGGAGGAGCAAACAATAATAATTAATAAATACGAGCAATACAAATCAGTAATCCAGGCAAAGAGCAACACAGTTGCAGCTGCCAAACGGCGCAAGGATCGCTGGCACTAAATCGCCGACTGTGTCAATGCGGAAGTTAGTGCCATTATAATATTACTTCCCCACTATGACTGCACTTGTATATCTGACTACAGTAACATTTGTGTGTTCCATAAATGTATGTGTGTATGACATTTTTCGTTATGGCATGTGATTGTAGCCCCCTCGACTTTATGAATAGCTCTACATACTGTGTTCTTCCCGAGGTTTTCGGCATCACCAACAGAATACATAAAAGTACCTATATAAATGAATGAATCAATCCATGATTTACTTAAACAAATAATTTATTAGTGGCATTTTATCTGTGGCTTGGTTGTAACCCATCCAATGAGGGATTTAAGGACATCATAATAATTACGAACATCACTAAGAAATATATTAACTTTGGCAAAAAACCTCAGTGCAATGCACACTGTCTGCAGGACTGTCAGCAGCTGATAGATGTAATGTAACCCCTCTCCCCAAAACCTGTACCTTTTGTACAGTGATTGTTCAGGCAATTCCAACAAATTACAGCGATCTCTAAATATTCTCTCGCGCCTGAGCGCTCTTCGCACAAGCTGTGCACCAAGATCCACCGGGTTCTCATAAAACGGACAGCCCATTTTCCAAGAGAACTGATTGGTCAGTAGGTGGGGCTGTTATACCCGTTGAGCTCTGATTGGTCAATAGGTGGGGCTGTTATACCTGCTGAGCTCTTATCCTGAACTTATCTTGCTCCGGAGCAGGTTAGGTGTTCAGCATAGGTTACCGCGACATCGTAGCCCGATAGAAAGTCAGCCACCTTTATGGTACCGAAAAGCCAGGGTTAAGCCTGAAGTTAGTCCCATAGGGGAGCTCTAACAACCTATTAGCTCTAACAACCTATTAGCTCTAACAACCTATTAGCCAATGAGAAGTGGAAACAACAAACTCTGCTACATAGGCACATAAGCAGACTCTCAATCAAAATGAATACTAAAGCTGACTCAATACAGCAATTCAGAATAAATAATATGACATGCCTCTAAATAAGGCAACATCAATAGCAAGATGCCAACAGGCATTTCCTTTAAAGGGTAAGCTAACGTTACAGGAACTGACAACAGATAACTCTGTCCTTGACATGTTTTGCATGTAAATGATACGTTTGGCTGGAGCTGCTTCAGCGATATGAAAATTCCCTTTTACAAAAGGTACAAATCACTGTTTTTGTTGATAGTCCCGTCTTTGTTCTTTTTATAAATAAACTTTCCGCCCAAAAATTCCAGAGTGGGCTTGCCTCGCTCTCCTGTGTCGCGTCCATCTCTGTTGTCAATCACCCACATTTAAAATGCTTGCACAATGACTTGCCACTCACAATTAATTGCATTAATTTTTATAGCGCCTTAATTTGCAGTGTAATTAATTAATGTGATTAACGTGTTAAACTGACAGCCCAAGTTTTGACATTGCCTTGCTGATATAAGCAAGGCTTTCCCGAAAAAAACATTGCTTACTTGACAGTATGTATTGCTCCAGAACATGTATAGACCATTCAGCATTAATGGTGCCGTCACAAACTTTCAGGATCATCAGAGCAAGGTCACATATGTTGACAGTTATTTAGTAGTTTTGGTTTGAGTGACTTTTTCTACAAGTCCTACAGCGGATTGCTGGGAAATGGTTGTATTTTAGCAGCCAACAATAAGAAACAATTTGGCCTAGCTTATGTCCAAGTGCCATAACAGCACAATTCCAGAGAGTAGCACTGCAAAGTGCAAGTCTTTAATCGTGATACATAATGCCTCAAGGGTCGAGAGAGCAGAAATAGATGTAAGTGACATTTTTCGTGCAGGGATAAAATTTTGCCATAATCCACAGACAATTTATGCATTTTTTTAGCATAGCTTTTTTCTTTCATGGAACTGTTACATATTCATGATGACCAAAGCTACAGATCGTACGCAGAAACCTATTTGTTCTACTGGTTTCATGACATTGGTTTGGTCAGTAACACTAATGGTAGCGCTTCCTTTCCCCTTCAAAATGTGTTCAAACTACAGCAAATACAGTATATGCATGTCTTCTCCACATAAATCTGCATGATTATCTCATTTCACGGATGTTTTGGTCCCTATAAAGACATTTTCACTGATTCATCTTCCAGTTTCAATACACTCAAAAAATGTTGTAAATTATATTATGAACCAGTTCTGAAACAAACTCATTCAAAGGCATTTCAGTAATGAAGCTAGGAGAGCAATTTCATTCCTATAATTCAGTTGAGTGGAACAATGTTTGGGATTGTTTTTCCCTACTTGTAGAGATTCAATATTCTTAATAATATGATACAATATATACTTTTCAATGATTGGCTTTCAGCAACTGACAAAAATAAGTACAGGTAGTTTTCAAGATGCGGTCATCCGACTTACAAACATTCCTAGATACGAACAACCATGCCCCTCAATATCCAACTACTACAGTTCCTCTTTCAGCCGCAACCCCAGCTTAGCAGCACTGCTATGTACGTGCATCTCCACCTCTCATTTCCACCATCTTGTTCTTGTATATATCTCTGTGAGCATCTCAGCACATCAAGCTTTATACCCACTTGGATACTTCACCGTTTATCGTGGCTGATAAAGCAAAGCTGAGTTTTGGTGGTATTGGCAAAAAAAAACAACACAAGTGATGGTAGTGGTAGTGGTAAGAAATGTGACAATCTCCAATGATAGCTCTGTCTCTCACCAACAATAACTCCCCCCTCCTCCTTTTCTTCCTTCGCTCTAAAGGTAAGACAGAGTACGGCAGTACTGTATATGTACGTATTTTAATACGTTCTATGTTTTTATTCTTATTTATTGCAGAGTAACATGATATTTTGTGCTTCTAACGGTTTTCTAGTGATTTTACGGGTCCAATATATGTGACGGGCCGATGTACAATGGAGTAAAATGATCTATACTTGATTTATAATTTTACTTTTTTTTAAAAACGTATTATTGAGAATGACACAATTTGAAGTGACGTAAGCTGAGGTAGCCCTGCATTCTAGTTCATTTATGTGTTGTTTTTATATCCTGTATTGATTCTGGTAATTTTAAAGGAATACAGTACTACTTTCATATTTAGAGTAGTGACATTTAAATAATCTCAAAACTCAAAAGTCGGTTGTGGCTCAGTGGTGGAGCGCGTTCACAGTGGGAGGTGTCATCTCACCTCCGGAGCACTGCCGAGGCACCCCTGAGCAAGGCGCCGTCCCCCTTAAAAGTTGCTCATTTGGGTGCACCACAAAGGAGCTGCCCACCACTCTACCTCCCCTGCATGCTTACATGCCCCCTTGTGTATGTGTTTGTGTGTTCAGGGCCTGTACACACATGTATAAATGTGTTATTTCAACTAACTACAGTGCGCCAATAATTTCCCTGCGGGGATAAAAATCATCATATAAAATTTTTTATAAAAAAATGGAAAATTGAAATTTAATAAATAACGACTTTCGAAAAATTCATTTTACGAACAATCTCTTGGAACCAATTGTGTTCATAGGTTGAGGAGTCCCTTTAATTGAACAAAGAAAACAGATTAAGAATCACCTTACATGGGACCTAATTGTTTAACACAGCATGGTTTAGCTTTCAATAGCATTCTGTCGATCCACATTAGGAGAATGCAAATGAAAAATAGATCTGTTTGTACACACGGGGCATTACAGCTTAAATGCATTGATTGGACGATGTGAATGAAAAATAGATCTGTTCTTTACACAGGGGGCATAACGGCTTAAATGTATTGATTATTTTCATTTACTAACATGCTGACAGGATTGGTCAGTGGCTGATGTCGATGCTGAATATTCCTCTGAGCATCAGAAAGGTCACACAAAAACTGCTGGTTCCTACATTTAAATCAGTTATCCATCTAAGCTCCACTTTGATTGCCTAAAATATGACAGAATCTTAAGGTTTAATTCTTTTCTATTCTAACACTTGTCCCGTGAATAAATGCCTGCATATTTAACTCTGTTTTGAAGAGTAAGCCCAATTCACTGCTGGAAAGATGTACTTGCCATAAAACTGGCCTGTTGTTGCTTTAGAAGTATGTACTGTATATATTTTTGTATGTATAAGGACATCAAAGCATAAGTCAACAAGTAATATAATAATAATAAGAAGAAGAAGAAAATAATAATAAAAATGATAATGAGGAACAGAATATCCTACCTGCGACTATTATAAGCTATGTAACTTTTTATAATAACAATTATATGAAAATTATTTTTGTAATGATCAATTCCTTATGTTTTTGCTGGTACACGTGGCACCATGCTCATATTGCTCATTATTATTCCATGTTTGCGCCCCCATTTTTAAACATACTGGGCATCTATTGACTGTCACATATTTGTAACTGCATCACTATGTATTTGTTCTCAGTTACACGTAAAGTACTTCTCTGATCTCTTTTTTTAGACACCTCCTCACTGATCCATTTGTCACTTTTCTTTAACTAAAACATTTACAATGCTATTGTAGTACCTCTCACCTCTACCATTGTACAGTATGCAACACAGTGCAACACTGAAAGCCTATTTCCTGAGGGCGTGTCAAAAGTCATTCTGGGAAATGTTAGAACTCAAAAGTAGTTGTCAAGCTCAACTTACGTGTGGATACACCAAAATAGTAAATTATGCACTGAACTGAACATTGCATATTGATGTCTGACAGAAAAAGAATATCTGAATGTGTTTTTTGTGTGTGTTTTTTTCCCATTTTTGACAGTGAGCTCCCTGAGGTAATCATGGCCTTATTCCTAAGGTGCTACTTAAAGAAAGGAGCCCCTAGCAGTGTTTAAGAGTATTTCTTTATACCATTTCTCCCTTTTGAGGTATCTTGATATCATCTGAATTCTACCTGGACATATTGATAGCATGCCAATTGAATGTCTTTACAAAATAATATTATATTTCATTTTTTAAATAAAAGTTTTTTATAAATGTACTGATTGCTCTGTATAGTATATGCTCAGCCCATTAAAATGTGGAGCATTTTCCCAATAGGCATGAACTTAAATGGGGTATTATTAATGCAACTTTTCATCAAAGTTGCATGGTTACTTGTATCAAAAACTACAATGTCAACCTATTTTCATATTTTGTGCTGGTGTTGTCCTGTAACTGTAAACCTCTTCAACAACAGTTGATTTGCCCCCACATCTGTTTCTGTAGATATAACAGAGGAATGGCAACAACCAAAAAACAAATGGTTTGCACTGATTCTTGATATTAGGTTGTAGAACACATATCCATCCATCCATCCATCCGTCCATTTTCTATACCGCTTCATCCGCTGTCACAGGGAGCTGTAGCCTATCCCAGCTGCCTATAATCAATCAATGTTGTAAAATTGTTACACGGTTGCAATCCAAACTCATCCTGTTCATATCTACAGTATGTGTAGATTTGGACAAAATTTTAAATAGACATTACGTACATTCCATGTTTCTCACAATATCTTTTCAGGTACAATACTGTAAGGAAACAAGTTAACAGTAGCTGTAAATTTTGGACTTTGAATCTCTATGTCTATATACAACCCATGAAATCCAAGTATTGGCACTACTACTGCAACTATTTTTTCCTGAGCAGTTATTTCCACATAAACCCACTGTGGTACAAAAAGCTGAATTGTCTAGCGGAGTCTTAGAATGGCACATTGAATATATTAAAAGAATGATTTTAGTTCAGTAAACATGAGTTACCAAACATTTCACTATGCATTTACTTCAAAATTTCAAATCCTGCAGTGTTGTGGTTGGTAAGCGAAAAAGAAGAATGGCTTGGACATCTAAGAATGGCTCGTGAATTGGTTATTTGTTCCTTGAATCAGGAAAGACTTCAGATACTGGGCAGATATTGAGATAGTTGAGCTTGTTTCAGCACAGCACTCACTAGAACATCATCTTTTTGCTTAAAGGTAGTCATGTCCACATAAAAAGGTCTGCTGCCTTTATGCTGTCGAGGACATGACACTGCCAACAACTGCTGTAACATTGATGTTGAAATTGCTCATTTGCCAACACGTGAGTGCCTTAACCTTAAAGATACTCCTGTCGTGACGCCTTCTCATATTTGTTTTCTCGCAAAAGTGAGAAGGACCACAAGGGTAGAAGGTGGATGTAATTTTACTTATATAGTCTGACTGATGTCTCAAAATTGTCTACAATAGTCACATTCACCCCTTCACACAATGGTGGTGATAGGAACTGCCTGCTCTTTAGAGGGGTAAGTATTCACATCCTTAATCATGATTTAATTTGAATTAAAATTAAATTAAATCATTCACACACCAGTGAAACAGCCACCGTGGGTTCAGTATCCCACCCAAGGATACTTCAACATGTGGACTGCAGGTCTGGGGATCGAACCACTGACCATCCGTTAAGTACACAGCCAATCTGCAAAGGAAAATGTTTATTCTGTGCTTTTCCCACATGTTCAGCAATGATTTGTATTGTTGAGCAAACCTGGACAAGAATAAAGCAAAATAGATGTGTAACAGTATAGTCATTGCTTTTACCCAGGCTCTAATAAGATTGGATAGACAAACTCAAACTGGTTCAGCACACATAGCCAATTTCAGTCTGTAGAAATAAAGTAGCTGTTTCTCGGAATGAAGAAATTTGAGGTAGAGCTATAACACATTAGCTAATCAACTTATTTAACAAAATGGTTAAGCATGACAGTGTGTGCTGTCATGCTCAAGGGCACCTTAGCAACCCTGAGGAGGTAAACTGGCACGTCTCCACTGCCAGTTCACACTCCGAATGTTTTGGTCCACACGGGTCTTGAACTGGCCACCCTCTGGTCCCCAGCCCAAGACCTAGTGGACTGAGCTGCTGCTGCCCCAATTAGACAAATTAGCCTCATTAACATAGACAGTAAAATGTTGGCAAATGTATTATTTGGGCATACCTCTGCTTACATTTCGAGTTACGTCATTCTCGATTATGTCAGTTTTTTTTAGAAATACATAGAAAAATCAAAATCAAATATTGTAATGGTAAAATCCCTGATAAATCGTTAAAAGCACATAATATCCTGTTACAGTACGATAAATGAGAATAAAAACATATATTTGTCTGCATCAACCCCTGTGACCACCGATAGAAGCGGCTGGTGATGAGTCAGTGTGTTTTTTTTTCTGCGGCATTTTAAAAAATAAAATTTATTTATTTGAACGCTTTAAAAGAATTATCTTTTTATCAATGTTTTTTTCTGTGCTATATTAAAAAATAAAATGTATTTATTTGTATGCTTTAAATAGATTTTTATTCACCATATACAGTATTATTGAAAATGCATTCATAAAAAGAGTACAACACAGAAGTGGGAATGTTTATTTTTGGTTTAACGTGGAAACAAGTTAATTTGATATACCTTATTTTTTAACTCACGTTGCATCTTCTGGAACCAATTAACAACGGAAGCCAAGGTATATCTGTACACACAGACCAAGTGGGCTTTATAAATAATAACCTACGAGCGCTCTTACATTTACTTTGGTTGAATTCGTTGAGTACAGCACCAGTGGATGATGCTGATGATTGGATGCGGAGAAGGCCTTTGACAGGGTCGAGTGGGGTTTCTTTTAATGTGAAATTATGTTTACAAGAGTAAGTGGCAACAGATACTTTATTGTAGTAAACTAAAATTACTTTATGGACTACCTGACCTCTAGTAGGCTGAATGTAAAACCCTCACTAAAGTGTCTTTGTACACATACAGCATTCTTGTCAGTTTTGTTTATATGACTGCTCTTTGATTTGTCTGTACCTCTAGTTTTCTGTTTTCATGTTCATTTTTATTTTTTATATATTTTTCTCGTAATCAGGAACACCAAACTGATTTGTTACTTGGTAATCTCACCTTCCTTTGGTTGTAAATTCAACTACATGAGCTATGCGTTTTTTAAATAATTTAAAAAAAAAAAAAAGCAAAATAACAAAAATAAGGTTGCCAGAAACCAACAACTCTCAACTGCCCCTGGACATGGTTCAAGTGCACAAGCATTAAGCACACACACGCAGTAATAAGTTTATCGAAGTACACAACACTTATTTGAATTATTTTTTTGTTTCTCAAAAACTTTATAAAAAATTTCATCAAATAACTTCTTGTGAGATAGTGCTGCTATTTTGAATGTGTTTTAATGTTTATCTGATAAATTATGAATATAAAAATGTATTAATGCAAAGAAATAATTTTGGGTGAGATGTTATGTTAGATGTTATTGGTTATTTTGATTTATAAAAACTGTTCTTATAATTAGTTAACCATGAAATTTATGCATAATGTCATTCAGTTATTATTTTTTCATGAGGCGTAATTAAAGTCTTACCCTTGTAATGAAATGCATGTTTGTGACTTTTTTACCTAAGTGTATAACTGAAATATTAATACAGGTATTTCAGTTATGAATGTGTGGTATACACATTCCTATTGGTGTGTTGTAAAAAATTGCCTTTGACTGCCAGTGTTGCAAGTCTGAGGTGTAATTTTCTCCTTTACGTTTCAAGTTCAGCTGTGTGGGAGGCTTGTTATTCATGCAGATGTCTCCAGAAAAGGCGCTCTTTCTTCTCCGTTCTTTTCCTCGCTCTCTTTTCTTTCTCCCTGCATGTCTTTGCTGCCCTATTTCCGAAGTGAGTGCTGCAATGGGCTTGTTGTGCTGGCAGCCCATGCCTCATAGTTTGCTACTTCTTTAACACCCATATAATGTATTTCATTAGAATGTGCTGTCAGTCCCTGTCCGTTCAACTTCTTCCTATCACGCTGTCTTTTTTAAGGAGCCTGGGTGGATCTTAACACCAAATAAACAACTAGCCTGTATTCTCTTGTCATGCAACTTCCTCTGTCACTTGTCTCCATGTTTCCTCCTCAACCA
The DNA here is from genome assembly GCF_040054535.1 of Antennarius striatus. Taxonomy (NCBI): domain Eukaryota; kingdom Metazoa; phylum Chordata; class Actinopteri; order Lophiiformes; family Antennariidae; genus Antennarius; species Antennarius striatus. The sequence goes on along the minus strand of NC_090781.1, from coordinate 15,412,295 downwards.
GAAACTCAATTATCCTGGCTGTTGTTTTATGATGTTGTCTTGACATCTGATGACGGATTCATTATCTCATCTCCTGGCATGACAGCATAGCAGCAACGGGACAGCTCTTTCCACTCCTCTTCAAGTGGCATTCAGCTTTATGTCTGGACTTTTTAGCTCTCCATCAATAATGTCACTCTAACTGCTTTCCCTCTCAATTAAATTTTTTTTAAGTGAGCAATATTCTTGGATGGATTGGAGGGTAGGTAAGAGAAATGTGTAAATAATATTCAAATACACTGACTACTAACTTCTACTGAGGTAGCAAAGTATACAATCAGTATACTCCTGGTGACAGACCCAAGCCCAGGTAAATGGACAGGATTGCTAAGAAGGGCATCCAGTTTAAAACCTTAGCCACTTTAAAAAAAAAGAAAATAAGCAAGGACAATGAAGATGACATTTCCACTGCACCAACCTGTAGTCAGCAGTAGCCAAAAAGAGATAAGAAAAAAATAATGTTTTAATGTTCATAAATCAACAGTGTTAAAAGAGAATACACTTATTCTGTGCAAATTTTGATATCTTTGCATTTGCTCATTTCCACTGATTTGAAGTTTGTGCGTTATTATGGAGAAATACTATATTAACAACTGGCAGACGGACAGACTAATCAGCAGGGCTTGGTGACATTGTTGGTGCTCATTTAGACTCAGTTACTACAGTGTTGGAGAGGATTGTCCAAACTAAGGGTCATCCTGGACATTGAGTACCACCCACTGTACAGAACTTTGATGGGACAAGTGAGTATGTTCAGTAGTAGGTTGAAGCTTCCTAAATACACCACTGAATGCCATATGAAATCTTTCCTGCCTGTGGCCATTAAACTGCAAAATGCCTCACCTTGACATGTAGTAATGAGGAGAAATGAAGTCGCAGTAAATGTGTATATCTGTACATATTTTTTATATATTATTCAATCTATTACTCTATTTACTGTAATCTCCTTTGCTCTTTTTTTACATAATTCTATATTATGTTTACTTGCTCTTGCTTTGGCCTTATGTTCTGCAATGGAGCAACTATAACAAAAATAAATTTCTCCTAGGGGATTAACAAAGAATTCTGATTCTGATTCTGAACTGCACCTCAGATGAACACAATAGGAAATATTTTCACAATGTTTTCACTTTTATGTATTTTTTTTTTTTAAAGTTTAATTCCAGAGACCCAGGTGACAGTAATGTGGGCACTCTGGTATTTGCAGAAAAAGAGCTTTGTGACTTTGTTTCATCATGGAAAGGACTAACCTCTGCTGGGGTTATGCAAAGGTCACAGACTGTCTCTGACTGTGGTCGTTTTGATCTCTGTCTCTTTCTTTGTCTTATTAAAAATGGCACAGAAGCCAAAAATCCCCAAAAACTCATATAGCGCTCCATTATGGGGTGTGCTGATTCAAAGCTATCGTATGCCTTTCTTTTCATTGTGTGCATTCTTTAATAACTCTCTCTCTGTGTTACAGGGAATGAGTTTGGCCATCCTGAGTGGCTGGATTTCCCTAGAGAGGGGAACAATCAGAGTTACCACTATGCCCGGCGGCAGTTTAACCTAGTGGATGTGGATGATCTCCGATACCGTCAGCTCTATGCCTTTGACCGGGACATGAACCGTACTGAAGACAAGTATGGCTGGCTGGCTGCCCCACCGGTAAGGACCTCATCTACTTACTGTACAGTAGGCTTAGCAAAGACACTCTAAGTGGCAAAATTCAAATGCAGCAGCACAACACCACAATACCAATCTCTTTTCAGTCAAATATTCAATCTTTGATGATGTTTAAAATCCTAACAATTTTTTAACTCGTTGAAGTTTTTTTCTATTTTTGTTTTTTTAATACAGAATTGTGTTCAGAACAGTCACACACATTTGCAGTTTTCTTGTTTCCCCATAGAGACAGTACTCAATAACAACAGATTCATATTCAACCCCTCACAGTTAGCTCTTGCAGAAGCAGCTTCAGCATAGAAATACATAATTCAATTAACTGGTTCCAGAAATTTTAATGTAAAAACTCCCAAAATTACAGAAATTAGACCACAGATCTTCAGTTGCCAATAACATTCCTGCAGTCCAAAGTTTGATAAAAAAAATTTAATTTCTTATTATAAAAAATAACAAAGTGCCATTGTGTCACTTACTGATAGTGACAAGTGATAATAAAATATTTTGTGTTTTGTGGGACCCCTACAACCCTGTCAACAACCACTAGAGTTGAGTTAGTAAACTCGCCATCAGACGTGTTTGTGTTCATCAAATCACTTCAAAAAATAATAACAATAATAACGATTTGAGGTATTTGAAACTTTTTGTTGCCTTATTGGCCCAGGTCCCTCTTGAAAAAGAGATTCTAAATCTCAATGATGCTAACCTGGATAAATAAAGGTTAAATAAAAATAAAAATGGTAGACTTTGGAAGCCGTCTTGAACATACCAGTATCTGAACACCCCCCCCCCCCCCCAGACAATGTTTTTAAAGTATTTGCTGCACACGTAATGACATACTGCTTGATAGCATTCCTCAGTCTAAATCTACTTTTCTTGTCTAAAAGTCTTGGTTTTTCAATTCATAGGATTATAAAAAAATATGTTATTTATCCAATTGGTCATGCTTCCCTCAACACAATAGCTTTCAGGTGTTCATCCGTCGTTTGCTGTCGGACAGAACTGGCAAGGACACACCTTTTCATAATGAAAGGCAATGGAGTGTGATGAATTGTTTTCCCCTTTGGGGTGGGTGGTGTTTAATTGCATTTTGGCTCTATTGAGTAGAACTGTAGATTTCAGGCAGGTAAAGATAAATGCACTATAATGAGAATTCATTTTATAAATGTCCTTTTTCTCTTGCCGATGTCAAGGTGAACAGTAATAGATTTTACTCTCATCCTCAAGCCATTCTCTTTACTTGCATTTAAAGCCTATGGGAGAAAGAAAATGCAGTTTTTCTCTGGAGAGACAGTTAGGGAAGTAATGGAATAATGCAAATGGAGAGTGTATCTTAAATTGACAGGGATTATAAGTGACTCAATAAAATTGATTCAAAAATACACATTCTCATTTTCCCCAGAAACAGTCCGTAGATTAGAGTTACTTCAGCTGGTGTTATACCCCAAGCTACACATTCCTCCTTTACACACAAACAAATGCAACAAATGTATTGGAGAGCATGCAGTAATTACAGAAATGTCAGGTCCATATGGACAATTACTGTGTATTGGTCAATTTGACTCTTCTACTGAACAACTAGAACCTCATCCACCATTGACATCTGGGTGTAACAGAGCTATGGAGGAAAAGACACATGAAAGGCAGAGGCCATATGATTTCTTAGCTCCATGTTAGCCAAGTGGGAGAGAATGCTGATCCCGAAGGATGCTACTGGCAGGGAAAACCACAGATTTGGCAGTGATACTGACCTGCAACACATTGAGTGATGTTTCTAATTGAAAACAGTTGTACAATGTATACTCAGACATCATCCCATGTGTTTGTTTTTTGATTCATTACCTCAAATCATGTGAGAGATGAAAGTGTTAGATCGTACGTTGGCAGTCTGAGGGTTGTTATTTCGGCTCAGTTACATTATTCATATCATATCCCTTGCAAAGTTAGCTTCTGAATACAGGGCCTGTTTGCAGGCCCCGTATTCATCTTAATATGGGGGGCCAGGAAGTAGGCATTTGCAATGCATGCTCATCTTTTCATTTGCTGTAATTAGAAACTAAAATACTGTTTTTCCCTCCCCCCCAAGAAGTCCGGATTTTGCTGTGTTGTCATTCTGTCACTGTTTGATTTCTTGTTGTTTCTCAGCAGAATATCTCAAATGTTATTTATGGATTTCAATCAGGTGTTCTGGAGTGGTGGTTCTTTGAATGGGGAAGAGGTGACTGACTTTCATTTTGAAAAATTAAGATGTTGAATAATTTTGTAATCATCAGATTATTGTTAGAATTACCCCCATTAAGTATTAATTTTCAAGACAACTGAAAAATAAGACAACCTATTCACAAAAAAATGCTCCAATACAGAAAATCTTCTTCCTCTTCTTTTTCTTCTTCTTCTCCTTTTGGCTTTTCCCTTCAGGGGTTACCACAGCAAATCAATTGCCTCCATCTAACCCTGTCTTCTGCATCCTCTTCTTTCACACCAACTACCTTCGTGTCTTCTTTCTATATATCCATAAACCTCCTCTCTGGTCTCTGTCTAGATCTCCTGCCTGGCATTTCAAAACTCAGCATCCTTCTACCAATATATTCACTATCTCTCCTTTGGACATGTCCATTCAATCTCAGTCTGGCCTCTGACTTTATCTCCAAAACCTCTAACATGTGCTGTCCCTCTGATGTACTCATTCCTGATCCTATCCTTCCTGGTCACTCCCAAAGAGAACCTCAGCATCTTCATCTCTGCTACCTCCAGCTCTGTCTCCTGTCTTTTCCTCAGTGACTCTGTCTCTAGACCAAACAACATCGCTGGTCTCACCACAGTTTTGTGCACCTTTCCTTTCATTTTAGCTGAAACTCTTCTATCACACATCACACCTGACACTTTTCTCCACCCATTCCATTTAGCCTGTACATGCTTCTTCACCTCTTTCTCACATTCCCATTGCTCTGGACCAGTGCTTAAATCCTCCACCTTCTTGATCTCTTCTCCCTGTAACCTCACTCTTCCACTTGGGTCCCTCTCATTCACACACATGTACTCTGTCTTACTGCAGCTAACCCTCATTCCTCTCCTTTCCAGGATAAACCTTCACCTATCTAGTTTCTCCATCTGTTCCTTGCTCTCACTACAGATCACAATGTCATCTGAAAACATCATAGTCCATGGAGATTCATTTCTAACCTCGTCTGTCAGCCTGTCCATCACCATAGCGAACAAGAAGGGGCTCAGAGCTGATCCCTGATACAGTCCCACCTCCACCTTGAACTCCTCTGTCACACCTACAGCACACCTCACCACTGTCTTACAGTCCTCATACATGTTCTGCGCCGCTCTAACATACTTCTCTGCTACTCCAGACTTCCTCATACAATACCACAGGTCCTCTCTGGGCACCCTGTCATGATCTTTCTCCAAATCTACAAAAACACAATGCAGTTCCCTCACTTCTAGGTATGCTCTGCATCACCTCATCACTCCATCTGACACTCTTTTTACCTCCTGGACATTCCTAACAAACTCCTCCTTCAAGATAACTCCTACTCCATTTCTCTTCCTATCTACACCATGATAGAACAATTTGAACCCTGCTACTAAACTTCTAGCCTTGCTACCTTTCCACCTGGTCTCCTGGACACACAGTATGTCTGCCTTCCTCCTCTGCGTCATGTCAACTAACTCTCTACCTTTTCCTGTCATGGTTCCAACATTCAACGTTCCTACTCTCAGTCCTATACTCTTGGCCTCCTTCTTCTCTCTCTTCCTACGAACACAATTTCCTCCTTTCCCTCTTCGACCAACAGTAGTCCAATTCCCACCAACACCCTATATGTGAACAGCACCGATGGCGGTCAATGTTAGCCCGGGCCTCAACTGATCCGGTAATGACGTCATAGATTTGATTCACATGTTTGATTTGGCAAAAGTTTTACATCATATACCCTTCCTGATACAGCCCTCTTTATGGGACCGGCACAATAGGACACTGGCCTGTGTCCTCTTGCGGCTACATTAGCAAATCATAAGTGAATATTGTCACACAAAACATGAAGTCTTGTGAAGCTCTTTTCCTGCAGACCATCTAAAGGTCCCTGGTTGTTCTGTAATCTGGGGGCCGCCTTTAAAGTTAAGATCTGTGAGAGAAAAGAGGTGAAATAAGTGTCCATAAATTTTGAAAATTTCTACTGAGACTACTGAGATTTGATGACTAAAGGCAGTTTGTGTCCAAATGATGACAGGTCTTGTAATCATATACCACATTCTCGCAATAAAACTGTTGCTATCGTGTTCTCCAAACTGACCAATCAGAATAAGACAAAAAATGACACGCACAGTTCTGATGAAAGAACGCTGGGCTCGTTTCTTGTAGTACTGTGTAATTACAGATGGGCAGTTTTTGTTTTTAAGAGCATTACAAAAATGTCATTATTATAACAATATTAACTAAAACAAATGCAGTCACAGACAGCAACATCCCGCAACACCCCAAACTGTTCTTCTATGGTGACCAGCAGCACGGGGGCGCCACAGGGGACCGTGCTCTCCCACATTCTCTTCACCCTCTACACATCGGACTTCAAGCACAACTCGGATACATGCCACATACAGAAGTACTCTGATGACACTGCAATTGTGGTATGTATCCGGGAGGGTGATGAGGGGGAGTACAGGGCATTGGTGGCTGACTTTGTGGAGTGGTGCCAACGTCTCCAAGACGTGGAGTGGTCTCAACGTCTCCAAGACAAAGGAGATGGTGCTGGATTTCCACCGAGCACCTCCCTCTCCGGAACCAGTGATGATCGAGGGCAGTGAGGTGGAGGTGGTAGGAAACTATAAGTACCTGGGACTGCAGCTAGACAGCAGACTGGACTGGTCACTCAACTTGGACGGTGTGTACAAGAAGGGGCAGTGTAGGATGTACTTCCTGAGGAGGCTGGCCTCCTTCAATATCTGTCCTAAGCTCCTTCTCATGTTCTATCAATCCGTAGTCTCCAGTGTGCTGTCATACGCCATTGTGTGTTGGGGTGGGGGGGCCAGGAAAAGAGATATGGACCGTCTTAACAGACTCATCTGCAGAGCGGGCTCAGTGGTCGGGCTGAGCCTGGACTCTGTGGAGACGCTTCTGGAGAGCAGGACCATGTCTAAATTCAGGGCCATCATGAACAACACCAGCCACCCCCTACACACCACCTTCTCCCATCAGAGGAGCACCTTCAGCGACAGACTGCTGTCACACAGCGCCTCCACAGAGAGGCTGAGGTCCTCCTTCATACCCCGTGCCGTCAGGGGGTACAATGACTCTCTCAGGAGGAGCGGAGGGGAGGTGGCGAGGTCAGCACGCGGTTAAATGGATTTAATTTAATTTAATTTAATTTAATTTTTATACTGTTTATATTTTAATTTTATTTTATATTGTTTATATCTTAATTTTAAGTTTTTTAGTATATGTACTGTTAATGCTACATGTGTCTGTTAGTGTAGTGTATGTGTTGTGGTATGTTCTGTTTTGTTTTTGTTTTTTCCTGATGTTTGGCTGAGCAGTGGATATGTGCAATTTCCTCAAGGATTAATAAAGTATCTATCTATCTATCTATCTATCTATCTATCTATCTATCTATCTATCTATCTATCTATCTATCTATCTATCTATCTAAATTCAAAATTTTACCCTGACCTACTTGCATAGGTCAAAGATCAAAGCTAGTGCTCTGACCTACTTTGATAGATCAAAGCAGTCTCTTTGATCTACAGTCTTACTCACACTGGCCTTCTCCCTCATCTTTCTATCTCATCCAGTTCCTTAGTGTACAAAAGTTAAAATATGAACTTGATCTAGTTTTCTCAAGGTCAAGGTCATCATCTCATTTTCATCCCTTTTGGCGCCCGAGTAATGTGCTCTTTGTTGCATCTTTCTATCAGCAACAGTTGCGAGGATATGTGGTGGACTAACTAACGGACGGATGGACGAACATAGACTGACAATTACAATACATCATTGCTTTGAAGCGGGATGTAAAAACAGATTGTGAGCATGTGGGCAAAGTGATTGTTTCTAAATTTTGAACAGAGAGATGATGACTTGATATTTTCCTTAGCCGGGTATTTTCTGTAGCCGTACTATATGTTCATTCACACATTGCAATACTACTGTAGGCATTCATTACACAATGTGACACATACAAGTTCACCACAGATATTTTTATCACACAGACACATTCTTACATTACACTAGTTTTATTAAATAATGTCTTGGGTCTAAGTCTAATCTAAATGTTGCTTTTAAGTATTTCTTAATAAAAATTGACAAACTTCAATTAATGTACATATATTGAAAACATAGCATTTTTATCTTTTAATGCACGGTAATTAGCAACAGACAGATATGGCCTTGTAAGTTTTTCATTCCAGGAGTGATTAGAGCCCAAATGGTGAGAAATAAATCTGAAATTCCTAAATTGGAAGTGACAAGAGGGAAAAGGTGGAGTCAGAGCAGTCTCATCAATCAAAATAGACATTATGTAAAATTTATTAAGACATTAAGTAAGTGGTTTGATGAGCAGACTAAAGTTACAGATGATAAATCCATAGTAGCGGTTCTGTAGTTGACCTTGCACTCTAGTCTGACATGATGCTCAGAAGCAGCTGAGAGAAACAAAAATTATTTGGAAATTGATATATATCATAAAAAGACTTTGCAGAACATAAATCACATATAATACCAATAACTGCTCAGAGATTCTGCTGTAATAGTCATTTTGGTCTCAATCCTCTGGACATTTTATCAATTCCATTTCAGACGACCTTAGTGGGAATATTTCTTTGGCTTGCTTCAGTATTTCACTGTGATTTGGGGGGATCCAAGAGCATTTTGTAGTTAAAATAAGAAGCAGGGGAGAATCTCTTGACAGCTCTCACTGTTGTTCCAGGTGTAAGTGAATTAAGTAGAAATAGAGGCATGCAGGGAGTTTTCATAAAAATGTGGTTTGTAGCCATCCCTTTGAAGATGTGCAGCTGTGTGTTTCAAGAAAAAAAAAAAAAACTCTGGACATGAAATGATGCTCGTGCTAGTGCAGAGGTAATACCACTTTAGGTTTCATTTTGTTTAATGAAATTTAAATGAAGCAGTGAACAAGCAAACTATGACATCTTTTTTTAATTTTTCTCCTGATGCAGCATTATTTAATTTTAATATAAATAATTCCATTCAACTATGAGATTCGTATTATTATTATTTGCAATAAAAGCTGTTTGTCAAGCCTAGATTTCTGTTCACATGATGAGAAACTTTTTTCTTTTGTCGAAATAACTTCAATTTTTGTTACATTACATTTCTTCAGCAAGCTTCATGATAAAAATAAAAATGCTGATGGGTAGCATTTTAAATTGTATTAATAATGTTGTCTGTCTCCCAAAAAACAGAAAATATTTTGCTTAGGTGAGCACAGACTATATTTGAGACCAATTTTTAACAATGATTTTGCACTTCTGACTATATTGCAGATATATTTCAATTGAGAACATTGGGGTCACAAATGGAATTCCTGTACAGGAATACTCATGCTCCCGTTTCGGGTCAGAATGATGTTGACGGCTCTAACATAAACAGACACTTAGGCTCAGACCTATTTTCCTACTTGAAGATACCCTTTTCACGTAACCATATGTCAAACGCACAAACACATTTTTTAAAAATTTGTTATTGTGTTATGTAATGTTTTGTGAAAACTTTAAAATCACATTGGAACAGATTCTGATTATCCTTCTCTAAAACTGTCGCTTGGTTTGCCATTCATTTATTATTCATTTATACACACTAGTGCCCAGTGTAGGCCAGACCAAGGAGCTCACATTACACAAAATTTGCAGAATTTTCATGTACAAATGGACTTGTTAAAGGACCGCAGGCTGTCAGCTTATTACTTAACCTCCATTCTCTCTGTCAGTCCAGTCGTGGGGGTTCTTATCTTCTCATTCAACCGAAAATATGCTGGCATGAAATTGGCTTGGGGAACAAGGCACTAAAAATAGGGGGTTGGGTGACATTGATAATCTCTGTTAATGACACGTTAACAGTAGCACTCTCCACAGGAGAGTGGTGGCTTTATCATGTGCAGCTGTCTAAAGCTGACAGTGTGTGCATCGCACAACCCCGGGCTGCTGTTTTCTACTGAGTGCCACCTGAAGTTTGATGTGGGATTGTTTCTCTACCTATTTGCAAATGTGTAATCCACTGGTATATTGTGCCCCATTATGACTCAAAATCCAAGATGGGGAAGAAAATGACTTTTCATTAAGAAATATTTTATTGGCTCTTTTCCTCTCCCTTTTCCTCCTCCAGGCCTTTGTCAGTGCCAAGCATGAAGGGGACAAGGTCATTGTGTTTGACAGGGCGAATGTGCTCTTTATTTTCAACTTCCACCCCAGTCAGAGCTTCCAGGACTACAGGGTGGCTGTAGAAGTTCCAGGAAAGTATCCTTTAAGCTCTCTTTTGTCATGTCATGTCATTGCTTGTTTCCTTTAAATCTTAAAAACTCATGCTTTCCTCTGTCATGCCATAGCACACACCCGCAGCTCCTCTCAGAGTAATGATGTCATTGTTAGTGGCTTCTTTAATGCCTTTTTTTAGCCTGACAAAATCACTAACTGCCAATGTTTCAACCAAGACAGCAAATGCCTTTTAAAAGAAGCTGAAGAGAGACAAAAATATAAAGATAGGAATGAAATGCCTCACTCAAGGACATTTTGAAAACACACAGACAATAATTGAGCATGTTTGGAATGCTTATACAGTGCACATCAATAATGAGTACACCCTCTTTGAAAAGTAACATTTCAAACAATAGGACAAAGAACACAAAAATATATTTCCAAAATATTCACAGACTAAGTTAAACACAGGATCTGTTGAGCTTTTGAACTTAAAACTAAGTTTAATAATGTAAATGAAGTTTTTTTTTTTCAGTTTTAGTAAAATTAGTGTGGTGCAGAAATGGGTACACCCCACTGAAGGTCTCTGAGTAAAGCAACCTCTTAGGATTCCAATGTGGACCTGAACAAACAATTAACTAGAGGTGAGTCTAGATACTCATTGCACTGTTAATTAGAAAGTTGGCTACAAAAGGCTGTTACCTAAAGCAAACTGCCCTTTCCCATTCCCTGCTGTCAGCACTGGCACCACATGGCAAGGAAATGTCTCTGGATCTCAGAAAGCGTATTATTGCTTTACACAAGAGAGGTGATGGCTACAAGAAGATCAGTAAAGCCTTACTTATTGGTAAGAACACGGCCCAAAAGTGATCCAAAGATTCAAGAGAGATGGAACTGCAACCAAAGTACAGAGATGTACAGGCCAGCCAAGAAAATTAACACCCAGGCAGGAGCGTCTTGTGATGAGAAAAGTTGAGGAAAATCAGCATGCAAGTGCACAACAGTTGGCTAAGGAGGTAGAGGATGAACTTTGAGTGATTGTATCACGTGACACAATACACCATACAGTGCAGCGGAATGGCATGCATAGGTGTTGTCCCCGAAGGAAGCCTCTCCTAAAGCCAAGTCACAAAAAACCCGCCTAGAGTTTGCCAGGGCCCATGCTGAAAAGGATGAAGGCTACTGGGACTCTATACTCTGGAGTGATGAGACTATAATCAATCTTTTGGGAACTGATGGCTTCAAAACCATCTGGCGTTGCAAGGGTGAGGAGTACAAGGAAAAGTGCATGGTACCCACTGTGAAACATGGAGGGGGTAGTGTTCTTATGTGGGGTTACATGAGTGCTGCAGGTGTTGGAGAACTGCATTTCATTGATGGCATCATGAATTCTCAAATGTACTGCTCTATACTGAAGGCTAAGATGCTTCCATCACTTCGGGCCGTTGGTCGATAAGACTATGACCCAAAACACACATCTAAGGCCACTGCTGACTTTCTGAAGAGGAACAGGGTAAGAGTGATTAAATGGCCAAGTATGTCACCTGAACTGAACCCTATAGAGCATCTATAGGGTTCAGTTCAGGTGAACCCTATAGATGCTCTATTCCCTATAGATAGAGAATACTGAAGAGGAAGGTTGAGTATCACTCTCCATCCAACATCCAGACTCTAAAAGAGCTCATCCTTGAAGAATGGAGAAAGATTGATGTAGCCAAATGTTTTCAACTTGTGCGCTCTATGCCAAGGAGACTTGGGGCTGTCATTGCGAGCAATGGAGGCCATACAAAGTCCTAAATGTATTGGATGTAGTCGTGTTTGTTGTGGGGTGAACTCATTTTTGCTCCTCCCCACTTTCACGGAAAGAGAAAAAGAGTAATTTCAGTTGTCTTTTCACCTTTCTGTTTGAGTTGCTATGTAAGAACATAGTTCAATAAACATCATCAAGGAACTGTTTGGGATATATTGTTTGTGTTCACTTTAATACTGTGAAAAATGTATTTTTTCAGGGGAGTGTAGTCAATATTGCTGTGTTCTGTACCTGCACAGTGTAACAAGTAAAGCAGAACTATTTATTAGACATTCATGGTCCCTATTTGATGTGACTTCCACCAACCGATCCAGGCGCTGATTCTAGATTTGCACCTCTCCAAGTCTGCAGTGCAGCAGTCTCTAAACAACTGACACCCATATATTCAGTTTTTCTGTCTTGATGCTAATATTTTAACCACGACTGTGGTGATAAACTGTATTTCCTCTATGTCAACAAAAAATAAGGTGCAATGAGTGCAAGATCTGTGATTTCTTTTCTACTTCTGCAGCAGTAAGTCTAAGTCAAGTCTAAGTCTAAGTAGATCTCACCCTTTTGTTTCTGCTGGATATGTTAAATTTGAAAAGGTAATTTTATAGCACTGCCTCCTGTTTAACTGCACTGACATGCAGTTGTATGATACAGATTATATGTGTTCCAATTCAGTCCTGCAGATGGTTGAGGACAGTAGTACGAGATACGAGTTTAATCCATTTCTGTTTAATCATATTTCCCCATTTAAAATAACTGAAATAATTTTAATTCATTCCAGCCATGTAAAAAAGACCAAATCCCCTCTAAATGTTAAATAAAACATATTTTTATCAACCAATAGACATACATACTTTGCCTGTGCATAATTAATTTTATATAGGTTGTGGAAACAAGAAGAGATTAAGAAGGTGGAGGATTTTAAGTACTTTGGGTCAACAGTCTAGAGCAATGGAGAGTGTGGAAAAGAGGTGAAGAAGTGTGTACAGGCAGGATGGAACGGGTGGAGGAAAGTGTCAGGTGTGATGTGTGATAGAAGAGTTTCAGCTAAAATGAAAGGAAAGGTGTACAAAACTGTGGTGAGACCAGCAATGTTTTTTGGTCTAGAGACAGTGTCTCTGAGGAAAAGACAGGAGACAGAGCTGGAGGTAGCAGAGATGAAGATGCTGAGGTTCTCTCTGGGAGTGACCAGGAAGGATAGGATCAGGAATGAGTACATCGGAGGGACAGCACATGTTAGAGGTTTTGGAGATAAAGTCAGAAAGGCCAGAGTGAGATGGTTTGGACATGTCCAAAGGAGAGATAGTGAATATATTGGTAAAAGAATGCTGAACTTTGAACTGCCAGGCAGGAGGCCTAGAGGAAGACCAAAGAGGAGATTTATGGATATAGTGAAAGAGGACATGAAGGTAGTTGGTGTTCGAGAAAAGGAAGCAGAAGACAGGGTTAGATGGAGGCAACTGATTTGCTGTGGCGACCCCTGAAGGGAAAAGCTGAAAGGAGAAGAGAAGAAGATGGAATCATAATTGTGTGACCGTGTTTATAAGCAACCCCACAAGCTATCTTTATTATTACATACCTTTTGACTTTGAAAGCTGAACATGTTCAAAATGAATCTACTAATACAATTATCAGCACACTGAAGAAGAGAATATGAATCCTTGTGGGCTGAGGAGAGAATCAGGTATCTAAACACCAAGTCAGATGTGGAGTAAACGTGATTTGTAAAGACCCCCATTTGTAATGGCCGTGTTTTCTCTGAGACTAAGTCTTCTCTGATACAGTTTTAGCAGCCAGTGAGAAAATGAGTGGTGGTGTTATGCTATTAGAGAGAAATAATAGTAGAGCCCAGTGATACAGAAAGAGCTCTCTTTAGCAGCATTGGCTGTCTGTCTTCCAAGTGAGCAACGCAGAGGAATTTAATGAGTCCCACAGTTGTAATTACAGCAGGCTTAATGATCAGGGATTTGAAGGGGGACAGAAAACTGACAGATTTGTATTTATTATAATGGGCATCACTCTCTTCTAGAGCCCACTCAGGCGAAAGCCAACAGTTGGATGGATACGAAGCTGTGTTGATTTTTCAGCTATGACTTAAATAATGTGTTGGTGAGTCAAAATGCACGCTGAGTTTGTTAGTTTTCTCTGGATGCCAGCGGTTTAGTTCACTGTCCATGAGCAGCTCCGTTTCATTAGGATTTGATGGGCAGAGGATAATGAGCCTGTTTGACAGCATTTGTTTATCTGATTTCTGTATTATTATTTTTTGGTTCATTTGGATGGATTAACAGATTCTTTAGATTGCAATGATACACTACAGCACTTTAAAAATGTAACTGATTAAAATAGAGAGTGCTTAAAATAAGATCAATCTCAGAATGTTTTTGAAATGTGTTTAATTACATGCTTTGAATGGGGATTCCATTTTTATACCATTTGGCAGTTTTCACACAATGTGCTGTCACGTAGACGCTTAGATTATAAAGTCAGTGACTTTCTGGGTAGCATAATTATTACAATGGCTAAAAATTATATGCAGACAACATTTCTAATCTGTTAAAATCTGCAAGAAAACAAACATGCCATGCAATGAGAATGATGTGAGAGAGCAATAATGAGGTTTATTTGATGATTTATAAGCCACAGCAATAACCCCCTAATCGCTTAATATCATGCATTACTGTAAGCTTGTTTGATGTGGTATAATTATACGTTATGCCTCATCTTTCCTCTCTACCTCTATGGGCTAAAATTTGGCCACAACACTAATAGCCTCACTACAATGTCTGTAACACCATTTTTGAGGGTTTATTTTCATTTAGACAGAACCACATCTTTTCCTCCTAGAGCTTCTTTTGATGTTTAAGGAGAGACCTCAGACACTGGGTGGGTTGAGAGGAAACTCGAATAAATGTGAGGGCAAAGCTCTGGCTGTCATTATACAGAGAAGCAGTAAACACATAAAGGCAAACAGGCTGTGTGTGTGAGAAAGGTAAATGCATCGTGCGTATGTGGAGATGCAGATCCTCCGATGGGAATGTTTGCAGGGGATCCAATTAGGGGAGAAGACAGATGAAAGTGCCACTCAGAGGCAGAGGAGGTAAACAAGACAAGCTCAAAGAGTCCAAATGTGCTTTTTCATTTCACTCAGCTGTCATATTCTTTAACTTTCTTCTGTGTGAGAGGGTCAGGGACGTCACCAACAAGCTCCACACCACTGCTTTATCTGTAATTAACATTTGAAAGCGGCTGACCATGCTGTTCACCACGGAAAATGGCTCTAACACATGGTGTTATTTTCCTTTGGCACTGCGGCAAGTGGCATATTATAGCCGAAGGTGTCCCTCTCCAGCAAAAGAAAAAAAACATTAATCTACCTGTTGTAACCTTTTGTCGCACACTGGATGACTGCTTGTTGGTCTAGATGGATCTTCAAATGCTTCCTCTGTTTACTTTCTAAAAAAAAAAGAAGTGAAAAACTTTTCAAGTTACTTTTGACGATTCAACGGAATAAAACAAGCATTAGAGGACTGTTTGAAAAAGCATCCAGTTCTGCGTGACATTTTAATTGTGTTGCTGAAGTATATATAGAAACTCGGAGAAAAGTAAGTTATGATATAACATGAAAATAACCCATACCTGACGTGCTAATATTTTTACAGCTTAATTATTGTGAGGGGTTTCCAGAAATTTTGTAAAACTGAAAGTTTGCTGTTGTAACTTTAGAGTGGAAAAAAAAATTGTTCATCTCTCAGTTCCAGTCCTTAGTGAGATACACATTGAATGTTTGGCCTCTTCGTATTTTTAGGAAACTTGTCTTTTGCTTCCAATTTTCCCCTTTTGAGTATGGACACCCCCCCCCCCCCTTCCGCGAGGAATGAGAGATATTGAAACAAATCACCTCTCTGGAAATGCTGGCTATTAAAATGCAGTCAACGTCAGCTTTTCGACAAGCACTCAAACCATCAGTGTTTCTCTCTTTCTCTCGGTCTCTCGCTCACTCTCTCTCTCTGAGGCGTGTGGTGGACACATTCCTCAGGAGCAGAGCTTTATCTGGCTGGTTAGAGTATTTGAAATCTCAGTTGTATCCTCTCATGAAAGCTGCACCTGTCAGGGTAGATTGGTCTTTGATTTACACTTTGCCAATACTCGGTTGAGATTGTGTCAGGTCATCATTCTCCTTTTCTATCTGAGCCCTTCTTGGAACCCTATTTAGAATAATTTAGCAGAAGGTACAGTGATACTAATATTTAGATAACAAATACGCACAATTGTAGGTTGCAATATAGTAATTTTTGCTGATATTGTCTCAAATATACGACTTTTGTTTTTTTACTTTTGTTTGTTTTGCAGTGCTTTGAGATGCATCAAAATGGTTCGCATTAACGAAACTGCATTATTTTCTCTGTGGGTTACACGTCTAACAGATATCATTCGCAAACTTCGCCATCATCAATCCACGAGCTCACATCATGTTGACAAGTTGAGACAAGGAGATGCTGCATTTAATTCATGCACTTAATTTAAAAAAACAAAACAATTTCTTTGTAACATGTAATCTTAGCCAACAACTCTCTCATATGCAGAAACATTATACTCAGCAATGCAGTGTGTTTTTTTGGAATCTGGGATGTTGCCAGCGCAGCAGTAATTATCTAACAGCAGTTAGATAATAACTGTTTACAGATACATTGCACTTTACCATTAACAGGTAAACAATGTATTGCAGTATACCACAAACTTAATGTCATTAACCACACGCCAAAGCCCCCGTATTTAACATGTTTAAAAAAAACAAACAGTCCATCTGTATTGTACACATTTCATTCTGAGAGGGAACAACAACACAACCCACACTCTCTAAAGGTCTCCTATTCCCCCAGCTGTTTAGCATATTCTGAGTTGTTTCATTCATTCATTCATTCATTCATTCATTCATTCATTCATTCATTCATTCATTCATTCATTCATTCACCGAACCATGTTTCTAAAGTAAAATTATGAAAACAGAGTCTTCCCAATAAGAACTGAAACTAGTTATAGAAAAAGTCAAATACACTTACAGAAATGTTGAACTATTCCAATAGTTTGTAATAAAAAATATCTCAGGTAAGTGCATTTGGTTAAAGTCAATCTGTAATTAATAATTTTGTAATGACTATTTATACAGTGATTTATTTTCCCTACTGACAATAAGTTCAGCAGTACAGCGAGGGGGCACTGAGACTGTATTTAGATAATTGTAGTTAATAGATATGAGAATTGTATATATAATGATAATTATGTAAATGATAGCATGCTCATCTTATGTTTTATAATCTTGATTACAAATAACAGTGGGACTCCTTGTAGATAGATACAAAACCAAAAAATGTTTGTGATCGCACTCTCCCACATCCACCCCTTTTCCAAGTTGTTTGAAACTTGGGAAAGGGGTGAATGGGGAGAAGGGGTGCAATTATTTCATTGTGGATATGTCATAAATCATGGCAAAACATCACATTGTGTTGTTTGGGAATCTGGGTTGTTACATCGCGCTTCAAAGCGGTGATGTATTGTAATAGTCAGCGTTCGTGTGTTCGTCCGTTCAGCTGTTCGTTCATCCGTCCGTCCATTCGTCCGTTAGTTAGTTCACCACATATCTTCACGACCGTTGCAGATAGAAAAATGAAACAAAAAGTACATTACTCGGGCAGCAAAG
Organism: Antennarius striatus; assembly: GCF_040054535.1. Taxonomy (NCBI): domain Eukaryota; kingdom Metazoa; phylum Chordata; class Actinopteri; order Lophiiformes; family Antennariidae; genus Antennarius; species Antennarius striatus. The sequence continues at coordinate 15,394,665 of NC_090781.1, read as the reverse complement.
GGGATGAAAGTGAGATGATGACCTTGACCTTGAGAAAACTAGGTCAAAGCAAATTTCAACTTCTGTACACTCAGGAACCGGATAAGATAGAAAGACGGGGGAGGCCAGTGTCAGTAAGACCATAGATCAAAGCTAGTGCTTTAATCTACCTGTGCACAAGCTTTGATCTATTGTCCTACTGATACTGACCTTCTCCATATCCACTAGTCTATGCACTAGTCAGGTACTACTTTCAGGGTACCCTGACCTACCCTGAAAGTAGATCAGGGTAATTCGCAGGATGTTGCAGTCTCTGACTGCCTTGTTAAATCCTGTCTGGGTGTCCCTTAACTCGTAGCAATAAAGCAACTCAGCTGAGTCCAAAAAACAATGAGATGAAACCATTTGTTGCCCTGTCATTTATAAAAAATGTTGGACATCCTTTTAATCTAAAATCTTACCTTAATTATTTGAACTTTTTATCAGCTGATGCTAGCTTGACCAATTCCTACTGAATTCACTTCAATTTTGAAAAATCCAATATCCGCTATTAGAATGTTTAAAAGCCTTGCTCCATCCTTCAGATGTTCACACATGCAGTGCTTGGCTCTTGCTAATCACTGCCAAGGTGCAATTTCTTTCATAAAGTTGATGGAGAAACAAAGGTGTGTTTTGGACTGCAATCGCGGTCATAGCCAGATTGTTTTCAATTCATCAATGATTCTTTCACCAAGTTTTGGAGTGTCGTATTTTCTTTCTACTCATTGGACCAAATTGATTGTTTTTAAATCTTTCCCTTTATGCTCAAGGGCTTTATTGATTTTAATAATTTACAGCTGAACTGCAGTTGCTTGTGGCAGTCATCTATTGCCACTTACAAAGAACTAATCACTCAAACCTTACAAAAACCAATCTGTGCCTGAGCAGTTTGGTGGGAACTCTGAATTACTGGAACCATACCTCATTTCTAGCGCCCTCTGTGTAACAAACATGTGCACATAAAGTACGCCTGCAGTCAGTCACTTGGAATGCAGAGCAAAGTCTAAACAATGCAAAGAGGAGGTGTTACTAGCAATAGGAATTTCAATGTAGCCACATATGAACTCTGAGAATTTCTTATTCTACGTTTTCATTGTTCGCGTTACGAGGTATAACTTTTGAGATTGCATTTGACTTCACTTTTTCCACCACCATTATAAAATAGTTCAACGTTCTTATGATAAATATTGTTAAACCATCCCTGAATGAGTTTGTTCTGTCAATAAAACACCAGCAAGGACTGATAGAACAAATGATGTGTGGAGGAGGGGATTTTCCCAACACCAGAAATTGCAAAAAGCAGCAGTTCTTTTTAATCACCACTATCAAAGCAGACAATATGCGGCAAAAGCAGAATTTCCCCAACTCGGGGGCAGAATGAGGCAATGTTTGAAGATCACACACTAGAATATTGCCCTTGGGAAGTTAAGGTGATTATTCAGCCAGCCAATTAGAGTGAATGTCTGCTCTACTGTCCTGGCGATTGTTACAGCGCTGCTCCTGTCCCTGCGAGTGTAAATAATGTGATGCACAAGTGTTTCAAGAAATTTACATGCACATTCGGAGATATTTGTAGTCTACTTCACATTTCTGACTGGCCAGCAAGGTTTATATTTGCCTGGAGAGAAGTTTTTACATTCTAATATATGTATGTTGTGTATACAATATGTAGATTCATGTCAGAGTGTACTTTCTCGGATTTAAAATCCTTCTCCAGTCTTTTTTTTTTCTGGTAGCAGTAACATTGGGGATCAAGTCAAGCAATTTAATAATGGATTGGAGGTTTTCTTAGAGTCCACCTGATAAATTCAGTTTGGACACTTTTGGAGCTCTTAATGATTTAGGTATCACGTTACTCATCTCCATTTATCCCTGCTGAGGGTTGTGATTCTTCATTTAATCCATTTGATTCCACACATTTGTGATATATGCTAAAATATAAACACTATTACCATACTTCAGTCAATGTCTGGATTCCTCTTCAAGAGCACACATTTCATTAGGTTGCGGTTACCTTATTATCGAAGCTACCATCCATCAGCTCCTCAGTGTCTGAGCATCTTTTTTTAGAATCACAGCAGAGATGGTGCCAAACACACACAAACTATACATGATCAAAAGAAGTTGCGGATTTGTTTGACTGTTAAGTATTTCAGAGCAGTGACTGGCCGCCAGATCCTTATCTCCCCATCTATATATTTGAATAAGCTCTCTTGAAATCCTCACGCTGCCACATTTTTTAACTCCACCCACTACCTGTCAATCAAGTGCCCAACCAATCACGGTGTGTCTGGCAGAAGGAATCACGTGAACACACGTTTTCTTGTGTACAGTTTAGGCCGGCGTCTACTCGGAAGTTCAGGCCGCTAGCCAAGTTAGTTCTGGTCTTCACATTTGTCCATCTCTCTCACTTATGGATCCGTTTTGGCTTTGTCAAACATAACGGTTTATATTCTTTCATTGTGACGAACGTCACGTTCTTGTGTGAAGAACCCCGATGCTTTATTCAACTGAACTCACAAAGCCGTTTTCTACCCGAATGGCCGGACCGTAATGCCGAAGCGGCCTTCGTCTTTGCATTCATCCGTCCCACACACGGAGCCGTTATGGCTTTGTCGGACAAAGTGGTTTATTTTCTTGTGACAGTGAAAGAAAAAAAGAAAACAAACTAAGTCTGATATTATTGTTTCATCGTGGAAATTCCACAGGTCTCTGTCTCTGAGCTAGTTGTTCTATAACTGAATTTGTTTTTGAAACTTTTTGATTTTTCTTACTATTTCCTTTTTGACAATGAACATCTGATGAAGAAACTTAAATAGCAAAGTATAAAACAATCTCACACTTGACCAATAGACACTATTTTCTACGCACGGTATTGATGTGCTGAGCAATGGCAGGTTTCAAACGGTGTCTTTGCCATACACCTACATTTGTGTATTACATACTTAGGTGACCACAGTTAACATTTATCCTCACAAAACTTCAATCGATAATGTTTATTTTTTTGCAGAAGGAAAATGTGTCATTTCCTCTCTTTTTTCTTCCTTTTAGTTTATTTGCATTTAATGTTAAGTATAATTTAAGTATAATTTGTTGCTGGCTTGATGGGTTACACAACTCACAGAAGTCTGCTACCGTTAAAAGGGTTTGTTGAGGTTTTTCCCTGTGGTTACCACAAACAAACCTGGTATGCACATCCAATTTAAGATCAAACACACTTCATTAATATACTTGGGTCGGAAAGAAGAGATATTTCTGTCAGCTCATGTTTCTTGAAACCCATGTAGGATTTTCCTGTTTTCTTTGTATTGCTTTGTGCAAGAACAAATGTAAAACAAAACAAAAAAACATCTATGCAAGACACCCACTTTATATCTGTGTAGTTGTCACTCACTTAGATCATCTCGGGTTAAATACTGTATTTATGCAGTGAATTGGGAAAATTAAAGAGGCAGACTGGATGGTTGAGCCATAGATATCACTTTTGTATTCATGTTCATTTCAGGCTGTGTTCTCCTTGTCTGTTAGGGCTCCATACTGTCACTTTGAAACACTGCGAATAGAAGATGAATGCTGATAGATGTGAAGATTTCAATGAATATAAACCAGCATAGCACTTACTAAACCAAGTCCACACGGCAAAAGCCCTGGTGATAAAGCCTTCTCTTGTGCTATGTCTTGTATCCCCTAATCTCTCCTATTGCTATTGCCTTAACCTCAGGTTTTGTCAGATACAAAATCAAACTGGATTCAGATGAGACTCTGTATGGTGGTCATGGAAGACTGGACCACAGCACAGAGTTCTTCACAGAACCCCAGCCTTTCAACGGCCGCCCCAACTCCATGCAGGTAAATATTTATTTTTACACATCATAGGTCATCTTTTGTTGAACGTCATGTAGTCCCAAATATGAAGAGCACTCCAGTTATGAGTCCAGGGCCATTATAGCTGAGCCCATTCTCAATAAACAACTTTTGAAATAGCCTGAGCTGTATCACCATCCCACTTTGCATACCATTTCCAAAAAGTAAGAGTACTCAAAAATATCAGCATGCATACCAAATGATGTTTGAGTGTGCTGTCGATAGATGCTATTGTCCCACTGTGAAGTTTAAATACGTAATGGAGGAGATGCTCATGGTTTGAAAACGTCAAAAACGCCTGTGACTGGTGATACGATTTTTTTTAAATTCAGAAAACAGAAAATGAAAGATCTCTGTGGAAAACATTTTTTCTATTTCTTGGCTGTGTCTAAGTACCCATAACAAACATCCGTTTCTTCAGTACCAATAAACATACTACACATATTTGTCTTAGTATAGCTTTTAGGACCCAACAGGCTCTCACATCGGTGTCTCACAACTATTGATTCCAGGTAGAGACATTTGTGAATATATTCATGACTTATTATTGGGTGACACCCTTCTCTGTCTGATGAAGGAACTGCCAAAGCATGTCACTGTTTTTTTAGGTTTTGTTTTGTTTTGTTTTTATTCATTCATGATCTCCGTATCCCAAAGCAGAGTTTGCAGTGAGAACGCCCTTTAGAGCCAGTCGAATGATGTTTAAGTGGGTTACTGGGGAGGATTGTCTGTTCTTGTAGAAAGCCACCATCTCCCTGATGTGGACCTCTCAAGTTGACCACTGCTGCATGATTTATTATCTTTCTCATTAATATCATCAGCGTGAATGCAGAATACATGTGGGAATGATGAAATGTGACTGCATTCAATAAAGATGCAATCTGCCTATCAGGGGTTGGTGTTTATTTGTACTTTCTTCATGTTAGGCTCTGTTTGTGAATATCATATTTGACTTCTTTAACATTTTGCAACCGCTCAGGCTAGGAGTTATCCCAGAGCCATTGCATGTTGTGTGAATCTGAAATCTACAGAGCTTTCAGATTCTCTGGCAAACAATGTGCATTATTCATGCTGGTAGAACTTACCTTTTCATGTGAACGCCTCTTAAACTCCATCACAGATAGGGGAGAAATAGTGGGGAGAGCAAACTACTGGGTTTCCATCACAGATACTGCTTCAGGCTGATAGCATGAACTAAGTTGGTCCTTGAAATAGAAAGAAATGCTGATATGCATTTTAAGCTAAATGCTCGAGGATCCCTCTTTTTTTCCCCTGTTTTTCTTTTTCTTGATTAAAATGCTGAAAGGCAATAAGATGTTTATGAATAAGGTCAGAAATGAATTAGTCAGGATCAGCACTGATATCAGCACTCCGACTGTAACTCTTGATTGCATCTAATGTTAATCCCATTAATGTGTGAGGACAGTTCTGGCTGTGAAATGGTCTGCACAGTTGTCCTTCTTGTTACTCTGTGTTTATTCAGCTTGCTTGATAATAATAATAAGTCAGCACTCTTAAGCTATTTCAGTTAATACCAGCATTGACACAGCACCTAGTGAGGTGTTTGTTTGCCTGAACTCAACTTGAACCTCTTCAGATCAATACTTGTGTTACAGTTTATGGATATAGGATGTTACTCTGTATAAAGAGTAGTATGCAGCACTCCTGAGGCTCAAAGATGTGTTTGGCAAAGCTCACACCTCTATTTGGATTATTAATTCAACATTATTTAACCCCACTTAAAAAGCCTCTTCCTCTTTCATGCAGTGAGTGATTCTCCATCATAATAACTTAAGTTTCATCACTTAAGGACTCAAATTCATTATTCTCTTAAATCTTTTCTAGCCCTTATTCATTCAAACACCACTGTTTCTCCCACATCCCTTGTGGATAAAATCTGAACTTTAGTTAACAAGTAATTTGTTAATGTTGGCACCATCATGATTTAATGGGGAATGAAAGCGAGAGAGAGGAGCAGGGCTGTTATGGAGGGAGAGGGCAAGGTGTGAACTTTTTGAAACATACTGCATCACTTTTTTTTTAGGCTTGCCTGTAGCGATTGCACTGTGAGACTGTAGTCTTGCATGAAAATGCTATTTCTCCTCCTACTCCTCCTCACACCTACCTGGTTTTGACATGAATAATCAGACAAGTACCTCTGTGGGGGCTGCTAAAGGTGCCCACAACATCCATGGGTTTTTTTTTCCCCACAACTGTTGCTTTAAAAGTTGGCACTAACTTCTTCAGGCTGGTTTTTAATGGGCTTATCACTTTTCCGGCTTCCTCATTACCGGGTGATAATAAACTCTCACATCCCCCATGAATGCATCACTCAGACTGAGAGTGCATATAATTGGACAAAGCCAGCAGATTCCAGAGCATCCCAGTGACTCAGGAGGCTGTGGTTAGCATCATTTGAGTGTAATGCCTTATGTTTACAAATCTGGACCTGGACCAGTGTCATAAGTCTTCTTCAGCCATGTCTTTTTCTCCATTTTAAAAAGAGAAGGGCAGCATGCCCTCACTTCTGTGAAGCAAACATTAGGACTAAAAGAAGCTGCCGGTCATGACACAGATGGCAGATTATTACATTAAAATATGTATACAGTGCTGCATTTTCTACACAAGTCAACACACCATCTCTGTGTTTTTGACATCCCGCTTCATAGCGGTGATCTCATGTAATTTTAAGCGTTTGTGTGTTTGTCCGTTAGTCCGTCCTTCCATCCGTTAGTCCACCAAATATCTTGGCAAGTGTTGCAGATAGAAAGATGAAACAAAAAGCACATTACTCGGGCGGCAAAGGGTGTCGTGGGATGTTGCATTGGTTCTTGTTAAGCTTGTGCTAATTTCCCCATTCAAATTCTAAATAGCAAACATATGAAATAGAGAATTGATGACTTTGATTAAGCTTTTTCTGCAAGACATCAACTATGTAAATAGATATGCTAAAAAAGTTTTTAACAAAGGTACATTTCTTTCTAGAAATGAACCTGCTGTTGTTAAATTGATAGGAATTAAATAGTTAAAAACACATTGACGGGTGTCACACACTGACAATCAAATAAGTGTTCATAACGTTGATGTTGAAGTGCTGTGTGCCTACTTGTGTGTCAGCACCATTGAAAGCAATAATTCATACTCGGTGGTACAGAAATTTTGTTCTGTTAATTACTGTATATTATTATGTTAGTGGTTGTAGGTAAGTGGTATTTCAGGGCCAAAAATTTTATTACTTTCCTAAGTGTAATGAAATCCATATGAGTTACAAATCATAATTTTTCAGGTTGTGGCAAAAAACAACGGAATCTAATTTTATCAACAACCAATAAACAGGCCACTGATTTCCAAAGTTGTTAATTGTTGAGGACAATATTTATCATGTAATTTTCCATATAATGTGCTTCTAACATCTTAAAATACCAACAACTTTAATTTGCCATTTTTTTCTGTTATGTTTTCATACAAATCAAAACAGTTTGCAGAGCATCAAACACAGGAGTTGTTAGAGCTCAGATGTCAGAAAAATAAAGATTGTCAGAGCAACCAATGGAAAGAATTAACAGACAAAACCTCACTTAATGAAATACTGATTTATATCAGCCTTATAAATTATAACCGGTATTTCAAATGCAGATCTATTAACACTGGCACATAATCACACAATCACTGGAGTCAAAGTCACCATTCATACTATACATGTCTCACTTCCAAAGTTTATGTTTGATAATTTTTTAACTTTAATTAATTAAGCAAATAAACAGATTTAACTGCATCTGTTAGGTAATGCGAACATACAGTGTGAGTTGAGAAGGAGTGGAAAGAATCCAGATTTTAGAATTTATAGTTTCAATGCAGCTCTCTATATGTATACTGTACATAGTACAAGTCCTAACAGGCATGAATGTACATGCATGTACTTACACTAACCTGACTCCATGACTTGGTTTAAGATTAGATGACAATAAATAAACATGCAAACAGCACAATTCCAAACCCCAGTACAGTAGACTTTTTTTTAATGTAAAATTAATTTGTATTGAAGAGCACATATTTACATCCCGCCTCAGAGCGGTGCTGTATTGTAATTGTCAGTGTTTGTGTGTTCATTTGTCCGTCTGTTTGTATGTCCAAATATTTTCGCAACCGTTGCAGATAGAAAGACGAAACAAGGAGCATATTATTCAGGCTGCAAAGGAGATGAAAATGAGATGATGACCATGACCTTGAGAAAACTAGGTCAAGGTCAAATTTAAACTTTTGTATACTCAGGAACCGGATAAAATTAAAAGACACGGGAGAAGGTCAGTGAAAGACCATAGATCAAAGCTAGTGCTTTGATCAATGACAGTTGGTCAGAGCACTAGCTTTGATCTTTGACCTATGCAACTAGGTCAGGGTAAAATTTTGAATTCAGGGATGTCGCAGGATGTTGCAGTCTGTGACTGCATTGGTTCTAGTTAATATTGTTATAATTTTGACATTTGTCTACACGCGGAAATATTTCATGTGTTTGATGTTACAGTCCTTTTTCTAAGGAGTCTGTTTGTGATAACAGGAGACTCTGTGCTTGGGTTCAGTACTTTTTTGCCCTGGTAATTTGAAGAGAGTGAATGTATCAACAACTATGAAGCCATGGAGTTGCATGAAAAGGAGGAGCAAGCATTCTTTTTATGCATACAAAACATGTTGCAGCTATGCCTTCATCTGAGTGAACTGACAGATTGATGTACTCAACAGAGCATTAAATGAAAATTTCACAAATCAAGAGGTAGGACCGCTGTTATTGAACAATCACACTTTCTTCATTTAGCAGATTTAAATTGTCTGGAACCTCAATCTCCCAAGTGAGAAAATCTATTTTATCGTAACCATCCCCCCAGATTTTTTACTTTTAAAGTTATGTTTGACTGTCATAATCACACAGATAAAATACTAAGAAACACTTACAAACAATTAGCCACTTCAAAACCATTTGCTAAATTATCAAATAGAATGTCTGTTTTGAAGATATCAAAATGAAATGCAGAAGTAATGTAAGTGAGGGTTCAGGAAAATTAACAAAATACACAGTTGCATCAAAAACAAGTGAGACTTGATGTTGAAGTCTGAATAATCCAACTAATGCAGTGACAGCATGTTTAGGACCTGCTTCACATATTTTTGTACACATGTACGTACTGTACATTACAACTGATTCCCTGTCCTTTGTCTGCCATAGAAAGATGTACTGTACACAGAGAAAAATACATAGTAAATCAAAGGTTTTGGTAAAAACACATTTCCCTTCTAAATTAATATTAGTGTTAATCCTAAAAACAGAGGGCCGCATCATGATCTTGCTGTTGTTAACTGAATAAAGTATTTTTTTCTCAATAATATTTGTGGGGTAATATCTTTTTGTTGATCACAATTATAGTCAGCACTTGAGGGAAATTATTTAAAATCTGGTCATTATTCCAAGTAGCTATGTTGACACAATATTCAATAAATTATTTTGCATAAACTAAGAGAAATGTTTCAGAAATTGAGTAAATAACTCATAAAACCAATGATGGAAAGAATGATGGCCAAAGTTTAAAAAATAAAAATAAAAACAAGACCAAAGTTGCTAAGAGAAGCAGATGTTATCATTTAATTGAGTTCTGACTCCGTTAGCCATTCAAGTCAGATTTGTGTTTTTGTTGGAGTCATATTTTTTGTCAGCCTAAAGTACAACCTGCATGTACCAAAGAACTTAAAGGGAATTTATCAATGTAAAGTGAATAATGGAGCCAAGTAGAGGCATGTCTGGAGACTTTAAGTGCAGTATAGTCAGGCGGTGTTCTTATCAGGAGACAGCGACGCAGTGGATAATATATTCCTGTGAAGCTTTACGTCAGTTCTTCATCAGTGCATTTGAACATTGATCAGATTGAGTACCACCCTGAAGGCTGGACTTGATGTAGAAGGTCCAAATTGTCAAATGAATGTGAAGGTAATAATAGTGCATCCATGAGACAAATTACGGCCCAATTTTCTCCCTAACCCTGTACATTTACTTGAACAAATCAACACAAGACATTAATGATGAAAAGATGTTGAACAGTTTAAGGTTATTTATGACCCATCTTTTCATTACCATGCAGCTTGTGCCTTAAATTTTATAATCTTAGTACAGTAAGTCTCGTCGAAGCACGACATACAGCCTCAGCTTATACATTTTTTATGGATCCTTCTCATGGCTGGAGGCATCATTTCTTTTAAATCAACTGTCCATCCATTCATCTTTCCATTCATCTGTCTGTCCCGTACTCGTCAGCGTGATATCTCAAGAGCGCCTTGTGAAAATCCTTTCATATGAATGTCTTGCACCTAAGGATGAATTGATAAGAATTTGTCAGAGATCACTGTGACCTTGCGAAATAGGTTTTCCACCCATAACTCAAGAATTTCACGAATTAAATTTGTGATATAATTTCATAGAAATAGTTTAGGATGATTTAGTGATGTCCTCTTATATCTAAAATATCAATTTATTTGTGGCATTGTAAAGTCCTGCTAAAAACAACTCTTTTTTTTTGCTATTATTTAAAACCATAACACAAAAAATGAATTGGAAACACCAAAATTGGTTGCCCACCTTGAAATCCTGGTAATTTATACTGTATTGGAATATTTGTGTGAAACATCCGTTTTAGAAATACTTGTGTCTTTGCCATACATGAGGAATTGCAGTCCTTCACAAGTCCAGTTGTGATATTGAGTTTTTTCACGTTAATGCCATTAATCATTTGATTGAGCTTACTCTTAGTCACTTCATACAGTAAATGACACTGGATAGACAAATAATGAAAACAAGGTATGCACCCTTGAGGCTTTATTTCTATATATATTTCACCTAAATACCATCAAATATCCTATATCCTGGCAATATGTCAAAAGAGTATGAAGGTCTTTCAAAATAAATACCACCCAAGCTTCTGACATCAACCCAGAGATCCTGACCAGAATGATTCAGACTCTCTATGTCCGTACCAGAAAACAGAGATTCAGGACCTTTAACAGACAGAGGTATGTCCTTGGCCCTTTGCTTGAGTTTGAATGTTTTAGCTCAGCTAAACTGTTAGCAGTAGGTTGACAAGTTATCCATTGTGAGTCTTTCTGAGCTTTATGATTGTCAACGCGACATGATTTCCGAATACTAAGTCACTATAGCTGGGCACTCGGTTGTGTAAATACATACCAGCAAGTGACATTGTTTTAGCCTGGGTGTAGTTTTTTATGAAAAAAAAAAAAAAACCCTGACAGAATGAATGACCCTGCTTTAGGGCTAATGTTGCATTGGTTAATATGTAAGGTAATGCCAATTTGCTAGCTTTGTGTGGGTACATACACACAGATTTTAATGCTAAATCCAAGCCTCTTCAATGTAAACAGACAATAATATTGTGGCAGTGATCAGCTCCAATTGTGAATTGAAAAGCCTATGATCAATAGTTTCACATATAATCCTTTCAGACTTTCCACACTTTCAGGCTAGTTTTTGTGAATTGTTAGTTATTTGTGGTTAGATATTGTACCTGGGGCATGTTTAATTCTTACCAACTTTTGTGGGAGAGAGATTTTCTCTTTATATTTGTTAAATCAATCATTGCTCGAGGCATACTGAATTTATCCACACTCTTTTCAAATGCTTTTCAGTTACAACATTACTGATCTACGCTACTTAAATAATGTGACTTAATTGTTGTTGATTGCCTGTACCTTACATTTAAATACACATTTTAATGTGTAAATGTCTAATAGGTAGAACTTCAGCACTGGTTACAGTGGTTGAAATCTGATAAGATAAGATAATATATATAAGATAACCCTTTATTGTCCCACATTGGGGAAATTTGTGTGATTGTGGCATCGGGGAGGGGGGGTGTCATACATACAGTACATACTTTAAATAATACATACATTTAAACATATGTAGCATATGAAATATACATATTCACATATGATAAACATATTGACATGTTTTATATTATCAACAATTTACAATTTACATTAGCACTAAAGACTACAAACTAGAGATTACAGACTACATTGGTCATCCGGCTTTCTAATTTGATGATTCTTGTGGACATTTTCCACAACAGATTGCCTCAATTTACTGTATGGCATTTCTTTATTCTGTTGACAGGTTGCGATGCTGTTGTGATGCCTGGCCACATAAGGCATTTGTTTGGCACAGTGTTTGACAACGCAATAAAAAATTTTTGAAGGAACAACTAGATGGCCAAACATGAATTACTGACTGTTTAAAAGAATAACGAAATCAGTTTTTCATTTTTTTTCTGTCTTGCATGCTAGACACTGTGATCTCCAGGCTTAAGCTTCTGTCTTTATCTTTTTGGTCTGTTTGACTGCTGAATATATTCTTCGAGCACACATTCAAGTCTGTTCTGTCTTTCTCCTCTCTGAAATGTCATCTTCAGTTTTAAAATAAGTACTGTAATGTTTCTTTAGGGTGTGGAGTTAGTGACACTGAGGACTCAACAGCATGATGAGGTCACAACAGCCGTCATAGTCAAAGTGGTAACCGAACTCATCTGATACAGTTTGTTCAAGTAAAAATAAATAAGTGGGGAAAAAATTGGGACAGATCTTTGTTTAGGAACTGCTCCCTTGAATCTAAATATCTATCACATGTTGTATACATAAGGTTTATAGCCTGTGTCTGTATTTCCAGTTTTTTCACTGATCCAGCAGCCATAATATAAACTGCAATTATATCTGTACAAACTTTGTACAGATATAATTGGGGGAAAAAATACATGGTTTAACTGTGATCATAAGCTCCTAAAGCCAGTCCCAGTGGGTTAATCTAAAGTTGATTTGACTCATTAAATTCTTAAAACTTTTGCTACTTCCTGTGTATTGTGTATAATCATTGTGGTTTATGAATAAGGTTGTTGATTTGTATTTGCTGACTGTTCTCAGCTCTACTGTCTCCGATGCTCCAATAGCCGTGTCAATCAACCGGATTGATCAACATTTGTCTGAGATCTTACCAAGCATAAGCTATAGACTGTCAGATGTAGCTAAACCAGCATTATTGACCAGAACGCAAATCAGTGTTGACACAATAGCAGTTTGTGTTGTTTTTTCTTTACTTCAGTATTGGATTATTGTATCATTGTATTATATATTTTCTGTTTTCTTGCTTTCTGTGTTTTCTTGTTTTCGTGCTACCTACCTTTACTCCACAAGAGGTAAGGGTAGGCAGAAAACCTAAAATGAATTTATATTTATGAAGGCATTGGATTGACGTATTTACCAGCCAGTGTTTCCCTGCTGAACTCAATCCAACATTCAGGATCCAGTTATCAGGTCCCTCAATGGTGATGAAGAAAACGATTCACTGGCCCTACAATTGCTCCATCCTGTAAAGCTTTGAAAACATCATAGAATGTGTTTTCATCATAGAATGTATGTCTTTTTCCTAACAGAAATTTACATATCTGTTAGGAAAGAGATGACCCTTTGAGATTTTTACATACAATATTCACATCCGTTATAATTTGTCTAAGCCTTGTTATTGTCCATCACAGAGTTAACTGTAGAAAGCAAGTGACAAAATGACTCAGTAACACTTCGAACATCCTGTGGTCAATGAGCCCAAGAAGAACAATGACAGTTATTTCAGACTCCTGAAATTCAAGCCCCTGTACACTAATATGGTGACCAGTCAAAAACATTTCCAGCCATATCAAAGAATGTCTACTGATGAAAGGATTCTGGTATCCAAGGACTGCAATAGTATGAAGCAGTATGCCTACACAGTGGGGTACAAAACCGCACTAACCATCAGATACCCCTACACTAATGGAAACGGAGAAATAAATGCTTATTCTTCATTTGCAGTGTGAACTAAGTTCTTGCTGACCATAAAACACCCAAGAAAGGATCATTGTTTGAGTTGAGCGGAAATTAATAATCACTTAAGATCAAAACTCAAAATTTGTAGCTTAAGTTGAATATCACAACCCATATTTAAATGTTACACAGACAATCTCCAAAATTCAGGGGAGAAAATCTATGCTTCTATTTCAGTGTCATATTTGCTTACAGATCAGTAGGTTCTGTCTGTAGAGACTTGGTGTCTGCACACTTTTTAACCTCCAGTGACATTTCAGACCAACAAGGGTTTTTGACTAGAAAGCTGCTCTCCAAGCCTGAAGTTGTCAAAAGTTTCCAGTTGGTTCTATGAACTCCTGACCTTATGATTCGTTTTTTGTTCCAAGACCATTTCTATTTTGTATTGTCCAAAAGCAGTTTAGCAGCCTACGGCTTCTAAATCTATACAAGGCACTGAATTCTTGTTGTGCTGTGAAGTAACGAGGAAATATCTATGTGGATCATTCATCCTGAGCTTAGAACTATTTTTAGTATTATTTGTTTTCCATGTCCTTACCTCGAACTTTCCCATCAAAATATCTTCCTAGTTTGGCTTCATAACGGTGTAATAATAATAAATTGTATTACTACATTTGATAACCTGGAACAAAAATCATCCTTGTAACGCTTAATGCAAGTAGAATATATTCATTATTTCCTGTCCATTCATCTTTCAGACTTCATAGTTAATTTTTCTTTTTTGGACTTCTACCTTTTGTGCATGTTGTAAGCCACAGTACTGAACTTGGAAGTGTAAGTAACAGTCTGTATGTTACAGCCACTCTGCAGCAGTAGGACCCGGGTAGTTCTACTGTTCCAGCCTTATCAAAATGTCTAACAGAAGTTAACAATAAGCCAAATTTTTCCCCATAATGTCAAAGGGGTTCCCATGGGCCACTAACCAGTGCCCCCGATCTACAATGGCATTATACAGGTCCTTGTCAAAAAATTAGCATATTGTAATAAAGTTAATTATTTTCTGTAATGTACAGATAAACATTAGCTTTTCATAAATTTTAGATTCATTACACACAACTGAAGTAATTCAAGCCTTTTATTGTTTTAATATTGATGATTTCGGCAAAAAAGTAAAGAAAAACCAAAAGTCCCTAACTCAAAAAATGTTCATATTTCATTCGACCAATAAAAAAAAGTGTTTTTAATACAAATGAAGTTAACCGTCAAATAATTATGTTCAGTTATGCACTCAATTCTTGGTCGGGAATCCTTTTGCAGAAATGAGTGCAGCGTGGCATGGAGGCAATCAGCCTGGCATCAGCCTGTGGCACTGCTGAGGTGTTATGGAGGCCCAGGATGCTTCGATAGCAGCCTTAAGCTCATCCACAGTGTTGGGTCTGGTGTCTCTCAACTTCTTCTTCACAATATCCCACAGATTCTCGATGGGGTTCAGGTCAGAAGAGTTGGCAGGCCAATTGAGCACAGTAATACCATGGTCAGTAAACCATTTACCAGTGGTTTTGGCACTGTGAGCAGGTGCCAGGTCGTGCTGAAAAATGAATTCTTCATCACCATAAAGCTTTTCAGCAGATGGAATCATGAAGTGCTCCAAAATCTCCTGATAGCTAGCTGCATTGACCCTGCCCTCGATAAAACATACTGGACCAATACCAGCAGCTGACATGGCCCCCCAGACCATCACTGACTGTGGGTACTTGACCCTGGACTTCAGGCATCTTGGCATTTCCTTTCCTTTCTTACTCCAGCCTCTGGCACCTTGATTTCTGAATGACAAGCAAATTTTGCTTTCATCTGAAAAAACTACTTTGAACCAATGAGCAACGGTCCAGTGCTGCTTCTCTGTAGCCCAGGTCAGGAGCTTCTGCCGCTGTTTCTGATTCAAAAGTGGCTTGACCCAGGGAATGCGGCACCTGTAGCCCATTTCCTGCACACGCCTGTGCACGGTGGCTGTGGCTGTTTCTACTCCAGACTCAGTCCACTGCTTCCATAGGTCCCCTAAGGTCTGGAATCGGCCCTTCTCCACAATCTTTCTCAGGGTCCGGTCACCTCTTCTGGTTGTGCAGAGTTTTCTGCCACACTTTTTCCTTCCCACAGACTTCCCACTGAGGTGCCTCGATACGGCACTCTGGGAACAGCCTATTCACTCAGAAATGTCTTTGTGTCTTACCCTCTTGCTTGAGGGTGTCAATGATGGCCTTCTGGACAGCAGTCTGGTCGGCAGTCTTACCCATGATTGTGGTTTTGAGTAATGGACCAGGCTGGGAGTTTTTAAAAGCCTCTGGAATCTTTTGCAGGTATTTAGAGTTAATTTGTTGATTCAGATGATCAGGTTAATAGCTCATGTAAGGCACCTTTTGATGAAATGCTAATTTTTTGAGATAAGAATTTTGGGTTTTCATGAGCTGTATGCCAAAATCAAAGTACTGAGATACTGAGAGGCTTTAATAGGAATGAAGTCCAAGTTCAGTGAAGTCCAAGCCAGTGTGTGTGTGTGTGTGTATAATGTATACCCTAATAATCATCAGCTACTCAGCTGTGATGGTAAACTATCCATTGGAGGAGAGAAGTGTTGCTGATGTCACCAAGATGTGAATAATCCTCAAAATGCAGAGAAGGTTCCATTCAATGTCCAGCATCTTGAGACTCTACAGGCAATCAAACAAAGAGAGTGAGGATTAGTAAGCATCAGATCCATGATCCAAGATGAAACAAGGAGCATCCATGAATACATCACATAGAAATCCCCTGTGGAAGAACCACCTCAGGCACCAGGAGATGGGGAGTGATGAAGAGGAAACATTGTGGCTCTGTTTCCATGGGTTATTTTGTTGTAGCTCAACGTAGTTTATCAAAGTGTATCTGTCATCCAATTTATGGTTGGGTGTGGCCTGAATTATGAGCTCTAATGGGTATTTAAAGGCATCTACTTAATACCCCCCGCATTGCAAGTAGTAATAAGTTCATTAGTCTTCCTTCTATTACAGAACTTATTGCTGATCTTTATTTACCGATTTGTCGCAATAACTAGCTATATGGTTGAAATAAAAGCTGTTGACATATTCCAGGCTAGTCACAGTGGTAGCTTTTGTCTGAACAGGTGCAGCGATTAATTCTGCCTTCCCTTCTCTCTGTGGTGCTTCTGCATGGACACTCTCCCACTGTGACTGTTTAATTAGTCACCAATGTCTACGTCAGTGTTTCAGCGCTGGGCTGCCCGACTCCCTTGATGACTAACTGTTGCCAAAGAAACACATCCACAGCGAGCTCAGATCCACTGATGCCGAGGGGCGGCTTGAAGAGTTCAGGTGGTGATTGAATTGTTTACAGCACTGCTCTCTTTTTCACTTTTCTGTTGGGAAATATAGCATCATTTATATCTGCTGAGCTTTTCCTTTGGCATAAATCTGAAATGACTAATGGTGCAAAATAGCTCGTTGCCTTCAAACGACACTGAATATCAAAAGACCTGACCAAAAGACTGTATTAGCTACACCACCACAAACTATCAGCCTCTCGAAGATGTCTTTGCACCACTTATGCTATATGAGGAATCCGACAATCCGCAATTTCTAGGCATTTATCACATAGTGTATTTAGGGTTTTTTTATTTTTTTTTGCTGACATGTTTTCCACAGCCACGAACACTCAGGAGACTCTTGACTCAGTTTTTGCCTACTAGCAGAGTGTATCTTCAAAGAATCCCAAGTTGATGCAAAATGAACACACAGATATAATAAACCATACCATTGTAGCATTTATTGGAGTATTCCAGAACAGAATTTAAAAAAAAATGTTCCCACTCATTTCTGATAATTTTGGACAGCACTTGTGTAAACGGACAAGAAGCTTTGAAGAAGCTTAAGAAGCTTTGAATGCTATATTAATATGCAGTTGTGACTCTCCTTCTACAAACCCGCCGACTCAAGTACCACCTAGGGGTCTCCGGTAAGCCGAAAATCTGTCACAATTTCATTATACTTAACCTTGGTGGGCCTTTTTGATCAAGGCGGTGGTGTTTGTGTACTGTCTTCAGCGAGGAGTTATTTTTCCACTCAGATCTGAATTTCTCTAAGTACACACCCCATCCTCTGCCTTTGTCATTTCCCTCCTCCTCCTCTTCATTCAGGCATGTCTGCTGTGATTGTGAGAAGTAATCACATCAAGGCACAAGCAATTGCCTCCATGGATGACTGCTGAAAAAGCGTAAACTCAGATTTAGGAACCTTCAACATTGATGATCTGCTTAATGTCATTCATCTTCAATTGTCATCTCACTTTTCTTCCTTTGTCTGTCTTTGTCTTTTTCCCTCAGGTCTACATCCCTTGCAGAACAGCTATTGTCTTAGCCAATGAGGAGATAGACTACTGTTATTAGATGGCGATTGTCTCCAGAGTGACCAGGATAAAGACTGGATTCCACCGTTAAACTAAGTGTTAGCAATCACCTTCATCTCAAATTATTAACCTTGCAGACTATCCAAGTCCACTGTTTGTGTTCAAGTCTTTTTCTAAATGGAGGGGGAAAAAACATTGTGAGCTGTTGTGCTTTCAAGCACCATCTGCAACCTTCGATTCTGTGTAACCCCATTTACTACAGATTGCTCCATTTGGGAAGATTCCAACCCAACCAGCAGCTAGATACTAAAACCTAAAACCCTGCCGAGCCTATCCTCTGCTAGCCAGCAGCCATTTATAGGCTCTGTTGAATTTGGCATGTCATCTGAAACATATGACCGGAGACTGTGGCAGAAGGAACATAATTAAAGTAAGACAGAAAATGAGAATATTTAGGATGATCCATATTTTTGAGAACAGTTCGCTTGGTTTGTGTGTTATTGTTTTAAACAACTAAACTCAATTGTGTCAAAGATACAGTGAGACTATGATAATTATCAATACTTGTTATTCAGATACTTAAGACTATCCATCTTTGTTAATTTGCACTCTGGGCCATTGTACCTATAAAAATACTGTAATTAGCACACAGTAACAATCTGCTTTGAACTATACTTTTAATGGGGACCACAAACAGTTGTCTTGTAATGTCTGGATATTTGCAGCTATGGGCAGCTTGTATGTGGTTATCTATTACCCTGTTATTAAGTCAGTTATTTGCAGCAAAAACAAAGTGGTAAAATCTCATTTGGCTTGTTCGCATTGTGTTGCATGATGACCTAACACAATTTTTTTAACTGCACTTTCATTTTCTTTCTCACTTTGTGAGAAGCAATGCAATTTAACATACGCTGTTCAAGTAGTCGTGTTGTGGACATTTTTAACCACATTTGTTGAAGTTTGCCAAAATAAGTTGCTCAGCACCTGTGTATCTGTGAGGAAACTACAGTGCGCCCTATAATGCATTCTAGGAACCACATGCGATTAACAAATTCCGTGATAGAACGACAAACTATTTATCTTATTATTTACGTTAATTTAAGCGTTTGTGAACCCTCCCCATACTGATATTAAACCACCTTCTATCTGTATTACCTTTTCCCACACTATTATCGACTGTTTAAACCACTTTTGTGTCTCACGTAAGTCCAAGACTCACAGAACATAGCGCACTTACGAATGCCATCAGCCAATAGAATGCACATATGGTATCACGTGACTGCCTACCAAAAATCCGTGATGAAGTGAAGTCGCGAGCGTTGATGCACGAATGCGCGGGGGCGCACTGTATACTGTCACATATTGACTCACACACCTGATTCCTTAAGGTGCTTTGATTTGTGTGCACCACGTTCATTACATTCAGTAGCATTCCCCCGAGATTATTTCCAACGTTTGAGAAAAACACAGAAACAAACCACATTTGCTGAGAAGGATGTGTGAATCTTCCAATTAGCTTTGACTTTTGCCACTTTTTTCTCAACACCGTTGACGATTGAACATCTCGAGTAACAGCTGCAACACTCATCCCATCTTTCTCGAGTGAAAGGTTATTGATCAATAAAAATGTGTATAAACCAAGAATATTCCAGATGTCTGTTTTTGTGGCTCGCACACTGAGGCAACATGTCATTAAAATAACCTTCAATGCAGAATATTTCATCTTTTGAGGATATATTTTTTGCAAATTATACGGATAATGGATGTATTTCCAGTCCTTGTGTTCTTTTGTTTCCATTCTCCACCTAATACCTCCTTGTGCCATATGAATAGATGCTATTTGGATTAATTTAAATATTTCGTTATTTTGAGTACTTTTTATCAATGCTGTTGTAATTGAAACAAGAGCTGATGGTTGGTGTCCCAGATAAAAGCCATGCCTTGATTTGCTGCCACAGACACTGTATTTCTGTGAGCCACTCTGTAGCATTTGTACAGGTTTTCATCCATTTAAGTATTATTATAGCATATGGAAGGTTTTGATCTGCCTTCCCTGCAGGTGAAGGAAACTAATTCATATGCAGGACCATCTATCTGTGTTTAGCCAAGACTTTGATGACATGGAATTTCATCGTGAGGATCACTCAGCGTACAATTGAAGTAACAAAGTTGTGAGACTGAAATGGGGCGTTTAATCATTTCTCATCTGATCCAATATGACTTCCATTTTATCTCTGCCAAAAATAACTGTCTGCATTATTCTCAGCAGTAAAATCCGCATCTGATGCACCTGAACTGTGGAAGCACATTTATTTCATTATTACTAATAATATATCAGTCACTGTTGAGCCATAAGAAAAATGTGAATGAGCTTGATGTAAATTCTGTCCCATCACACAATTATGAAAATGAAGGATATACTCTTGTCAAATACTGTCTCATACAAACAGTTGGGTTCTGAGTCTGGATTGGAATTTCAGATATTTTCAGTAGTCACCTGTCTGCCAAATGCTGCCAAATGATTACATCCATTAGTGGAGTTCCCACTTTTATGTGGCTGTTTATCACCAACAGAGAGAGCTGTTCAGTACTTTTGATGTTATAGATCAACTGTATGCAAGCATCAAGGACTTTTTTTTTTTTACTAACTAGACAAGCAACTGTCATGAGAGCTGCTAGTGTTTGTTATAAATATCAAAGAAATTCTATGAAGCAGATGTTTCCAGCGTATGAAGCGTATAATTACCAACAGGCTTTGTATTTATTCTTAATTGGATTTTGTTTCCTTCCAACATAATTTTATAAGTCAGATACTATGAACAATTAAGGTTTTTTGTTTCTTTCTGGCAAATACTTATGTGTTCAAGTACTTTGAAACAAATCTTGAAAGAAAATCCCTATCACATATGGTAGATTTGATGTAATAAAGATTCATTCTTTACATCATTAACACTCGGTGTACCAGGATTCTGCAACTACTAGAACTACCAGAGGCAGTCATTTTGACTGCATGGACATTATTTGTATATAATTTGGATTATCATTAAAATATACAAGAAAAAAATTGGTGGAATAGGTAAAAAATGCATCAGGACACTGAATTAAAACTATCATGATTAATTTTTTTATTTAATTGACACAACATAACTTCTCTGAAATTGCCCATCCAAATTCGATCTGTAAAATGAAACCAAATGTATGTCTGTGCAAAAAAGCAAAAACAAATGTATCCTGGTTCAAAATAGGTTGCTGTCATCATTAGACCTTAACAAGGAAAGTTGTTAACTATTATGAACATTCAACAATGCTGTGACGGCTACCAGCCAGCTGGAGACGCTGATGTTACAACGCCAAGTTGTTCTGCTCATGACTCACAATCATTCGGTCAATGCAGGAAACCTGTGTTGAGTGGGAAAAGATCACCACTGATAACTTCTTTACTTCTCTTGAACTTTCCAAGGCACTAAAGGCCCAGAAAACCAGCCTGGTTGGTCCAGTAAATTAGAGTAGATGAGAGATTCCTTCATCTGTAGAGGAGCAAAAGGCCCTGCACACTGAAGAGGTGCTGAAATGTGACAGTGCAACCCTAACAGTCCATCAATGCTAACCAAGGAAAAATGTCTTCATTCTAATCACAATCCACACAACTGTCAACATCAGAAGAGGCCACTTCTACACCGTTACCTACTACAACTGAACCAAGATTGGAGTAGTTGTGCTTGATCAAATGGTGTACCCAGTGAAAGCTGCTACATGAAGATGGCCATTGGCTGTGTTTCATAATATTGACGGTTTGATAATACTGGTGGTGTTTCATAATATTCTTAACCTGGTTGCCATGCTTCGTTCCTGTTCAATAAATGCATGAATGAGATGATGTCACAGAGGACCTCATAATGCGACTCGCAAAGGAACTTCGCTCAGGACACACGAAAGCAAAATGCTGGTGTGAGGGCCCTGGTTGGAACAGCAGAAGATGGAGAGGAGAAGGCAGCGCCAAGTGAATTTGTAAGAAAAATAAAGCAAAGGTATTTGTGTCAAATGTCAACAGGTAGAGGGAGTTGCAGATGGAAGGTACAGGTTACCTGTGTTGACTGTGAGTGATTGGGAGCCATAAGCAAACCATCTTGGCGTTGTAACATCAGTGTTTCCAGCTGGCTGGTAGCCATCGAAGCATTTTAGGATGTTCATAATAGTTAATAATTTTCATTGTTAAGGTCTAATGATGACAGCAACCTATTTTGAAGCAGGACACATTTGTTTTTGTTTTCAAAGTTTGAATTTAGATGTGTAATTGCAGAGAAACTATGTTGTGTCAATTAAATAAATAAAACACTCAATCGTTATAGTTTTAATTTAGTGTCCTGATGTGTTTTTACTTCTTCCACCAATTTATTCTTAAACATTTTTACTGATTATCCAAATTATATACAAATAATGTCCAAGCAGTCAAAATGACTGCCTATGGTACTTCTAGGTAGTAATACTCCGATCTCTTGTGTTTTGAAATTTTAATGATCAAACACACATTTAGGAAAAGTTAGGGTCCTAGTGGTACATAGGTTTTTTTAAACCAAGTTATGACATTTCAAATTTTGAAAGCAGTCAAAATGACTGCCTTGGGAGTTCTAGAATAGAGCATAATATTACATGTGCAGGATTGTTGTTGTTGTTGTTTTTTTTAATGTTTTAAATACAAGTCTGAAGTTCCTTGAGAAGTAGTTCACTGGGTCACTCCCAAGAACTGCAACGTGAAACCAAAGCAAAGTCAATAAAAATTATTTGGCATAACAAAATCTCAACAATGTTTAGGATTTTTAGCTGTGAAATCCCTTTGTCTGGGGTGACAGATAAACATAGATGACAGTGACTTATATGGAAATGCTGAGCATCACCGAGTTTGTCACAGTAATCTCAAGGAAGAAACAAAGCAATCATTAAAATCACTCTTAACTTCCTCAGCTGTAGTAAAATTTTACCATAGAATAAGTAACACCTTACAAGTTGGCAAGCAGGAAGTTCTTTATTTTTAGAATGGTCATCTCTCTTTTTTTAATATTATTATTTTCAATCCCATCTTCTACCCCACTCAAAAGCTGTTCCCTCAGCATAATGCTGGATTTCTGAAAATGTACTTAAATTTTGGATTTAGGAGCTGCATGAACCACCTTGAAATTCTTCAAATGGACATCTGTGAACTGTTGGGAGAGGAATAGTGTACCAGAATCCAATAAGGAAAGCCCTGAAATCTTTGGAATGACAAAGGCAGAAATAGACTTTGATTTTTGTGCATCGGTGGCAGGGATGCTGTGAAATGTTACGTGACTATGTAGAGCAATCGTTTCAGTGATTCCCACAACCTGATGTAATGGGGATGAAAGACAACTCATCAGACCGTAATACTTCAATTTCCTGGGTATGTACACTTTGCACTATTTAGACCAGATTATGGGACTTTGTGTGCTGGCATGCAAGCAGATTCTTAATGGAAGCTACTGCACCATCAAAAGCAGTTTGGAAAGATCAAAATGCAGCTTTTGACAATGATGTTTCACAAATGTCCTCATTCAATTATGTGGTAAATTTTTGGACTGGACTTTCATGCTGTTTCAGTCTCTCAAATATCTAATAAAGGTAAAAATAATTCAACACTACCACCTAATAAAAACAAACAAACAAACAAACAAACAAAAAAACCCTGATCTTCTCCATTAATGTGTGACCACAGGAGATGGTCCATGTAAAATAATGCACTCGTCCACTCAGACCACATGGTGGACAGAGTAAGAGAAGCCACATAATGCAACACCTGACAGACTACAGCGTCACAGCTCACATGAGTTCAATCAACTCCTTTCTAGAATGGTCAGAAAAATTAAACTACAAGCTCCACAATTGATGTTGATAAATCACTACTTCATGTGAGATTTCACTGTAGATATGCTTCACAAATATTTGTATGTTCCTTTTGAGCATGATCAAGATTTAATTAGTAACTGTGGCAGAATGGTGTGTTCACTATTCTGTTGGTTTATCTTTTTTGTATTACTTATTGGCTCACATGGATTCACTAAGCACGAAGAGTGAGAATCCTGGTGAATTGAATATTGACAAAGTCAAAATTGGGGTTGTAACATTCACAAAGAGACTGTAGTATCTGACTGGTGAGTGTTCTACTTGGGAAGGGATTTCATCATTCCCTGTGATGCAGCTCTAATGAAATGTGCTCATGGTGATAATCTGTTGCGTTACTTCAGCTGGGCAGATAAATGCTTGCCTAGGCCATGACAAGATCTTAAGAAATTAGAAAGTCTATATGCACATCATGTGATGAAAAGTTTGTTTTGTCATTTGGAATTTCATGTGAATTTCTGCAGGGAAGCAACCAATGAATAACTTCATCAAATAAAACAGAAAAAACAATCAAAATTGTACTTCATTCTACACTGTATACCGAATGACTTCTCTTTCTTTAAATCTTCCCAGTTTTCTTCTCCAGTCCAATATAATTTCTGCATTGCCACTTCTTTCACATTTTATGAGCATCAATATTAAGTTGTTAAAGGTTTTGTTAAATGTCAAGGTCTTGGATTTTCAAGAGAATGATCCGTGCTCTCTGTTGTTTTCTGAGTGGTTTTCGGGAACACTCCTCCAGGTGTGAACGCCGGAGGCACAGAAAAACCTGATCCTTTTTACCCAGCTTGATACATTTTTCTAGGATGGTAAGACACCATCCTCTTTAAGTTTAGCCTCTTATGCAAGCTGCAGGAGTTACACAAAGCAGACCCCTTGAATAATGCTTTTAACTTTTCTGACTCAGAGGGCGTATTTTCAGTTAGGGGATAAAGCTGACAGGATGTTGGCACACAGGATAGAGCAGACTGCGAACAGACAGCGTATGCAAGCAGTTTGGAGTGAGAGCACCTCAGTGCAGTCAGTGTAAACGAGTATTTCAGAGCATCTCATTCAAAAGGGTGCTGGCAGCAAAACAGAGGGAGAGGAACTGCATGCCTTTTCAGGGAATTGAGACCAATTCCATGCTTGATGATGATTAGACTGTATCAGTTTAGATTTTTATCATTGTCATCATCGGTAGTAACAAAGTATCTGTCCTATCTGTCTATCTATCTGTCTGTCCGCCCATCCCTCCATCTGTTAGAAGTAACAATAATAGTAGTACAAGTAGTAATATTATTTTACTATAGCGGTTTTGTTGTTGTTGACACTGCATGGATGTATTCTTACACAAATTACAGTATTTTTCAGGTATTTTGACATCATTTTTAAGATGTTGGGGGGAAAAAAAGCTGGATCACATTTTATCAGAATGAGTTCAGGACACAACAAAAACAGGAACACTGATGGAAGCTTTCTCCTTGTTCATTGAAAAAGAACTCATCCAGGAACTCCTCGTGAGTTACTGAAGGTTCTTCCAGGATGTTCTTCTCAAAAACGAGCTGTTTAAGTTTCCTCAAAAAACCCACCAAGCAGACAAGGTTTCCAAACTCAGCCTACAGCTCCCAGAGGCTCTTCTAATTATCTCCAGCGAGGAGCCGGTGTTTCCGTTGTAACTTTCCGAGAAGAATATCCTAAAAAAGAGGTCTCAATTCTTTTCCACTCCACCTTTCAGCTTTTAAAAGACACATTATAGATTGGCACATGTATGCAGAGGGGTGTCATTTGCACATTTTTTATTACATTTTATTAAAATTATGACAAATTATTAATATTCAAACACTTAACTTAGAATTGCCCAGAAAACTACTAACCCTTTACAAAGTTTATATCATATAGATGAAGAATGAGACATACTTAGTTTTACACTGATAGTCTGATGCTACTGGCACTGGTGTTGGGATCACGTCCCCGTCGTGCATCATTCTAGCATTTCAGGAAGAGGGGATCGAGATACTTTGTGTTGGGATTGTCCTGAGGAGTGCATCGATGATGTTTTGTCATTGCAGTTATTTACAGTGACTGATTCCAATACATATCTTTGGGACCCAAAGTGCCATTTGTTTGTCCAAAGTAAATAAATGGATTCTGCTGGTTCTGGTATGTCAACATCAGTACTCGAGCTTCTGACAAGAGCGAGAGTATATTTGTAATGCTGAATGCACCAATGCATCACTGAAGGCAATTCAAAGAAGTTTGGTACGAAACATTAGAGGTGTTTTGTGTCCAAAAGGAACAAAATGCAGTGATATCTGTGTGGGGGAGCATGCATGTATCTCTTAAGAGGAACCCCCTTTCTCTGTGTCCCACAGGGATTCCATTGCTTTCAAAATCACCTTAGAGCTCTGACTCTCATTTATCAAGGCAATCCACAATTGGCCCATAGGGTGAGTGGCAGTCAACCATAAATCTAGAAATGTCAAAGAAGAAAGCACATAGCATTTCTCACGCCAATTATGTCCTAGTAAGATGTGATGCTTGTTCTAGTTATAGAAGCAAAGGAGAAAATAATGAAGCAGGCCAAATATCCAAACTGATCCAAAATAACCTCTGCAGCACGTTCAGTGGGGACTAAACGAGTCTGATATGGTTGAAGAATAATCTTTCTCTGCCAGCCTACATGGAGTCAACCGCTGTGGCTTTACTGTTGTGTGCTGAGCAGTCTGTAAGGATCCGCTTTGCACTGATGATCCCAAACGCTTGTTTAGATTGGAGACTGCCTGTATATCAGGAATCTGGTTGATATAGGACCGTTGTGTGATGGTACAACTCCACAGGAGACTCAGGGAATGGAGCCTTGTGTCACCTCTGAGGATTTCGCAACTTACCATGGACCTGTGGTGATGCAGCATCTTCAATGGAATGATGAAAGTGAGCAGGACCAGCAGATAAATTACTCCACGTAAGTATCTTGTTTAATACGGAGACAATTTCAATGATAGCTTGAGACATAACTAGTGTGTGTGTGTGTGCGTGTGTGTGTGTGTGTGTGTGTGTGTGTGTGTGTGTGTGTGTGTGTGTGTGTGTGTGTGTGTGCACGCGCTGGAGTAAAACCACTGGAGACACCACAGTCGTCTCGAACCTGGGGGGAAATTTGCTTGTAAAGAGCGACCTCTAATGGTCGAAAGTGGTCTCTGCACTTGAATGGACATTTTCGTCAGGCGCAGCGTTCAGCGTGGACGGACCTCCCACAAATACACGAGAAACTTCGTGCAGAAAACGTGTGTGTATGTATGTGTGTGTGTGTGTGTGTGTGTGTGTGTCTTCGCCCACGTGTCTTGTACGTTATAATTCCCTGGTGAAAGCTGTGCTGTAGGGTTTAGATCTTCATAAGAAGGTAAGGCGGGCTCAGTGTGGACGTGCTCACTGACTTGAGAGTGGAGTTTTTCCCGTCGTGTTTTAGGGGGAGGTGAAACCAGCTGCTCCTCAGCAGTGGCCCGAGTACACATGGCTCCTGACACAAGGAGGAAAGAGCCATCCGGCTGATGCAATATGATCTGGGAGCCACTGTTTTTGTGTCCTAGCTTTCTCCTCTTCCTCCCCTCCGTCTGGAAAACGACTGGAAGAAGCTGAGAAATGATCAGTCACAATCGTTTTCCCGCGGAGGGATCCAGTTTGTAAAAACTGAGCGCTGAGGACCAACACTGCCTTTTATAGTGTTTTCACGTGGCGCGGATGAATCCAGACCGGATTAAGGGATAGAATCGATCACTGCTGTCAGTCAAGAGGTCAGGAAGGTCCTGAGGTTCAGATGACGATCAAACTGTTGGGTAGATGATGAAGATGATTAGTATTCCAGTCTGGAAAGGACATTTCTCAGGCAGCTTGTGAAAAGCCGTTGATTTTGATTTCTCAAAATATATTGTTGATCAGTTTGACTCATACGTTCGTGCATTTCGTGAAATATTTCCACTATTAAATTTACATAATTTGAATAAATAGGAAATCCAGTCATGCAAGTCTCGATGAGCAACAATGTCAACTTTTCTTAAGTAAATGTGATATTAGATGAGGTACAGTATTCACGTAGTTCAGTTTGGACACCAGTTATCTTTTGCATCTGGTGTTGGTGGCAGTCGTTATTTCCCTTGGGCCAAACTATTGTTATTTAAAACAAAAAAAAACCCCAAAAAAAGCCCAAAGTCCATGAAAGATTCCAGACATCTTAGTTTGTCAAATTATTTCTGACTATGTAGCAAATTTGGTGTTTTTGAGGTTGTGTGAACACAAACTCCCTCACTTTATTTATTTTTAAAAGTGAGTAAATTTCTCATGTGGTCCTGGACCACTCACACTCTGGATTCATTCTGTGTAATATCACTGAGAATGTTCAGATTGGAACCAATGCTGTTTTTTGCATGTATGTGTGGACATTGTCAGGGTTGATAAAATTAGTCAGTATTATACAGTTTAGAACCAATCAAATTAGCACGACTTGACCATCAGCTCTTCACAATCTGTCCAGCAACAGCATCTGTCTTTTTCATCTTCTTCAGAGTGGATTTGTCATACATACAGTACAATTCTTACATTGGCATCCTACAGAATGTCCTGCTATCACAACACTGTTTGTTGTTGGTGATGCAGATGATTTGTTCAGAAACCTGAGTGCCTTTGTGCAGCCAGTTCAGAGGACAGATGGAGCTTAATTATGGACCTATTACATCAAGATGACCAAACCTGTTTTAAGCACACACACAAAAAGGAAAAACACGTTAAATACATTCCTGCTTAATCATAGTGGGGTTGCAAGAGTAAGAGATATGATAAGCATCTTATAAAATATCACGGCGTTCAATATTTAACTGTTATTAGCTTTAATATCTATGGTAGTAGGAGGACTAGGTGTATTCCCAGGAAAAAAGTTAATAGAGTTAGTTGTTTATTTGTTATTGAATAAATGCTTTAATTTACTACAACCATAACTGTTTTTCACCATAGTTAAACAGTCTGCCTTTTAGAAATAAATGAAACTTGAAACCTATACATCTTGTTTGAAAAAAAAAATCATTGGGAGTGAAGTCAGAGCTGAATCTTTTAAAGAATGTTATCCATGTAAAACAGAATTTAACTTGAGGCGCCGCACATTAGGACAGAAAACATGAATGTTGCTGCAGGGCAGGAGGAAAATAATTTTTTTTTAAATGCTCAGGTTTTTTTAGAGAATAGAGAAATGCCTGTGGCTCTCATTTCAGACTGGTTTTGATCATTTTTGGCGCTCCGGTTGTATGTATGATCTTGGAGATAGTGATGGCAGCTCTACTTTTTGGACGTGTTCTCTCTCACACACTAATAAAAGTTTAGTTGTTGGTTTTCACATATAAAAAAAATATCTCATGCTGCTGGTCTTGCTGTCTTGTCAGAGATTGACACCAGTGATACCTGTGACTCATCAGCACCACTCCCTTTTATGTGTGTCATACAATCCCAGTGCACTG
This sequence comes from Antennarius striatus, assembly GCF_040054535.1. Classification (NCBI taxonomy): domain Eukaryota; kingdom Metazoa; phylum Chordata; class Actinopteri; order Lophiiformes; family Antennariidae; genus Antennarius; species Antennarius striatus. Next base: position 15,365,146 of record NC_090781.1, on the reverse strand, counting down.
CCTGACAGGACGTTATGGTGCAGCGGATCTATTTTTATGTAATAGATCTGATTTGTGCAGCATTACTTGAATTTGGTCATTACTGATACACAAGTCTAGTTATGTTATTGTTTTTGCTTTAAATTATGTAATGACATCTCTAATATTAACCTGTAAAGAAGCCATATTGTAATGAGAATTGTCTAATTAGCTCTGATGTGACATTTTGTGACGTATGATTCTACCTCTTACTCATGTGTGTAAACAATGTCACTGTGAACACAAAAGACATTTGAAGGAGCAAGTCCCTCATGCCAAATGGTGAAAAGCATGTGACTGGCTGCCATTCCAAATGGTCTAACATGTCCTCTTAATGACTCCAGAGGTGTTCAGTGTGATGATTGGCTGAGAAGAGGGCCGGGTCTTGTCCTGCCGTTCCTTTTTTTAAACTCTGCTACCTCACATCTCGTGCAAACGTTCTAAACAACTTGTCACCCATTTTGCCCGACTGTGATGTGACAAATGTTCTTGCTTGCGCAACATTTGATATTTTGTATCATTGCTTACAAACTTTGACGTTTAGTTTGACAAAACTTCTGATGAATTGCGTGGCTCCAACTGTCCAGGTCTAAGGAAAAGGAATATAAAGGATTTGGACTCAAGTCATTTTTAAATCCCTTTTTCAGGGATGAATGTGCTGGAAACATCCTGAATTTGTCTGACATCCAGTGAAAAGACAACATCTGGATATTAGCATTGAGTCAGGTGATTGATTCAGGACTGATGCACAGCTGTCACTGACATGTCCATGCCAGGAAATGTCTATCTTAAAAGAGCTCAGTTCCAACATTGCAACCAAAAAACACATGTCCTCTGCATGGAATGCTGCAATGATTGAAATACCTTTGGGTTTACTCTCCCCCTGATAAGATCCGAAATGTACAATGAGAACATTTTCCACCTGGTGTGTGTTTCTGTTTTCATTCCTGGAGCCTTGCATAGAGTATGGCTACCATCACAGCTGCTCTGAATGTCTTGATCTCAAAGACCATGTCACATGTCACCGTTCTATTTGTGAGCTCAGCACCTGAATGGTTCCTAAACTAAGAGGCGTTTGTGTCACATGTTCAGCAGCACTTGTAAGCATCTCTCTGACTGACATTAATTTGCTTGAGAAGACTGATTGACTGAAAGGAGACAATACTGAAGTGAAGAAGAATATTGGGCTTTATGTTCGTCTGTGAATGTGAGTACTCACCTTCATCATTGCTATCATCTGTCTTTACTGTTTTAAAGGAGGTTTTGAAACTGGATCTTGACTTCTTAGTATTAGGCTCTACTGATATTTAAAATGATCAGGGTGAAATTCATTGGCAGATAAGGCTGCGATGAAATGAGTTACAGCATCATGGATTTCTTTACTGCTTTTGTGTTTTATAAACAGTGCTGAATATTTAAAAACGTATTATTTAAGAGGAAAAGAAGACACATTTGTACATGTGTTATACCTAATAAATTGGGGGAAAACAGCAAATAGGCTGATTTATGTTGGTGATCAGCTGTGGTGTAACTGTGTCCGAGGTGCCCATCTACCCCGTGTACAGAATGCGTATAGTACCACTTCGGAGATTCAAACTTGAATACGAAAACTTCAAACTTTCTTCAAAAAAGTAATGGGGAGAAGCTCTCTGTGATTGCTTTGTGGCATTTTGATGGTCTAACTATTTCTTACTACCAGAGCCCCTTAGCTTCCTTTCACATAGCTGAGCCACATCTTGCTTAAGGGAGGAAGAGACCTTTTTATCAGTACCTTTTTATCTTTTATAATTTTTACTGTTGCAATATGGCTGGGTGTAAACAACTCACTATTTCAGTCATGAGCCGTGTGTGTGTGTGTGTGTGTGTGTGTGTGTGTGTGTGTGTGTGTGTGTGTGTGTGTGTGTGTGTGTGTGTGTGTGTGTGTGTGTGTGTGTGTGTGTGTGTGTGTGTGTGTGTGTGTGTGTGTGAGAGAGATCACAGTGAAGTAGATTTGTGAAGTTCTTTTCTGATTCAGACACAGAACAGTTAATAGTCCACTGGTTCATAATGTTTGTAATTACAGTTTAAAAACAAGTGCATTCATCTCCTATTATTCATATGCAATTATAAAAAATATGTCCCCGAGTTTTTCTTCCTGGCATTTAAGTTCTGACAAACAAAGTAATTCAAGCCTCAATGATTATTTCTCTGCCTCTGTCAGGGAAAGAATACCTCCAGTTTTAAGGCTGAATGGTTTGGGGAGTCATTCATTCCTTTTTTTTTTTTTTAAATCTGTTAAGGTTTAACCTTTGCAGCCAAGCTTAGAAAGTGGTCAAAACTCTCATTCCTGTTGTAATAGAGGTTTCTATGTCTGCTGTGGGATTGGTATCACTCTACTGTAAACCCTGGTAAATAAACTTTGCTTAGCTTGTGAAAGCATCCTGTTTTATGACAACACCCCATCCACTAAGCGCTTTGTTTACTCCATCCCCATTTACACCATGAGGGCATGTGGGCTTTTTGTGGCACTGTTGAATACCCTTCAAATGCCAAGTGAAAGCCCACAGCTCCCTGTGTTGGCCGTACATGGTTGTATTGTTTGGAGTGAGGGGCTATTTGTCAGTGTAGACAGCATCATGCCACCATGCCAGACACTCAAATCCTTGGATAAGATAGTACTTTATTGACCCACAGGATAATGTATTTTCTCACATGCAGGTGGTTCAACAGGTGTCCTTTTCATCTCATTCACCTCGTCTCATTTTCAACAGCTGATCTGGGTCACGGATCAGCAGTTTGAGCAGCCAGACACTCCTCTCCCCAGCCACTTGGGGGGGACCCCAAGACTCGGGCCAACTGAGAGATATAATCTATCTATCTATCCAAAGAGTCCCAGGTCAGCCCCGGGGTCTCCTCCCAGATGGACATGCCTGGAATACCTCCCTATAGGAAGGCATCAAGGAGGCATGCTGACCAGATGCCTGAACCACCTCAGCCGACTCCACTCGCTGCGGAGGAGCAGCGGCTTTAACTAGAGCGTCTCCCAAATGTCCGAGATCCTCACCTCAGCTCTAAAGGCTTTCAATCATCGCCAAGAGCTCATAACTACGAGTGAGGTTAGAACATAGACAAAGCGATAAATGTAGAGCTTTGTGGGTCATTTCTCTCTTCATCACCATGGACTGGTACAGCGACTGCATCACTGTGGACGCCACACCAATTCACCTATTTCCCATTCCATTTTCCCTTACTTGTGACAAAGACCAAGACATACTTGGCATTCCACAACCAGGGCAAAAACTATATTGTTCCACCTGGATCTGAAGTTCAACTAACAGCTGGACTCTCCTGTCCAGTAACCTGCAGTAGATTTTCCCAGTGAAGCTGAGCAGTGGGGAACCGCCACCTCAGTCTGACACTCCAGAGTCTCATTTTTCACACAATGTTGTAGAAACATGTCAGCCATGACACACCTACAATTTCCAAAGCTTTGAGATACAGTACTCAGATACTGGGGCCATGATACTACAGAGCTGTTTAACAGCTGCAGTAACTTCAGCAACTTTATCTTCAGATATAATGACATGTCCAATATTAGCCTGTAGGAGAAGTCATGTAGTAATTAAACGTGTAAAATACAAATACCTGATCTAATTAGCACTGATGTGACAGTTTTGTGACGTATTATTTTACCTCTTATTCATGTGTGTAAACAATGTCACTGTGAACACAAAAGACATTTGAAGGAGCAAGTCCCTCATGCCAAACGATGAAAAGCATGTGACCGGCTGCCATTCCAAACTCGCGTGTGTCTTTTTTTGTGTTGGCTCTCATGATTGGCTGAGAAGAGGGCAGGGTATTGTCCTGCCCTCCTTTTTTTTAACCTCTCCTACATCACACCTCGTGCATACAGTTAAAGACCTGTTTGGACCAAAGAGCTTGGAGTGTGAACTGGCAGTGGAGAAGTGCCAGTTCACCTTCTGAGCACTGCCGAGATGCCCTTGAGCAAGTTACACACACACACACACACACACACACACACACAGTTGATAAAAAATAACTTCATTAAAGGTTTATACATTGTTAACCACTGGATATTTTCACCCCTTTTCCCTGGACTGCGATTTGTGACAAATTTTCTTTTTCGGACAATGTTTGTTTCATTGCTCTCATTGCACAATGAGAACATTTTCTACCTGGGTGTGTTTCTGTTTTCATTCCTGGGGCCTTGCATCGAGTATGGCTACCGTCACAGCTGCTCTGAGTGTCTTGATCTCAGGGACCATGTCATGTGTCACCATTCTATTTGTGAGCTCAGCACCTGAATTGTCCGTAAACAAACAGACGTTTGTGTCACATGTTCAGCAGCACTTGTAAGCATCTCTCTAACATTAATTTGCTTGAGAAGGCAGAATGACTGAAAGGAGACAAACAATATTGAAGTGAATACAGAATATTGTGTTTTATATTGGTCTGTGAATGGGTGGTGTCATCTGTCTTTGCTGTTTTATAGGGGGGTTTGAAACTAGATCTTGGGTTCCTAGGATTAGGCAATACTGTTTATTTACAATGATATGATGAAATTCATAGTCAGATAAGGCTAGGATGAAATGAATTACAGCATCATGGATTCCTGGTTTTCTCCTCCAGACTGTCTCCCATCCCTCTCTGTTAACAAACATAATTAACGTCTATGGATGTCATTGGCAGCCAGTGACTTAAAAATGATACACAATCACGGTCACTTTTGTTCTTCGTTGGCTAGAACAAAAAATACGCACTTACATTGATTTTTACAATCAACAACTTGCACATCCACCTCTGAGCAACAACATTGCCATACACTGATGCCTTACTGCTAGACACACCAGGCTTCACCTCAGGGATGATTATGCCCTCATCCGGGGAGACGGGGGCGTTTCATTCCATTAAGTCACGACGGACTCTGATTCTAATAGGGTCATTTCAGGCCTCTTTCACGAGTTGGTGGGCGGTACAGTCGATACAGAACCTGATTGTTTTTCAGATTCTAGGAGTTGGTAGGGTTAGGGAGGACCACTATGTACAGTAATCCCTCACGCATTCGCACATCAACACACGCAACTTCACCGCATCGCAGTTTTCTAGTAGGTAGTCACGTGATGCTGTACACGCATTCTTTTGGCTGACAGCATCCGGCAGTGTGCTACATTCCATGAGTCTTGGAATACAGCGTATTTCCGTGAGACACAAAAGTGCTTTAAACAGTCTTTCAGAGTGTGGGAAAAGTTAATACAGACCGAAGGTGGTTTATTATCAGTAAAGTGAGAGTTCATAAACGTTTAAATTATCATAAATAATAAGATAAATAGTTTGTCGCTATAACACGGAATTCGTTATTCGCATGTGTTTCACGGAACGCTTTAACCGCGAGGAACATGGGTGCACTGTATACACAATGTAGTGACCTGACAAAATGTGTTTTCATAATAGGACCCCTTTTATAACTGAATTAGAGATGGGGTGATGAGACAATTGGAACAAACTTATAGGAGACTTGACCTGTTATGAAATCACGATGGTTCTTTTCCATTACTATATAAAACTACTATACATTTCAGTACTGTGTTGTTCTTGATGTAGATTTTCTTTTTTTTTGCAGCTTGCCAATCAAGATGATTTTGGCGACATTAAAAGGCATCGGGAAGCAGCTCCTGCGGGTGAAGGTTGTAGACTGTAATGCTGATGACACCCACTTTGCCCGATGCCTCAGCACCTTTGACCTGGTAGCTTTGGGGGTTGGCAGTACGTTGGGTGCTGGAGTATATGTGCTGGCAGGTGCCGTAGCCCGAAACAGCTCTGGACCAGCCATAGTCCTGTCCTTCTTCATCGCTGCCCTGGCTTCAGTCCTGGCTGGTCTGTGCTATGCTGAGTTTGGAGCCCGTGTTCCCAAAACTGGCTCAGCTTACCTCTACAGCTACGTCACAGTTGGAGAACTCTGGGCTTTCATCACAGGCTGGAACCTCATCCTCTCTTACGTCATTGGTGGGACTCTTAAAATGAGAAAGGAACATAGTTGGTGATGCACCAGGTACTGTATTATTTTTCAATTTAAATGCATTCTTTCACACATATAGGGACTTCAAGTGTGGCCCGAGCCTGGAGTGCAACCTTTGATGAGCTGATTGGAAGGCATATTGAGGAGTTCTGTAGATATTACATGACCATGAATGCACCGGGTGTCCTAGCAGAGTATCCAGACATATTTTCTGTCTTCATCATAATCACTCTGACAGGTGAGAAGCAGCTCAGATATAGCTGTAATGATATAACATTTATGTTCCTTATTTTACCATATTTTAACATCAATTGTTAAATTCCTGACAGGACTGCTTGCCTTTGGAGTGAAGGAGTCAGCCTTGGTAAATAAAGTCTTCACCTGCATCAATGTAGCAGTTCTGGTATTTGTGATCATCTCTGGCTTGGTTAAAGGAGACCTAAAAAACTGGCGCTTGAACCCCGATGATATCCTCAATGCCACTACTAACTCAAGCCACAAGTGAGCAGCTAATTTTGATAAGGCATAATGCGCATAACGTCGTAAAAGGTGTTTCAAATCATCGAATTTTTTCTTTCAGCATTACTGAGTTCTTACCATCTACAAGTCTCGGTGAAGGAGGCTTCATGCCTTTTGGCTGGACTGGAGTCTTGTCTGGTGCTGCCACCTGTTTTTACGCCTTCATAGGATTTGACTGCATTGCCACTACAGGTGAGAGAGGAATTCATGAATTTACTCACAGTCCTTACTCTGACGTGTTTGTTATGTTTCCTCCCCAGGAGAAGAGGTGCGGAATCCTCAGAGAGCCATCCCTGTGGGAATTGTGGCCTCACTTCTTATATGTTTTGTGGCATACTTCGGTGTGTCTGCTGCCCTAACTGTGATGATGCCATACTACTTACTGGACAAGAATAGTCCTCTGCCAGTGGCCTTTAAATATGTTGGTTGGGAGGGAGCCACTTATGCAGTGGCCGTTGGGTCTTTATGTGCTTTGTCGACCAGGTAAGAATCTTTCCTGCCGCCTCACAGCATGAGAAGTAGTTTTAAAGTACAGTAGCTTGAATGCTTTTTTTATGAGTGCATTATTCATGGGGGGAACACTGACCACTGCATTAATCAACCCCTTCCACATGCAAATTGGGCTGCTGGGAAGGAATGGGCTTCTTCTTTTAGGCCCCGTCCACATGATGACAAAATTTTTTAAAAACTCAACTTTTTAAAAACGCATCGAAAACGATTCGCGTCCACACGACAGCATTTTCAAAAAAATCTACGTCCACACGTAAACGCAGCAGTGCGTTTTCGAAGAGGGCTATAAGCATGCCAAACCATGTAGTGGCAGTATTGAGTCAAATTTTATCCAATAGGAATCCTCCGTGTTTTGTCGTCACAACACACGGGCCCATAAATATAAATCACAGCGGTTTTCGTGGCAGGCAAGACGTCAGCGTTTTTAAAAAGTTGCGGATACACCGTCCACATGACAACGCAGACCCAGTGTTTTTAAAAAAATCCACCTCGGCCAGAGTTTTTAAAAAGTTGAGTTTTCGCTCCGGATATCTGCGTTGTCGTGATATCCGGAGCAACAGAAAAGTTGCGTTGTCAAAAAAACCGTCATCGTGTTAATTTCAACATAATTCAAAAACTGTTGGATTTTTCCTCAAAGGTATCACTTATTATTTTCATAGCGTTTTATGTATTAATCTTCATCTTTTTCTGTTTCGGTGGTTTGAGATATGTTAAGCACTGGTATACTTTTTTCTTTAATGCTGAAAATTGTATTTTTTCTTAAGTAACTTCTTCTTTACAGTGTTTTTTTTTTCTTTTTTCAATTAATGTCCTGTAACACAGGATCATGCGTATATGTTTTCCTGTAATTACACTTTCTAATTTGTATTGCATTTATGTGGGTTTAACAAATTACTTGAACATTTGAAACCTGCTTACAGTCGTCCTATTGAATGCCATCACACAATTTATAATGGTAGTTCATGGATTATTGTTTTTAGGATTGGTGGGCATTTCAAATGCATCTCATGTATGTGTAATTAAACTACAGCATATGTACAACATATATCTTGTGTTATAGGTGAGGAGTGTTTATTGAATATTTTTTAGTCAGAGCAAATGTTCAGTGCATGTTCTTTTGGCGAGTACGTGGAGGTTACATGTCTAGTTAATTTTGTGTTCACTTTAGATCTGAGACTGTTTTCATAGTTCTATTTTTGGAAAATGTCATTTTTATGCTACAGCTATTTTGGACAGTAATGTAATTTCACCTTTGTAGTAATATTTCATCTGTTATATATAACCTGTTTATTCACTTGCACTGCATGCTCTTTCTTACCTCTTTTCTTGTAATAGTTTGCTCGGCTCCATGTTCCCAATGCCCAGAGTCATATGGGCCATGGCAGACGATGGCCTGCTCTTCAAAAGTTTGGCTAAAATCAGCCCACGAACCAAAACCCCTCTAACAGCCACGATAACATCAGGTTTTGTGGCAGGTGAGGTCATGACCTAAACCTACTAACTGGCTGAGGTTCTTTTAAGTTCCTATCTTTTGCACATGGCCCCAACACATGAACTCAACAAAGTCCAGATGAATGACGCAAAAAATAAAGAAGCCTGACAAATGATATTTCTTTCATAATTAGTTTGTACAAAAGTAACTGAGACCTCCTGAATACATCTGAGTGACAATGGCTGCAGTTGAGGCCGTGTGTGAAACCTTAGTAGGGTTGCAACGGTATTATGATTTCATGGTATGATGGTATCACGGTATACATCATTTTACAGTTAGCAGTAGTAATAATCTTTATCATCATTCAATCACAATCAGCTTTAATTAATTTATGATTAAAGCTGCTGAACAAAAAGGAGTAACTACTCTGACTTTTGGAAATAAATGAAATTGTGAAGCTTTGCCTCTCCTGTGTGAAAAGAAATTAGAAAGAGAAAAGGAAGAAAGTTTAAAGTTATTTAAACCAGGATATCATCAAGATCAGCTTGTTGAAGAGAGGGAAATTTTTGCATGAAGTTCATACCTGAGAAAACTAATGTACAGTAGTCCTAGTGGGAAGTAATGCATATAAACGTGAATTGCTTGTTTTCATATTTACAGGCTCGTAATATTAAGTGTCAGACAACATGAAAGCATCCACCACAGAAACACAGTTTCTGCATGTGTATCAGTGCACCCATTACACCATCTGACAGAAAGTCCAGGCATGACAGAGATTCTCCGTTCATCATTTTTTGAAATTAAAGTGCTAAAAAGCTAATGTTCATGGAGTGGTAGTTATGTAATTTTAAACTGTGGTATACCCTGAAATTAGTAACCGATGCAATCCTAAACCAAAGTTGACAGACTAAGTTAAATTGTCTGCCTCATCCTTCTTCCTTCATCCTTGGCTTAGTCTTCTGGGTTCCATGTTTCCACTTCCTCGCATTATCTATGCTATGGCTCGTGATGGTCTGCTCTTCTCCTTTCTGGCACGTGTCAGTGAGAGGAAAACTCCCATCATCTCTACGTTCCTGTCTGGGCTTCTGTCTGGTAGGTAGCTGAGAAGAGGCAAAAAACAACACTGCCTCGAGTGGATGGAGGATCAAGGCAAAGTGAACTAATTGAGTTGTAACACTATGACAGTTTATTTTGTGATAAATTTAAATACAATACTATCTGAATTAATTGTACAGTCCCTGACAAAAATCTTGTCAATTATCCAAGTTGAAGGAATAAGATACAACTTTTTTTTATAGTTAATCAATTGGAATCAGAAACTGCTTGCATTTGGATTATCTTTATTTTACAAAATAAAGTCTTGTACCATTCATTGAATTCTAACAATTAGGACAGAAAGATCAGATTTTACTTGGATAAAGGTCTTTTGCAAAAATAATGTACAGTAGTTATACTTCATCTTATGCTTAAAGTTGTGGTGCCTTGGGAAAAAGAATCGTGTATGACTCCCATGAGTTTGCAGTACTGCATCCAAACGTCTCAGCAGTGACTCAAATAACTTATTAGTTAAGTTATCTAAGAGCAAACAAAGCAGTCTGTCAGGATTCCAGAGTTCATCCAGATTTTTTGGTTTCGTCTTCCAAGCGTCTTCTTCCATCTTAGCCAATACACAATAATGTCCATGACTAGTGACTGGACAATCCTGGAGCACCTTGGCCTTCTTTGCTTTCAAGAACTTTGATGTTGAGGCTGAAGTACAGAAGGAGCGCCATATTGCTGGACATTTTGTCCTGTCTTGTGGTTTCGAATGTGGCTGTTGGTGTCATCACCTACTGCAGATTTTACCCAAAACACGATATACTGTACTGTATCCCGAAACTGTTTTTTTCCCTCTACCAAACCTCACCCTCACTATTTTGTTGGTGAATCTTGGGTACATGTTTGTTCCAACAGGTCTTCAGCAATATTTGCAGCATTTGGGATGCAGTTCAATGGGTGGTCGATTGTGTTTAATGCTAGTTTGTAAGCAATAATTCAGTCATGACGACCACTGCCTGAGAGAATTCCACAAGAATTCCTCAAGACTGGAATGTGCAACACATGGTTCTCTCAAACAGTTGTCTTTCAGGTTTTATCTGATTCCCTAGTTTCTTTAAACCTTTATCTTATCACTTGTATTTGAAATTTAGATACTTCTAATGAAAAGATTAAACTCAGTAAATGGTGCAAGACTTTTTTTTTCCCATAAGAAGCATAATCTAGACACCTTTTCCTTTCATATAAGTAATTTCTGTTTACAATTCATCAGCTGCAATTCAAGTTATTATTGTGCCTACCTCCTTATATAAGTGACAAGACTTTTGTCAAGGACTGTAGGTGAATTTGATCTGTGCTTTTTTTGCATCTTTGGATCAAGTTGAACAAGTCGTTCATCTCATTGATTTTGTGTTTCCGCAGCTCTGATGGCTTTCTTGTTCGACTTGAAGGATCTGGTTGATCTGATGTCCATCGGTACTTTGCTGGCCTACTCTCTAGTGGCTGCCTGTGTTCTGGTCCTCAGGTAGCCCTAGCATTATTCAGTTGAAGATGGCAGAGTCGTGTGGTTGATATGACACGTTATTATTTTATTACTACACTATTTTTGAACCCACAGATTTTCCACAATTTTCCAGTGATCTTTCGTATTTGTTAATACTCATATCTTACCAAGTCTTCAACATTTTTTAAAGATGTCAGCCAAATATATAATTCTTTTTTCACCTTTTTATTCATTTTATTAGATTGGAGAAATCAATCAAAAACTCTTCCAAATGTCTCATAATGACTGTATTACAGGCATGTTTTTAAATGGGGTAAAGAAAAAGTCCTAATGTGTCCACAGCTTCAGTGCATTTCTGCATTTGGTTTTGAATGCCTGTCTTGCCATTTGAAGGTACCAGCCTGAACAACCCATTGCAGCCTATGAGATGACCAGCACTCAGGATGAACCTGAATTGGCTGATTCTTATATCGCTGAAATGTTGCCACAACCAGAGGACAGCTTCACCATCAAAAATCTTCTTTCCCCTCCAAACCTGCAGCCATCCCATCGGTCCGGGAGAGTCGTCAACATTTGCACATGTGTGATTGGTGAGACATAAAAAAAGCATAGAGAACAAAGGATGGCAAGTAAACGTTCCCCTGACTAATTAAAGAGACTTTCATTAATTAACATTCTTCATCCTTCCTTCAGGTATTTTGGCATGTGTTGTCAGCATTTTAGCTGTTCAAGAAGAGATGGCAACCTGGTGTGTGTCTCTCCTCTGTCTTTTCGTGGTGGTTTCCCTGGCACTCATCTTCATTGTGTGGAGACAGCCACAGAGCCAAGCCAAACTTGCATTCAAGGTAAAATGGACTCTTGCAACAGTTTTCTGACTGATAACTATTTGATCGTCTTAGTGCAGTTGAAGGTTAAAAAAAAATGTTTGTAGTCATTGGACTTGGCTGCTGTGGAGGCTGCAAAATTGATGAAAAAAAACTCGCTTTGTAGTTTTTTATTTGAAAAAGTAAACTGTTTCATCCTGCCAAATAATATAATCACAGCATTGGCTATTTTGTGTGTAGAGCTGTCTGTATGTGGGTTGATCAAGAAGAAAAGATGAAAAGGATGATGGCCACCACAGACAGACAGAAATCTGGTGTGGACATGTCAAGTTATCATGTTAAATTCAGAAAAGATCAGGCAGCAAACAATCAAACAGCAACATAGACTCGCTGGTGTGGTAGCTCACAGAAGCACCTCAATCATGTTTCCACCATGCGATAACTGTTCAGCATGATCTAAACCCTTACCCCTTTTTGTTTTTCGTTATTTCTAAGTATTTGGTACCTACTTTATTGGTAAAACCTCTGTTCAGGAAATGCAGTCTGACCCCGTGCAATTGCGATGAATGTTTTGGGGTTTTTTACAATAATTATGAGGATCAGCTATTGTCTGAAATTTGAGTTCATCTTAATTTTGTGACACGCTTGGGAAATTGGTTCAACTCATGTAAAATTGCACATCAATCAAAACTTTTCATGAAAGATGTCCTCTGTGTAAAATAGATAGATAGATTAGATAGATATATTGATCCCAAACTAGGAACTTCACAAATAAACACAAGCACTGTACGCTGAATGTCAGCTTGTGCTTGAATATGAATGAAAATAAATGATTAGGAGGTCAACGGATAAAAGAAAACCACTTGCAATACTGTATTGTGTCAATGTGAAATAAACTGTATTCTTTCAGCACATTTTTTTATCGTCATGATAGCACTGCAGACACAGCTCATGTTGTATCTATGTTTGTGATGTCATCAATCATTCATTGCACTCTCTTCTGATAGGTTCCCCTGCTGCCCTTTCTTCCCATCACCAGCTTATTCATCAACGTGTATCTCATGATGCAACTCGACAAAGGGACCTGGATGCGCTTTGCCATCTGGATGGCCATAGGTATTTTGGATCCTTAGATAATTTTGTCATTATCATTCCCACTGCAATTATAAGTAGAGAAAGTTAATGCATTCACCACAATGTTTCTGTCCTATTTGCAGGTTTTTTAATCTACTTCACCTATGGTATTCGCAATAGTGCAGAAGCTGTGCTCAACAGGTCTGACGCCTACGAACTAGCCTGCACTATAAAGGGAGAACCCATGGCCACAGAGAAGGACGCATTCCTGCACAGCACAGAAGGCGCCACTGGTGATGACAATGAAGAGTAGTGAGAAAATAGGAGCTTCTCCAATCATTCTGCATTGATCCACATATGTAAAATGAAATCTGTGTTTGAATGTTGGCCAATTTGTCTACTTTGGCTTTTTGGCAAAAGTCAAATGTCATACACATCCATCCATCCATTTTCTTGTACAATTACAATTGTCTCGTCTACAGCCGCTTGTCCACATGTCTGCCCGAGCCTATCCTAGCTCACTACAGACAAAAAGCAGCGTACTCCCCAGATAAGAAGCCTACTCATCACAGGGCATACTATATACAGTAGATGCCAAGAAGTATTTTTATTCTGCATCCAGTTGAATAAGAACTTATTGTACTTGAAGTATTTTCTTAATACTTTTATACTGATATGATAAATGAGCCCATTCAGCTGCAACCGATGGCAATATTAATTAGTAATACTAGGTCTAACAATGTTTTATCAAATTATCAAGAAATATATTACTAAACCTATTTTTAAACTTCAGTCTTATTCCTTGATACAGTATATACACTATTAGGATGATCAGCCCAACTGGTATAGTTGTATTTTTAGATGCCTTATTTTTTACACAAGCCTAAAAACATGAATTAGAAAAACATTTGAATAATATTAATGATACTTGTGTTTTTTCTTTTGGCAGAATTACAATGTCAGTTATCCTGGCACAAGGTCACTGGTCTGTTTTTGGTGGAGATACAGTACTGTCTCCAAATCTAGAAGGAAGAAATTTTCTTTGAATCTTCATTCTTTTTTACCTCATCAGCAATTATTTCTCAAACCCACCTGGGAATCTTCAAGTTTCAGTACAGCATTTTGTTGTAGTGTAATGTACAACACTACAATTTTCTTGGTGCTCTAATACATTACTTGCTGATCAGGATACCTCTGTGTAAAACAGTGAGGTGGGTTTGTCTTTGTTTTTCTTCAGTTACCATAGATCAAATAGACCAGTTTTATCTCTAATAGAGAGCTGCTGTTTTTCCGTAGCCAAAGACTAAAAGCTGCTAATAATGAAATGGATCCATCAGATACCTCTGAGGATGTATCATAATTGCCTTATGTCCCAAACAAATGTTACTTTAACTGTATGATACCACCAGCTGGATTTGTTCAATATATATGCTGACTGTAGATATTTTATTGTTTTGAATGTCTGGGAACCCTGTAATGTATGCGTGGCGTATAAGAGAATTTCACCTTAGTGGACCATTTTCATAACTAAAGCACAATCAGTTTGTGATGTAACATGTTTATTCCATCACATGCAGTAACAGTGCACTTGAATCAGTGATATATCTGCGATGCGGCCCATCAGGTAATTAATGATCAAATGATAGCTGGTGAGCATGTACATATTCCAATGGGCAGCTAAAAACTGAAATTCACTGGAGATCGAAATACAACAAGGTGAAAGTCTCCTTACTGAATGAGTCCCCTTTTAACTGACTTTGTTGTGTCAAGACATTGAAGCAGCAATTTAAAATTGTTTGTGCTAGAGGAGATTCTGTTTTCTGCTACAAAATTATTGTGTAAATACATTCACAAATGCAAGTACAGTAGTCTATTTAAGCTGGGAGATGATTGAATCAATGGGGCATTACAAGGCAAGGTGTTTTCTTTGTAATAAAAATGAATATAACATAACCTACTTTTAAAAATGTCAGCATATTGTCTGCCGCTACAGATATGCAAAAGTTTTTTTGAAAAGTTACTGCCCAAATGTATCTATAACGATATCAGTTTCTCACAAGCTTCATTTAATACAACATGAATTCCAGTAAAAGTTTGTTGACAATCAGAAGATGTTTTCTTTGAATGTACTCTTTGTCATTCAAGTTTGCTGACAGTGTTGAGATTGTTATGGATGCTGCAGTTGTATTCAAACGTGTCTGTTTGTCCTTGACACCGTTTCATGGAAGCATTTGCATAGTGCACTATATTTAAGTTTTCTGATTTGAAAAATATAAAGCTTGTAAAAATATGAATATACATTACATATTAAATTTTTGAGTACTGCTTTTTTGAAACCATATATAGGCCAACATTGTATCATAGTGGTGAAGGTCAATTCTCCAGCATGTGTTTTCTAAATATCAGTTGTTGGTTGTGTACTTCCTGTTGTAAGTAAATCTTTGCTGAGTCAGTGCCACAGACTGTCTTTGATTTTTGGGAAACTGTGTAGAAACCCCATGAGCAAATATTTGACATGTTTTGTGAGGCCCGTAGCGATGCTTCTTCTAACTACTATCTCCATTTTGCTTATAATGTTTTAAATGCATTTCAGCCTGATCTTCATGTGCTGTAATAAATTAGGTCTATCCACATGGAAAACTGATAAATAAAAAACCAATGAGAACTCACATGACTTAATTTCAGATCATAGCACTTTTTGTTATATTAATATTCATCCATGTTTTTGTGATTTTACATTCAATTCCACAGCAGAGAAGACTTGAATGCCCAAACATTACACTGAAGTTATTTTTTGTTTTCTGCTATCTGGATGGTCGTCACTTTTGCTTTCCAGACCCACTGTTGCCAATGACCTTTGAGGTTAAATTACTTTGTCATGCACACACAAATAGAATTCGCCTAAGACTTGCGTCCGACACGAGCAGAAGCAGAACCAAGTTTCACCGACAGGGGGCGACCTGAGCTGACGTTTTCATGGGCTTTGAGGCTCCTCACCTCCCTGTTTTCCCACCGATGCCTCAGACTGGTTTCTGCCGCACCTGAGCGAATCCTTCCTGCACGTCGCCTGGTTATCGAGCTCCTCTGCAGCGGATTACCTGTTTCTGGACGGTAAGACCCATTTCACTGTTTGGAAGACGAGAGTTTTCTGCAGCTCCGCTTTCCCATCTCAGATCAGCGGCAGCGACAAATGCGATTTAGTGACACTGCTGCATCTCCTGCAGAGGATGCGGATGAATCTGTCGTTGAAGGTGATTGAATAAACGTGGATATGTTCAAGTCATATGCTGATCATGTCCTCTGGTATGCCAGTTCTTATTACGTGATCATTCTTACATTTTATATGTGAGCTCACCTGAACGGGTCGGGCCCCGGATCACCTGTTCTTTCACCTCTCATTACATTATTTTAATTACAGTACAATGATGATCGTGTTGTTTTTCATACGTGATGATGCATTTAAATCTACAGCTTTGAAATAAGAAAAACAACAGTAATCGTGTGTGTGTGTGTTGCATGCGAGGTTTTAGATAGTTCACCTAAAGGCCCGAGTTTTGTTATATATGATATGAATGGAGTGTCAACGAGGCCTCTAACCTAAATTATAGAATTCTTAATATGACTAAAAGAAAACGTGTAGATAATAGGTGCATTTGAAAAGAGCACATGCGTTTGTTATATTAAATTGGCATGTTGCTGCTGAACATCGCATGCCTGCACTTGCAGGCTTTGGCTCACACTTCAGTTACTGTTCCATCTTGCAGAAGTCAGTACAGTATTATAGAAGAGCTTCCCTAAGCATTGGTTGGTTACACAAAGAAGTCTGGGCCACTGAAGCATTAAACTAAGAGGCACACCGAAGCTTCCATTTTCATACACTCTCAATATTTCATGAGGAATCCATTCAAAGCTTTAAATAATCTCTGTGGATGAAGAAGATCTTGATCTGTGTTCTGCTTTAGATGCATCGCCCCTAAAGCTGTTGCACTGAGGAAAACATGTCCTTAGAGACTACACACATGCTCAACGTTATTACTATCGTGCACAGATTTAATAAGGTGCCCTGATGAATTTCTTGCAATAACGCTGCAAATCAGGAGGCAGGTGGCGAGGTGAGTTGCTGAACAAGAGGGGGATGGGGAAACGTGTTCAGAGAAGCATGTTGTTGGAGGGAAATTTTTTTCGAC
Organism: Antennarius striatus; assembly: GCF_040054535.1. Taxonomy (NCBI): domain Eukaryota; kingdom Metazoa; phylum Chordata; class Actinopteri; order Lophiiformes; family Antennariidae; genus Antennarius; species Antennarius striatus. The sequence continues at coordinate 15,348,027 of NC_090781.1, read as the reverse complement.
CTCCCTATTGCCATGGTGGTGTCACAACAGGATGATTACCAGGTGTTTCAGTAGCAGGTTAACCATTAGAGATATAGGGACTGTAATAAAGCAAGGCATAGAAATAACAGGCCCAATAAGACCAGTGCACTGACAGCTCGTATACACCGTGTATTAGTATGTATAAAATGAGTGGGAAAGGAAATGTGGTGAAGGAAGGAAGCAAAGAAAATCCGTCATTCCAGGTAAGCAGCCCCGTTTTCCCTTACCTCAACTGTATGCTCAGCTCGCTAAGTACTTTTTGGGGGAATAAGGGTCAATTGTATTCAAATATTTCTCAGCAAAGGTTTCATTTCACCTGGAATGGTAAAATCATGGAGCCATAATGATTAAATCCATATTAAGAACAAAGAAAATTTGATTTCAAAAGTAGGTCAGAGTTGTAAAAAAAGATGTAGGTATAATGGTTGTTTAACTCCTTAAAGTGTGGAAGTGTGAGCTTCTGAGAGATCATAATTGTTTATTGCATTAGTTTAAGGACCACATTTGTGTAGGGTTTAGGGCCAGTCACCAAAATATTGGAATTAAGTGGTTCCAGATAAATTAAACCAATATCCACCGATTGTTGATTGACATTTCCTTCAAACTCCAGGTGTGAAGAGATCACTGTTCTGTGTTGTTGTGCTCGTGCACTGCTATTTACTGCATTGAGATGGATTTGGAAGCAGTCGTAGCTGCAGCAGAAACAACACCGTAAGCAGCTTGTAGCTTCAATCCTGAAGCAAGACATTATACAATTTGACTTCTGTTGCCAGGCATGCTTCTGCACATGCAAGATTCTTCATTAGACCTTCATTGGTTGTTTGGTGACCCCGAGGAAGTCGATGGCTTCATGTGGTTGAGCAATATCTATGTGTTCAGACTTTGTGGGGAAGCATGGCAGAGGCAGGGGTAACAGAATCCCATTTGTTGGTCTCTGCTCTGCAGTGCAGGTGCTGAGACAGCATCAGTGTACTTAGCTCCTCCACCAGACACAGCCTCACCTTTTCTTTTCTTTTTTTCCTAACTCTTAAGTGTTGTCAACATGTGGTCATTAATGATATGAAGATATAGTCTTTCAACAGATTAATCTTCATAAATATGGGGATGAGATGTTATTTCTTGTTGTACATAAAATCATGTACAACAGAGGATAGAAGTGGTGAATAATAAAAAGAAGAAGTGTAGTTACTCAAGCTTATTATTGGGTGATGGACCTAAAAAGGGCAAACAGATGATTCACTAGTAGCCATGCTTTAAGCTGTTGAAAGCCGCTGACCCAGATGAAGGCCACAAGTTCACTTTTTGCCTGTGTTTTACATTGTGTAAATTATATATAATTGTGTGTGTTTTTATATATTTTAATTATGGTCAGACTCCACCTTAATATATGTTGTAAATACATTAGATAACAACCTATTGAGGTTTGAATTCAGAATGGATCTTTATTATGTTTTAGCAGCTTTAGAACATTGCCTTTTGAAAGATTGTTAACATTACAAGAGACAATAAATCTGTGCTTGTGCTGTAAGAAATTGTGAGCCGTGTCATTAGTTTATTTTGGGATTTTTAAAATTAGTTTCTTTCTATTTCTGAGTATTTAACCTGTTAAACACTTTACTTATCACTCAATTTGCTTTGTTGTTCTGTTTAAATGCAGGTCAGACAAGGATACCTGATGTGAAGAACCATCCGTCAAAGTAGACATGATACTCAATATTCCGATTACGTGCCTAATGGAAGACTGTGAAAATTCCTCATTGGCCTCTAATGAGCCACTTTTGTGGGTACCCCTTCATTAATGTCATGGGTGATTGATTTTTAAATAAATCCCGGGTGAGTTGTAAAAGAGCAATCTCCAAAATGTGTGAGCCAGGACAGGCCCTTAATAAAGGGAACAATAATCAGCAAGGAGTTCTAGCTAATGATGATGCAAATGCCAACGATATTCGGGTGGAGGATGGTGGGAGGACAGGTGACACTGGCACAGTGTCAGGACCTACAACTGAAACAGCAGAGCAGGACAAAATCATCATATGGGGCACAGACTCCCAGTGTGATGACCCAGACCTGGCTGAGTTTGAGATGCTAGAGTGTCAGGAATTAGAGGCTTACCTTGTGGAAGAAGGAGAGGACTTTGTTGGCCTTGCAGACCGGAGTAGTGTTCAAGAACAGTCTTCATTGTGTAACAAATCTGCAATAGAGCAGATGATCTTTACTCAGAGTAAAGAAGAAAGCAACTCTGTTCAGCATGATAGCCATGAGCAGGAAACCATTGGCTCTCATTTCTCTGAGAGTAAAGGGGCATCCAGGACTGAGTTAAGCTCAGAAACTGATGTCTTCGTGTCCTGTCTGTCTACCATCTCAAACGTTGCTATGGACAGTGCTGGAGGAACGCAAACGACAGATTCTTGGCACATTACTTCTGGATCTTACTTAACCATATCCGAAGACCTGACTCTGGTTTCCCGGACTTGCAACACTACCACAGAGAGCGCGAAGGATCTTCAAAAAAATGAACAGCCTCCAAATCCAAAAAATATCCCCATAAACCAGAAAGATGTGGACATGAACTTGAATTCCACAGTTCAATCTGAGGATGTAGTAGCACAGGAGGAAGTGAGCAATAGAGTTGTTGTGTCTACGGACGATGAGCACAGAAAGAACAATAACCAGGGAAATACTGCAGGCAATACCATTTCAGGGAAGGATTGTGTCCGAGAGGGAAGTACAGAGCACAAGGGATTACCCACTACAAACAAATCACATGAAGAAGATAACACTAAAATTTCCAAAAGCACACAAGCTGCTATGAATTGCAGTCCATTCAAAACAGTTGCAAAGGGGACTCAGTCATCGATTGAATCCAAATCCAAACAAGCATCATTTGACAACTCTTTGAAAAAACAAAACTCTTTTGACAAGAATTTTAACAAGCAGGCATCATTTGATAATACTTTAAAGAAGCAGCTCTCCTTTGATAACACATTAAAGAAGCAGGGTTCTTTTGAGAATACTGCTACCTCTGGCTATTCAAGTCTAGAGAGGAGGAAACCATGGGGCAGCCCTAGCAGACCAGCAACACCTACTTCTTCGAAAGCTCCATCGTGCTCTCCCAAGAGACTCCCCCCTGGTTCTCCAGCTAAGGTCCAGGGCATTAGGGCACTGAGCTTAGAGCGTGGTGACTCCCCTCAGAGGAGTTTAAGTCAAGCATCCAAACTGCCAGGTAAGACAGGTTTGAGCAGTGCCATCCCCAAACCGGTCGGCCCTCAACAGAAAGAGCTTGAACCCAGGAGATCTTCACCTCCCCAGAGGCCTAAAAATGTCCGTCCAAAAATCATCACCTATGTTCGAAAGAATCCTCAAGCAAAACCACACATGTCAGATGCCCCTCCTGATACTTCAACACTCCCAGTGAGACTATCCTCTTACCGTAGCCCACCAGCTCATAGAGATCTGAAGGCTGGTCCTCAACCCAAAGCCACCCCAGTTCTATGCTCGTCCAACCTGCTGTATGACAAATACCGACAGGAGATGCAGAACGTAGACTACTATCCTCCAGTCATGGTTGCTGGAGTGAAACCCCCAAACAATCCTCCAAGGCTTGGTGGGAAGTCAGACAGTTTTCATGAGGATATGTCTAAAAAAAATCTTCAAGAGGTGAGATGTGGACTTTTTGATTTGTTCCAATCATGTCACAACTTCATGTCATTTGCATTCGACAGGATATCACAGGAATGTTTCAGTTACAGTTAAATCTGAAGTCATTAGATCTCAGCTAACAGTCAAAGAAACATTAAAGGTCCAAATGCATAAAAATAATATGAGATAATAATAATAATGTGAACAACAACTATGATATTACTGTGTTATATTTATATCGATGTCCATCTTATTGCCCTTGTCTAACCATCTTCTCTGTGATCATAGTAACTCACTACACTGGTCATATCCTTCACCAGCATGTTTCGCCGGAGACAGGGCGTGTCTACCGCTCACCCAGAGCTCTGAGGCCTCAGCTGGGGTTAGGGGCCGTCACCAGACAGCCTGCAGCAAAGACAAAAGTTCAGCAAACTGGACCAAGGTCGGCCCCGAGGCATTCTGCACCGGTGGCCGGAACATATGGCTTCCAGGAGACTGCAGGTAAGACGGTGATCGAACGAGGTAGCAAGCAACACAATAGTTATAATACATAATGATAAAAACTGATTAAGGAGCATTTTACGAACTATTTAGTCTAACATTTTTAGTTAGACTAAATAGTTCGTAAAATGCTCCTTTATCATCCTTCATATAGGGGTCGGAAACCGAGGTTTGCCTGTATAACCATTCATTTGTTTCCACTCGCCTTGGTTTACTATAATTTTTTTCGCTGCTTTTGTTCAGGGGAGCGCACCTCTTCGCTCTTTTGATTGGCTGCGCCAAGGCCTTACCGGGTATATGACGATCGAAGACGACAGTCCTTCGGTGGCAGCAGGGTGTCAGGCAGTCCATCACCCAACCAGCCACATGCCGTTTTGTATGAACTACTTAGTCATACAAAACGGCAGTAGGGTTGGACTACCAGTTTATTTGGTGATTCTTTTCTCCTGTTTAATTTAGATTGGAAGGTTAGATCCTGTCATTTTTTTTTCTGTTAGATTATTATTCTTTTACAGATAGGATCGTTTTGTTTGTTATTTTGGTTTTAGTCCAATCTGAAGTGAGCTCAACATATTGTTTGATATTTAGTTCTTGTGAATAAAATCTGGTTTTCCTTATATACCGTACTTCAATAATTCTTCCTAGTGGCTATGTTATATTTATATCGATGTCCATCTTATTGCCCTTGTCTAACTTGGGGAAGATGGGGTCTCGCGAACAGCCGGCTCTCAGAGTCGGTCGCGAAGAGCCGGCTCTCAGTCGGTCGCGAATAAAAAAAACAAGGTCTAAGTTGTGAGATAAAAGTCGGGTTTGCAAGATGTTATTACAGCAGCACCACCGGCTTCACTCTAACGTCTGGATCGGTAATGCCTCATCATTGATGGCATTTTGTTACTGTACATCAGGTGGAGGGAACAAAACAAACACTTCACCTGTAAATTAAAAATGACATGTCTGTGGTTTATTATTTTCCACTGTATGAGCAACAGAGCCTGAAAATAAGTTTAGTAGGAAATGAAATCTACTTTGTTTGGCGTTACCAGTTCTAAATGTTCCCAGAATTGAGACCTCTTTCTGGTTGGATCCATTGTAAAGTCATTACGACGCAAACTGTCAGCAATCGGAACCCTAATGTGATCAATACAAGGAATATTGACACGATTGACAGCGCACCGCGCTGTTTCATCCATTTTAACACATCTGGGACCGGCCGGTGTTTCGGATCACCCATTGACTACTAAACTGTTTCACCTGGTGAATGGAGCTCCAGTATGTCACCTGGTGAATGGGGTGCTTAGTGTTTCGGCGCACTTGTGTGCCAAACATCATCAGTCACGAAGCAGTGCTTCACATGGGAACGCCCACCGAGTCCGGGGCGTGTATCGGAGCACCAGAACAAATCGGACATCACTACTAGGAAGCTGAACTGTCCGTCTGGCAGACTTTTATCGTGGCCCGAGTGGCAGTCAGGCCGCAACAAACATGACCATCGATCAGAAAAGCAATCGGTGAATCAATCGAATCAATCGTGAATAAATTGGTGAATCAATCGATGAATCAATCAGTGAATTATTCGATGAATCAGTCGGTGAATCAATTGGTGAATCAATCGATGTCGGTCGCAAAAGTAACGGCTTGTTCACTTTGAATTGAACGATGGGAACCGGTTCCTCTGTGCCTCGGTGTCAGTGCTTAGGGCGCTCACGGCGCTGAGCAGAGGAGGGTGGGGCAGTTCTTATAGTTTAGTTTTAGTTTATTTATTGTTGCACTGAAGAGTAAATATTTTTAATTTATATTCTTTTGTATTGCGTGTTCTTAAGGGATTCTATGTTGCTCGACTTTAACTTTTGAGAAATACTGATCACTTCCAATAAAAGGGTGAACAAGTCAGTCAAATAATAATTATTACAATAATGAGAATTAGTGGTTGGGGAGCGCTGATCTAGGGGTAACATGTAGTGATGTCGGTCCCGACAGTAACGGCTTTGAGAGCAAAATCATTTTTGGCTCAATGTCAAACTTTGATCCCATTTATTAAATATTGATTTTAAGATGCGATTGAAAGATCATATTTCTGTTTCTCTAAATTTTTTAATGTTCGTTCAGCATGAGAATGCACAATCCTGATTCCAAATAAATTAGGAGACTCTGTAAGAAGTGACCAAAAATAAAATATATCACTTTTGAAAATTGTTAGTGCTATGATTGAAGTGTTCTCAATCGGATGTGGCAATATTGAAATACTGTAAGCAGACATCAGCCCATCTGATGGTGGGTCTGGGCTATCAGGGTGATTCAGGTCACCTGATCTTGTGTCAAAGCGGAAGATAAATTGATGGCTTCTAAACTGCCTGGTTATGCTGTATTTGATTGTGGTTTGTCTTAACCTTAAACTCACATCTTCTAAAATAAACTGTCTTTTAGTAACAACTCTGTATGTTCTCTCCCTCATTTGCCCTGCTGGATTGTGGAATACAAACACCTACAACCAATTAACCTGTTTACGGGTGCTGAAGAAGCCTGTAATATATACTGTGTATAACATGTGACATCAGCTGATAATGTAATAAATTTGCCCGTTTTTGAAATGTGATCGGCTAATAATTTAATACCTGGCCAATAACATATTACGTAGCCTGAACCGATGACGTAATAACTTTGGCTAATGTAATAATAAGGGGTTAGGATTGGGGGTTAGGGTTAGGGGTAGTGATAAGTTATTACACCATTGGCCAAAAGTTATTACTTTATCGGTTCAGGACTTTAATAATGTTATTTGCCAGTTACTACCTTACTGGCCTATTACATGGTAAAAAAAGGCATATTTATTACATTATACATAGGTTGTTATTAAGTTATTGGCTTTAACAAGTGTAATTTTCCTTTTCACTTTTGTCACTATCCTTTAGAATAACCATGAACTTATAGTACACGAAACTTATCAGTTTTTAATAAACTGTCTTTGTAAAGTTTTCATAAAAAATAAATCTAATGAAGAGTAGAAAATAATCACTTTCTGTATTACATTTGTTTTATTTTCCCATTTAGGAGACCAAGACCCAGAGAGCACCAACAAGAGTCTCCATCTCAAACCAGGTCAGTCTGGCCTCCGTCCTCCAGGCTTCTCCACCCTGCCAGCTGCTCGTGTCGCTGCTTATGGTTACGTCCGGAGCTCCAGTGTCTCGTCTGCGTTCAGCAACCAGTCTAATACCAGCAGTCATGAAGATCCTCGCTGCCTTTCTCAGCGTGAGTCAGTCTCTCACCATACGTTTCACATGAGTTAAAATAATAGGGTTTTTACTGCTTAAACTTAACATGTTGAACTGAGACAGAAACTAGTCTGTCTGATTCATTAATGTTCCCCATGCAGGTATTATTACGTACCGCTTCAAAGCAGTGATGTACTGTTATTGTCAGTGTTTGTTCGTTCGTCCATTCGTGTGTCCACCAAATATCTTCGCAAACGTTGCAGATAGAAAGATGAAACAAAAAGCAGATTACTCGGACGGCAAAGGGGATGAGAATGAGATGATGACCTTGACCTTGAGAAAACTAGGTCAAGGTCAAATTTCAACTTTTGTACACACAGGAACCGGACAAGATAGAAAGACGAGGGAGGCCAGTATAAGTAAGACTGTCAGGGACCAAGCAGTAAGGCAACAGGACACAGGAGATTTTTCGTCCCAAAATGGGCTTTTTCTTTTAATTTTCCCAAAAAGAAAACCATCTAACAAAAGAGATAAGAGACCTACCCTGAAAGGTCAAAGCTATGCACTTACTCGTCAGGTACTACTTTCAGGGTACCCTGACCTACCCTTCAAGGGATGTTGCAGTCTCTGACTGCCTTGTCAGTAGATGTGGTTGCTCCTCCATTGTTACTACAGTAACCTCCACTATTTTTCACTCATCAATCACAAATAGGCAATAAAAGCTGATGCACCTCTGCAGCATTTATGTCACTGTCCTCCTTCTACCTTCATTACATCTTCTGATCAATTTCAGAAAGCATCATTCATTCAGAAAAATCAATAAAATTCAAGATGATTATCTTTGAACAGAACAGACATGAAGGTTATCCAAACAAGCTGAAATTCATTCATTCATTCATTCATTTTCATGTAACGCCACTGTAGCTAAAATGATGATGGTAAAGGCTCTTACAATTTTATTCTAGAAAGAAATCAATTCACCCCATTTTTTCCGACATGATTACAGACCAGTTACTTAAAATTGCCTCAAAGCACCTCAAAGACACCTGTAGTCTAACAGGTTGTCATCCCTGATCACCCTGTATACTGTAATAGCTTTTTCAAGAGTCTGCCGCAGTCTCTCCCTCTTTGGCCATCACCTATGAAATGAAAAACACATCTAGAATTCCTTTCTGCCTGGATCTGAACCAAAAACGTTAGTTTGCACCATGTGTCACACTGATGCTTCATATTACAAGCACAGCGCAAGTTGATAACCTACATTCAGGTGTTATTTATTGCTAATGTGGAGCTGTTTTAGCTACTGAATTTTTTTTAATAGCATGCTTGCTGTTTATGATTCTCAATTTCTTTTAGTTTTTATCTGACCAAAAAAGTATTTTCATCTCTCGTCAATCCATATTTTCTAATATTTTTCAGACGTAGTTCTACTTAAGATTCGTTTTAAACTGAATATATTATGCTGGCTACTGTTACCATCAAAGTTTTTTGTTTCAGGTGTGATTACTAACTCCTTTATCCATCCTTTATTCAATTTCAGAGCAGAACTAGAATCAATACAGTCACAGACTACAACATCCTGCAACACCCATGAATTCAAAATTTTACCCTGACCTACTTGCGTAGGTCAAAGATCAAAGCTAGTGCTCTGACCTACTGTCGTTGATCAAAGCACTAGCTTTAATCTATGGTCTTACTCACATTGGCCTTCTTCCTCGTCTTTAAATCTTACCCGGTTCCTGAGTGTACAAAAGTTGAACTTTGACCTTGACCTAGTTGTCTCAAGGTCAAGGTCATGATCTCATTTTCAGCCCCTTTGCCGCCCGAGTAATGTGTTTTTGTTTCATCTCTCTATCGGCAGTGGTTGCGAAGATATTTTGCGGATATACTAATGGACGGACGAACGAATGACTACACAAACAGCAACAATCACAATACATCACCGCTTTGAAGCGGGATGTAATAGTCATAATTTAATTCAAATTCCTGAATTTTGAATTTTCTTGTAATGTAGGAGTGTATAGATAAAGTATGTTTCATCCCTGTTATTATTTCAGGAGCTGAATATTTCATGAGAGTAATTGGAAACTTTTTTTTTTTTTTGGATTGTCTAACTAGTGCTGGAATCCATCGAGATTATCCTGACGGCATTTGTGAAACAAAGCATTAATAAAAATAGATAGCACCTCCAGGTTATACTTTCATTTAGAGGGAATATTTCGTCTTTATTATCTTTCTCTACTGGATGGCTCATTGCTGCGGCTGCAGTTTGTCTGTGAATCACATAGACACCTTGGGCACCATGAATTCTTTCATAAATAATTAAGTTGGTTGCAGAATTCTGCCACTATTAGTGCATTTCTTCAGAAAAACATTCCCTCTAAGATACTTATCTGCTGATACTGGATCCTTTTAGCACTAGAGGACGCAGACAGACCAATGAAAGAGGTCTTGATCCCTTTTTAATTTGAAACTAAGTGGGGAAATGAATTTGAACTGCATGGTATGTATTTATGCTGTGTGGAAACTAAAAATGTCTGCGGTTATGGAAAGTGGGAATACAAAGACTAATAAGGCAGTCAGAACCTACAACATCCCGCGACTTACCCTGACCTACTTTCAAGGTAAGTTAGTGTACCCTGAAAGTAGTACCTGACTAGTGCATAGACTAGGGCATATGGAGAAGGCCAGTGTGAGTAAGACCATAGATCAAATCTAGTGCATAGGTAAATCAAAGCACTAGCTTTGATCTATGGTCTTACTCACACTGGCCTACTCCCTCGTCTTTCTATCTTATCTAGTTCCTGAGTGTAGAAAAGTTTAAATTTGACCTTGACCTAATTTTCTCAAGGTCAAGGTCATCAGCTCGTTTTCATCCCCCGTGCCGCCCTGAATAATGAGCTGTCTGTTTCATCTTTCTATCTGCAACGGTTGCGAAGATATTTGGTGGACATACGGGCGAACACACGAACACTGACAGTTACAATACATCACCGCTTTGAAGCGGGATGTAATTACAAAATACCCTGTAGGGTTTATTTTCCCCCTTCAAATCCAATTAAAGCTTTGATCACCACAAACAAGGGTCTGTGTGAAAATTCAATACCAAGAGGTCAGTACACCAAGTTTAATATTTATTATGCTGGACCAAATGCCTTTGGTGTTCATGCATTACATTATGTTTCATTGCACAGCAATTCATGAGATTCAGGTTACTGATCAACTTGTTGACCTGAAACAACAAACAGCAAACAAGGGAAAACATGAAAATGTGGCGTCACTGGAAGCAGATGCTAGGGTCGTATTAACGCTCTTGTCCTTACATACTCCTGTTCACCATGGAGAGAGCGCCAGTATCCAAAAAGTGGAGATGATCTGGACAGGTCACCAGTTAGTCAAAGACATGTCACATACAATTTAAAAGACAGATATTGCTAAAACTCAGTCATTGGCTTGTCATTTACAGAACTGTACTGGATGTCTTTAAGTTATTTATGCAGACAATCTTGTCAGTAAGTTTCAAACTGGGCACATCATTAACCATTGAACCACAGTGCATATAAAGTCTTTTCCTGCAGCATGTTGTGTAAGGCTTAAAGTCTGTGTAGCGGTCAGGCTAAAAGATAATACTGAACTGACAGATGCTCAAATTGAGCTTTGCTCTATCGCAAGAGAAGCCATGCATCCAAAGCATGATAGGGACCAAGAAAGTCAAGTTGTCCTTCACCGCTGGGTGTCATAAACATACAGTATAACTGGCCATGACTGGGTAGAATAACACTGTCAGAGGGACGTGGTGAGAAAATAAACATGGATTTACTTGAAAAAAAACCCAACGCATTCACACCCTTGTCCGTCCTGCAGATGTAATCATTCGAAGTCTTGACACTGACTGTGTTCTGCTGTGTAACATCTGTCTTGCTTTGCAGATGCTGGTAGTGGCAGCGATAAGACATTCCACAAAGCCCCGGGGCCCCCCAGTGAAGCCTCCCATGCCCAGAGCTGGTCTCAGCCACCCAACGCCCCCAGCCTCCATCGCCGCAGTCTGCCACCGCAGCGCAGCTCTCCTCGTGGTAAGTTTGTTCAGTGCATGTGTGTGTGGCCTTAATTTACCCCTGAGAGAGCACCCACTTCAAGGTCACCGGTGGGACTCTTGGCTGTGGCATATGTTTTAGCACGGGTGTGAAGGGAGGTGGAAGCACAGCTTTGGAAAATACGCCGACATTTCTGTCGGCACTCACCTCGTGACAGCTGATAAGAGTCAGTGTAAACTTACAAGCCTATAATGACTGCACTCTCTCACCTTCACAATCTAATTCAGACTTTTTTATTTTTTTGTGTTACTGTAGTTGTCATCAAACCCAGTAATGTAGCGGGATAGTTCACAAATGCTTCTGAGTCATATGTAAAAAGGGTTCATTTCAAGTTCCTACTTAGTAGAAAAATACATTGAACATAACACTTTTGGGTCGGCTGAGTTGAAGAGATTGTGGTTGTAAATGAAAGTAATTGCAGAAGAAAAACAATTTGAGGTTTATCAGCTTGACTTCCAATCTAAATATAAGTCAAATATTGGCTTTCTTGACTTTTAATATTGACTTTTAGTCCCTGTAGGAGAATAAACTCTTTGATTAATACATTTTAACCATGACACATGTTCTTTACATTTTTTTTAATGCTTTTGTATGAAATGCAAAAATATTGATGGGAAAACTACTTTGAGAATTGTAAATACATTGTACATGACCATTAATTTCACATGTAGTTACCTCTTTCAGGTTAAAAGCTTCTAGCTAGTCAGTATTTATAGGGTTACAGTTAGGGTTAGGGTTAGACTTATTATTAGAGTTTATCTTAGCAAAAAGGTATTGGAAAGTGTATTTTAGGTAAAAGCGACTTGCCCCTTCACTGCCTTGTTAGTTAGTGGTCATCGCTGTTTCGGTGGAGAATTCAAGAAATGGAAATGCTAAATGAAAATTATAAATCCAACAAGGCTTCCTGCTTCAACATGTTTTAGCAGTGATTTAGATAGTTGATATTCTGCCTCAGCCGTTGCTTGTTCAAAAGCAGTAGTAGCATCATAAATTATTACTTTAATATATTGTCTTAGATCTTAGGAAAAGCAAAACAATATACTGGTTTAAAGTGTGAGGTAAAGCATCAATACTTAACTTGTCAGGCAAATCGACATCACCCAGTGACCACTCAGAGACAAGTCAGGAAGAGTCTCAGCACTGCAGCAAAGCCTGTGAGTTGAAGTGGAGCTGCAGCTCCAGCTGCTGGTCATTGTTCCACATTGTTCCTTACACCCGTGTTTTCTACCTGGATTGTAAACGTAGTGAAGAATTTCTGAATATTTTGAGTATTGTAGCTTCAATGAACAAAAATAAAATATATTTAAAGGTAAATAATTGCACTCCTTAAAGTCCAATTCCTTTTTGGAGTTACAGATTTAAATATCTTCAGTTAACAGCACTGCATCAGTGATCTTTCGGTGCTCTGAATTATTGGCAGTGGTGGAAGTATTCAATCTATCCATCCCCTTCAATAAAATGCTCTTTACAAGGGTACAATAAAAAATGGTGGGGGTCTGTACAGGGGGTATTTTACAATATCCAAATAGGTGAACATTTCACAGTAATAACTCTTAGAGACCTACAGTATAAATCCTTATGCTCACTCACACCTACATCAATTAATGACATAACAGTATTTCTATTGCTGTATGTTTTTGGACTGCAGGTTGATTCTAAACATCTTTTATTATGCAAAATTTTTTTTTTTCATGGTGCCACGGTCCAACAAAAAAAAAAGTGAAATCAATCAATCAATTTTTATTTGTGAATTGCTTAATCATATTAACAGACATTTCAAAGAAATTTTACAGAGAGAAACCCTCCAGAGTCCACGGTAAGGGAATACCATTAAATAGTGATCTGTGTCCGATTTATTTGTACAAGAACATCAAATGTTACTTTCCACCTCTACTTTCATATATTGTATTTAGAAAAAAAATGCTTGGAAGACTTTGTATCATATTATAAACCCTATTGACATTGTATGTTCTTTAGCCTCCAGGAAGGACATGCAAAAAGGCATGGAAACTGTGATGCCAAAGTCCTCTCCTAAAAGATTTGCAGTGGTATCGCCCAAGCCACAATCCCCTGGTGAGTCTCAAACATATCTTATATGTATGTGCATATGCAACGGCATCTGTAAAAATCTAATGTGGAATACTTCATTGTGGAAAAGAGCAGCATGTTCCTTCAACCTAGACTGTCTCTTTAAATATGCGCACCCCCTCTCTTTCTTTCTCTTTCTCTCTCTCTGTGTCGCTGTCGCTCTTTTTCTTTCTTGCTCTCTCCATCACATTTCATTACAAGACCTGTGATGGCCTACTGTTGCCATAGCAACAGGCTACTGGGACTGTAATGCTAGGATGGCTCCTTTGGTAGTAATTCTGCTGGGTCAGATTACCTCAGGAAGACAGAATACGCAGACAGACAGAATTCTGTTTAATTAAAATGATTATTGGTTATTTAGTTATTTGAGTGATGCTATTTACCTTAGCATCAAAGCCTCCCTGTTGTTAATTTTGGTGGTTTGTCTCCCAATTCTACTTAATTGTAAAATCATCAAATCTGTACAGTTAGTAGTTTTTGCTGGTGCACATGTGATTACAGAGGCTTAACTGCTGTTTCAAACGTGTGATCTATCTATGAATAGCCCTGTCCACATTATGTTGTGCTCTATTTTTCTGCAGTTTTTGGCCAGTCATCTGCTGTTCATAACGCTGTTCAGACTGAGAGGGCCCAGGAACTGGACCGGGCTCTGATTCAGCAGCTTCGGGAGCGCTGTGAGCAGCAGACCCTGCAGCTGCAGAGCCTTCAGGCCCAGCTCAAGAAGGCCTCTTTGTGTCTGGATGTTTTTAGCATCACCACCCAGCACTTCTGCCACAAGGTATGCTTCAGCAATTTAGACAGTTTGCCTGATGACGAGTGTCACATCCTCTTCTCTGTAAGATGTAGTGGAGAGGAAGAGCTGACACCTTATGACAATTTATCAAACATTAATTAAAAAAGGATTTCCCTCATTTGTAAAGAATATGCTGGGGAATTAGTGCTTTCTTACATTATTCTTAGATTTTCCTCAGTTAGGATGAAAAAGTGAATTTAATAGTTACTGTGATGATTTGCCCATTTCTAGACAGTTTCGGGTCTCTGTCAGTTCATATTCATATCATGCTGAAATGAAAACATCACCGCCAATCGTTCATTTTGTAGCTGACTTCAAGACTGATAAAAACAATTTGAAAAACGATAAAGGTGATCTTGGTGCAGGCTTCAGAATGCAACTACAGTGTGATGCGTTCACTGTCTCGTCTGACAGATGCATCAGGCAGCTTTTGTTGTCAGCATTACTTTGTTCACAAAACCATTCTCTTGATTTCAAGCCAGACTGTGGTGTTTTTTGTTTTTTTATGTTACTGAAAGCTCGATCTGAAGCGGCAGGATAGTAAAACCGTTTGTGGGGAAACACTCGGGATTTCCAGAGATTGTTTTAGCAGAAGAAAAAGGTGTCTAAACCCACTAACTCTTGCATTTCATGGAGATTCTGGCTTGGTTGCTGCTGGTATTCTACACCCAGTAAATATTTATTTCAGTTGATACCTCCCATGGGTGTTTTCCTTCCATTTGAGGTAATCAATCACCAGTGATGTCACAATAACCATTATCAGCCTATAGTGGTGCAGGCAGTGTGTATGCAAACTGTTTTCTGATTCTGAATATCGACTTTGTCTCCTGCCCCTTCGTCCTCTGCTTGAATTTCATCCATGGCCCAACCCCACCCATGGGTTTTGCTCTAGAGTGGGAGATGATCAGTGAGACTAGCGCTGCCTGTCTGGAGCTGGATGTACTTTTACTGATACTGGCTGTGAGACACAGGTGGCAATGTAGTACATATGTTTGAGTAATATATTTTCGGAGAGGTGTTTTTCTAAACTAACATGCTGTGTTAGCTGCAGCTATAATCCTCCTCCTTCTTTGCAGTGCAGCATCACTGCTCCACTGATAACTACTCTTTTAGTGTTCTTTTAGTTTAGAATGTGTAGAAGCAAGGACAACATATGTTATTAGTTTTGGAGGGAAAATCTATGTATGAAACTAACTGAACATAAGTAAGTCCAGGACCACACTGAAATAAGAGCTATACTTCATGCTAATTGAGCTATATTATGTATTTTTAGTTTTTGCAAAACACAATGTCCAAAGTGTTGCCATCAACTGCATCGATACAGTTGAAGCTCCGTTATGAATATTGTTGCCCCTCCTGTATGATTTGCCTGCATGTTGGTATTTTCCTCTGGACTGACAAACACAGCATCCTCTCCTGCTACACTCCCTTTTTTTTTTCCATGAGGATGTAAAAGCCCACGTGTGTGTGGGTGTGTGTGTGTGTGTGTTTGTGTGTGTGTGCGTGCGTGCGTGCGTGCGTGCGTGCGTGTGTGTTACTCCCACCATGTGTGTTAATGTGATACAGGGCGTGTGGGTGGGGGTTTAAAGGGAGGGCAGGCAGAGCTCGCCGGCAGTCTTTGTTCCAACATTGATAAACACCGGTCGCAAACCAGGAAACGAGGTGAGGTTTTGGTCTTCCAGTCTCTCCTCCCCTCTCCTCTCTTTGCCTGGTTACCTCCCCCTCATTTGGTTTTCCTACATCTTTCTCATGCTTGCATCTTTCACTGCTGCCTCCTCAGTCAGCTCAGGGATGCGGCTGTCCGCTAGCCTAGTATGGGCCATTGCTGCTGTAGGCTCCATTTCCTCCCTCTGCACTGTCTGGACATCACGGTAAAGGCAGTATCTTCTGCAGGCAGCGGTCTTTATCAGCACGGATGTTTCCTTTGCGTTTGTCTGGTTGTGCGCATGTGTGTGTTCTGTGGGTTGGAGGGGTTCTGAGAGTGTCTGTGTATGTGAGCATTATATTAATTTGTTTCCACACAACAGAGCTAGTGGAGAATGTGTAAAGCTGTGCATGATTGTGCTGAGTCAAAGAAGGCTCGTTTGTCGCACTGTACATCTTTCTTCTCTCTGAGAGTTTGTAGGGACATTACATAACATGTTAGCACTGCTCTGATGCGTCTTCTTTTTCCTCATGTACCCTTTGCCCTTATTTTATGTATGCTTAATAGTTCTGGATGTTGACACACCATTGACAGTATAGGATGAATTATTGATGCTTTATTCACATGTTTACCTGGTGCTCCTGAACGTCTTATCATCCAGAAATCATGTCTTCACTTTTCCTGATAGAGTCATTGCAGCTTCTTGTATGATTTTTGTGGAATGGATCTCTTCAGGACAAAAGGTTCCTCATTGGAAAGTTTTTATGGTCTCATTAAAACAGGTCTGATAACATGGATGCATACTTTGGTCCCTAAGTAACTCATCATATAGTCTCATTGAGATTGACTACCCGTCCATTTAAAAGCCATATTTTTCCAGTAGTAAATGAATTATAGATTGAAAGAGAGATATACAGATATACAGGGTCTTGATAATATACGAATCATTCGTAACATATCCGTTGTCAGGAAACAGTCAGTTAGTGATTCCTGTCTGATTCCTATATGATTGTAATATGGATATGCTTTGCTGTAGAATGTCAGTCAAAAAAACTGTAAATGTATTTGTGATCTACGTTTTCTTATCAGTTGATCAAATATTCATGAATAATCAACAGCATAACTGATGAAATGGAGAAGGTGCTTTGTGATGGTTACATCAGATAAAAAATTTTTGAATGTATGTCACATGATTCCTTGGAGACCCTAGTAGTGTGATGGAAAGGAGGAATGGGTGAATTGATTAATAAGAGCAGGGGTGAAGAAGGAAATTAGAAAGAAACATCTGACACAATCCTTCATCCCTAATGAGGCCACAAGCCTTTCTCTCTGATGACAAAGAAGGAAACCCTCTAAGAGGATGACATCACTGCTGTAGAGACAGACTGTATAACATCTCATTTATATTTCACCTGATCTGCATCTCTCTGTGTTTGTGTCTTACATGGACTGCTTTGTGATCTGTATCTATATGTCTTTGCAGTGGGCATAGCTAAACTGGTTTCTTTGTCTGGATTTCCTCGTCTGTGAGTAGAATTTGATCAGAGGGTTTAATGCCATGAAGAATCTGCAGTGCAGGAAAGGAGACGGACTGTGCAAATGCTATATAACATGACATTTTCCACAAGTTGTGGTTGACACCTGCTGTGAGGCATTTATCATTGCTTGATCTAAAACATTTAGATTTCATGATCCACAGTAATCTCAAAGATACACTGACGGCAAATCTTAGCACTGCAAAAATAGTGCTGTACACATTTGTAACTGTACCAAAGCAAATCTATACAAACTGCATTCTTACGTGTGTGTGTGTGTGTGTGTGTGTGTGCATGCGTGCGTGTGTTTATGGGGGGTGGTGGTAATCCATGCTAATGCTAATGTACATAACATACAAAAACTAAAACAAAAGCTATGAAATTGTAATTTAAAATAGGAAATTCAAATGAAGGGAGTCCTGCTTCACGTTGCTCCTTGATGAGAAAGATTTTTTCCATTTCCCGTCTTCTGGTTCTAGATGAAGACATGTTTTTTTTCCCCATCCCAGTCAGTAGCAGGACAATTTAAGTACTTTCTTTGTGCCTCATTTGTTTTTATATTAGCAGAGTCACTAGCTTATTATACACAGCTAGTTTATTAGATGTTCTGTGGGTAAGGTTGTCATGTAGATGGAGGTGATGCTATGTTAAAATGAGAAATATCGGGATTGTGGTAAATATTACAGTCATGTAAATATGTAATATGTAAATATTGTTGCAGTGGAAACAATATAAACATCTAAATGTGATATGTGGACATTTTCATTGTAATAGTCTGAAAGAAGCATGATCTCAGAGTAAAAATCAAGTTTTTGCCTTCTTTGTCTCTTTAAGACAGAGATGCAAATTGTATGGAGTTGCAATTTCCTCCGGGATTAATAAAGTATCTATCTATTACTCTTTAGCGCATGATCTCTAATGATTTGATATTTTCAAAGTACTGTACAATGTTGCAGACACATCTTCTGTCACACTCTTTACTCCAGTTGTCACAGTTTTAATAGGCTATGTTTATCAATCATTCATGGCCTCAGCCAAGCTCAGGTCAATCCATCCTAGGCAACACAAATAAAATTGTTGGTAATGACACTTTGGTTGGTTGTAGCGATCTTTAGTTGAGCTGGTATAAGGCAGTCATGGTCCAAGTTCCTTCACATTCAGATCGTTAAGCTGCCTTTACCACACGTGTGGTAAAAGAAACTACAAATGAAACAAATCTGTTGTTGTGATGTCGTTTGAAATCTGAATCTTTTCTCAAATTGATGTATTGGACAAACAGAAGCACACTGTTTTGTTTCAGTTGTACTACAGCTGTACTTCAAGAGTGTAAATGTGATTTGTACATTTCAGACTTGTTTACAATGATATGTGTTTGTATTACAGAGTGAGAATGCCATTGTGAAGGAGAGGGAGCTGTCCCTGGAGCTCGCCAAAATCAGGGATGAAGTGGGTAAGAGGAAAACAGTGTGACATGTTTGGCATGACGGGAAGCAGAGCAGCCAATGTCTCGCTGCTTTCTCCACGTCACATCACATATTTTACAGTGGACTGTACTTCCACAAGGCATGAGATGAGACATACCTGATGCTGTAAAAGTGCTGCCTTAAGTAAAACACACTTAAGTAATCATAAAGAATAAAATCTACTCATGAATTTAAAAGAGAGTAAACATGTAGTGAGGAATAAAATAAATAAAACAACAATAAGTGCATGAATGCAGCCCTACGGGTCATCTGCCAGTGTCAACTGCAGGAGTGACCAAGTTAATAGGATTAGAAATGCATTCATCAGAGGAACAGCCAAGGTGAGATGTATTTGAGTTAGAGAGAGCAGACTTTGATGGTTTGGTCACGTCCAGAGGAGAGATCGTGAGCATATTGGTTAACGGGTAATGATGATGGAGCTACCAAGAGGGAAAGAGTAAGACCAAAGAGTAGGTGGATGGATATAGTGAGGGAAGATGTGAGGGGAGGAGGATACAGAAGATAGACTGACATGGAAAAGGATGACACACTGCGGCGACCCCTAACGGGACAAGCCGAAAGGAGAAGAGGAATAAGAACAATAAATGCGTAAAGTGGGAAAATTAAACATGTTGATAAAAAAAAAACATCCAGACTTAAAAATCAACAGAAATTATAATCAACAGAGTAGGTCAAAACTCCATCTTATGTGTTTAATTAACATTTGGCGTCATATTGAAACAATGTTATTTCTTTTATGTATGACCTAAATTTGGATGGAGTGAAGTACCCTAAAGCTCCATGTTGTACTCCAGCTTTCAGTGTTGCACACTGGGAGCAACTGCAGCAGGAGAAGCAGGAACTGGAGCAGCGTTTTGATGCTGAGCTGCAAGGTTTGCGGGCTCAGCAGCAGAGGGAGCTTGGAGCGCTGGAGGAGCGACTGAAGGCGCAACACATGGCTGAGGCTGAGAGCCTACAGGCCCTACAACAAATCGAGCTGGAAGACCTGCGATTCAAGCAGCAAGAGCAGGTGCGTGAGTTTTGATGAAGATGGGCTATAAGCTAATCAGCTGAGAAAGGTTGCCGTAAATCTGGCATAAAAACTTTCGCTGCAGATCCTTTAAATCCTTTGAGATGGGAAGTGGGAAATTTTCTGCAAAAACATCCCAAAGACGTTTGATTGGATTGAGATTTTGGGAATTCTGAGACCAAGTCACCTGTTACATTATCTGTGCTTGTGTGTTTGTGAGAGTGAATAGTTAGTGTCTATTATATGAATTTAATTTTATGATTATTATTTGCCATAGGTTGAAGACATGAGAGAGAACCATGAGACTTCCTTGATGGAGATGGAGATGACTCACAATGACACACTGGCCACGCTGCAGGAGGAGCATGCCAGGACCGTGAAGAGTAAGAATTAAAAACTGTACAATATTGATTCACCTGTCAGAATATCAAGAAAAATAATGGTATAATTTGTGTCAGATTTGAAAATGGCCCACGAACAACAGACAAAGTCTCTGGAAGAAGAGTTTGAAAAAGTCAGACTGTCACTGCAGGTAACCATTTCTCGTCAAAAGCTATCGTTTTTAACAATACAAAGCATGATATATTTTGTGTGTAGTGATGGTATAATAAGTGAATATCTGTCTGGTCACCAGGATCAGGTGGACACACTAACTTTTCAGAATTGTAGCCTAAGAGACCGAGCCAAACGTTTTGAAGAAGCTTTGCGAAGGAGCACAGATGAGCAGATAGTGGTAAGACCTGGAAGATATGTTTCAGAATGTTATCTTGACTTCTTTGGCGATAGTAGCTAATTGAATCAAGCAAACAATACATTATTTATTGCTTTTAAATAATGTATTGTTATCATTTATGATTTGTGGTTACTTAAAAGTGTGTTTTAATTAAAGACTTGAACTGATTTTCACTTACGTTATCTTCTGCTGTCAGGATGCTTTGGCACCATATAAACATATTGAGGAGGACTTAAAGAGTCTAAAAGAAGTTCTTGAAATGAAGAATCAACAAATTCATCAGCAGGAGATGAAGATCTCAGAACTGGAAAAAATAGTAGGCTTCAAATTTCTGACTTTGTTCACTGACAACATGTATCATTTTAAAGGAACACAAAGCCTGTTTTACTTTTATACATCATTTGAAGAATTTAATGTTGTGCACCTTTTTTGCTGTGTTTTTGAGCAGGCTGAAAAGAATGTTTACCTGGAAGAGAGACTGCAAGTGTTACAGCAGCAAAATGAGGACCTGAAGGAAAGAATCGACAAGAATGTAGCTGTTTCCAGGTGAGAGACAGAGAGAGAGAGAGAGAGAAAGGGAGAATACCCATTGAGTACTCATTGCAGAACTGGTGCGTGCTATTTTTGTTTTGATTTTGTCTATCCTTGCTCCTCAGACAACTGTCTGCAGAGAATGCTAACCTGCAAGTGCACGTGGAAAAGGAGAGCAATGAGAAAAAGCGACTAAGTCGCACTAATGAGGAGCTTCTGTGGCGTCTTCAAACGGGCGAGCTGAGCCCTCGTATGTCACCCAGTAACTCCCCGATCCATCTACCCTCCTCTGGACCAGGTTCCCCTGCCCGCCCACACTCCTACCATCAATGACCATCTCAATGGAAGCTCAGCTCAAATACTTTTTTTGTCTGGTATTGGACACCCTGATATCTTGAAACTTCTGAATGTTCCGGGTAGTTGAAAGAGGAGAATTGAACACTATGTAAGTTGACAAACAAAGATTTGTCTGTTTCATGGGAAACACAGCTCAACAATGTGATGAATTTCCAAAGTCTGCCCAGAAACTTTATACCTGGCCTGAGGAATTATACTGATGGCCATGCATTTTATTCTTCAAAATGGAAAAGTATAACCTCCTGTTTTTCTATTCCACTCAACAAACCAAACCTACTGTAATACTGCAATAAATGAAATACCTGATCATTGTAGATTTCAGAGTGTACGATAATGGTCATGGTCTTTCATTTACTTATTTTCACCTCAACTGAATCACCATTTTTGCATCTAGTTCTCAGGATGATGGACGAATGAGACATAGCAACAGTGAAAGTGCAACAAAAACACAAGAAGCGCCTTTGCTGTCAGTTTTCTCCCACCAGCAAAATCATAGACCTACCTATAGTGAGATCTTCTCAAAGTGGGGATTCTTCTCTGGGGTATGTTTACCTTGTCATGCTGAGATATTTCATACATTCAGTGTGGTGTGTGAGTGATTAGCAATCTAAAATGAACCATCTATTACATAACCATGTACAAGTACATACACACACACACCCAAACACACACGCGCACACAAATCAGCTTGGCTGGTCTAACAGTAAGGCTAACATGTTATGCTTCTGTTCTCTACCATCTTGGCCAAGTATTATAGTGTTAATATACTCAAACTGACCAGGTTAAGTATGGAAGTACAGGCAGTCCTCAACCTGCAAACACAATTGATTCCGAGAGGTTGTTTGTGAGATAAATAGTTTATAAGTTGTTTTTTATTAGATTTCAATGTATAATCACAATTTGAGTTCATTTAAATACCATTACTACTCTAAATATGAAATCACTATTCCCTAAAACTTACCAGAAACAATTACAGGACATATATAGTCAAATAAAATACTGGTGCAGGTCGTTTGGAGTTTGTCGTTCACGAATATATGTCAGTTTTCAAACAATCTTCAGTTTTCAAAAAATATAGGCAGAAAAATAAAAATTAAGTTTACATCATTTTACTCAGCTTTATGTCTGTCCACCAGTGAACTGTTAAAAGCACATAAGAAAGAAGAAGAATATACTTCAATGAACTCTCGACCAGTATTTTTTTTAAGCGCATCCAACAACAGCCGTAGCAAGCTGTTGACTGACGATCCACAGCCATCTACATTTGTGACGTAAAGCAACAAATTGAATGTAAATATTGGTTAATTTGATTGTTTTTTTTACTATTGCAAAATAATAATTCCTGTATTTGTTTTATAACCCTGACGACAACGTAGGGTGAAGTAAACCTCTACTGTAGTACAGTAATTGTGTTGAGAAGCAGAGAGGGGAACTACAGTAGTCGGATATGGCGGCGCAAGGATATTCGTATCTACTCATGTTTGTAAGTCAGATGTTCGTATATTGAGGACTACCTGTACACGATGAGTGACACAGCATACTGTATCTCTCCAAATCTACATGTTTCAAATGTACGGGGACTTCTGTAAGAAACTTTGCAATGAAGCAACTACAGTAGTCGGATTGTCACAGGAGCAACATAGTTACAGGACCCAAACACCCAGTACCAGTGTTCGCCCATGAGACCAGTGAAGAATAATTAAATGTATGACATTGGCAAACCTCTAAGCTAGCAGGGTGGTTGCATTGCCTGCTACGCCCTCAGGTGCAAGGTGCTACCTACCAGAGCTGAGAAGAGATCACTCTGGCCAGCCTGCCAGATCCAAGACTAGTATTGATGGCCCCCAGACCTTCATTGGTGGCTATCCAGTTACTGGTCTTGTTCGAGCATCATGGACTCATACTGCTGAGTACCTCAAATGCTGCCACATTTATTTGATGGAATCAGGTTCAAGTATATGGAGCCGATATAATTCTTCTGTCAACGTGGGAAGAATCCCTGTACATATTGAACGTGTAACTGGGTAAAGAGATAACGTTGGCATGATAGACCACTGCCTTCACACCATATTACATATTACAATATCACAACTCATACTCTAAATCCATTGAATTGCCATCCTGGTGAAACTATAAAACTGATTAAAATTTGTAAAACTGTATATATATTTCTCTCCTTGAAGCATGCTCTGTCTTCCAGTTATAATGCATTATATTTTGATTACTTACAGTGTGGTAATATTTACAATGAAACAGGACAATTTAGTCAAATGCACGCAAGAAATATTATATTATACATTTAGGATTAATCTCAAACTGTGAGGTGGAGGATCAGACAATATTTTTCTGATCCTGTGGATACCCCAAAGAAGATATTATGAAGTGCAACGATTAATCACATGCTGTGGGGATCATATGTATAGTGCAAAGTACTGGGTGATGGTACTGCAATTATCTGAACAATATCAAACTTCTTTTCACTTCTTTAAGTTTTTACTGCTTTGCATACATGAACATAACCCCCAAACTGACTCAAAGTGTTCCTCCATTAAGGATTTCAGTCTTGTATTTTAAAATTCACCACAGAAAACCTCATGAGGAAATATAAAGGACCCCAATATGTCTTCTAAGTATTCAGTCTCCATTTGTACCTCCAACTAAAACCAAATTACTGTCCACAATTTGAATCTGACAGAAAAAGAAAAGCTGTTACCTCATTGCTGGGAGAAGAGAATAATCTCAGGTATTCAGGATTATTATAAGACACTGAAGAGAAGCAACTTTAATTAGCTTTATTGTATTATTAGTGTGTTTAAGTAAGGAGTCAGTCTGTTTAGCAAGACTTATTTTGTATATTTAGTTGGATCTACGGAACATGTTTAATGGTTTTAAAGAACATAGCGCATCCAGAAAATCACCTGTAAAAATAGACTGAAAAATATAGATTTATTGTAATAACACAATATAATAATCAGCTCCACCAAACACTTCAATGTAGAATATTCTCAAAAAAGGATTTGGTTGTAGCAGAGTTGCTTTTTCTGCTTCAACAATTTTGTTACGTTTAATTTGGAGGCTTTACTGCATTCTGAATTGGTATTTCTGGCCATCAGGTGTTGCGATTGCACTGATTGTCTCTGTGTCCTGTGGACATGACATTGTATTCAACTACTGAATGTTTGTTCAACACCAAAAAAAGGAGATTTTGTTTACAATTGTCATCCAACAAAGATTTGGGTATTATTTGCGGGTTGTTGCATTTTAAATTCCCTTGTAAAAATCATATTCAGTATTTCATAAGTTCATGCTCTGGATAAATTATATAAAAGATTGTCCTTATAAGGTCATTGTGCATTATATTTAATTTTATATTTCATGTGCTTTACTTATTTATGTATTTATTTATTTATTGAGTTATTTGTCTCTTCACAACTGCAGCTGTGGCTTGTTAAATTGTTGTGGTCATTGACAAGGCACCATGTCTATACTGATTGTTGCAGTTTGTATTTAAGAATAAATCACATAAGAAAATAAATGTCCACAAATGAGATTGGTTGCAGATATACTGGATATACACAACTATTTATTATAATTTATATTCTTTCATTGGGAATGATATGAGCCTTAGTAAAAATAGAAAATTCTATTAGAAGTGCAAAGTGCAGGTAAGCAGTAAATACGTGAGACTGCTAAAGTAGCTAAAAGTGATACCATTGAAGCATTTAACAGTGATAACAGTATATTAAAAACAACAGTGTAAATCAGATTTAATATAGCTTTTATAGTAATTCTATGCAATTCATCACTTCCTCTGCATAAAACACTCTATCATATCTATGGGCAGAGGGAAGATGATGGTGGAGTTCTTCTCTGCTGCGATGGAGTTGAGGCTCTGTAGATATCTGAGCTGGAGAGCAGAGGGTGACTCCGCAATCACCAGAGAGGCTTCTTTCAAAGCCCTGGAGGCTTTCATTTCTCCCTCTGCTGCGATGATCTAAATAAAAGACAGACCACCATTATTTTCTATTCCCAACATCCCTTTACATTTTAAATGCATCAAGAGGAAATAAAATAAAATCTTTATCTTCCTGCTTCACCTTAGCTCTAGCCTCCCGACTAGCTTCAGCTTCAGCAGCCATGGCTCTCTGCAACTGCTGTGGCAGCTTCACGTCCTTGATCTCCACACGCTCCACCTTAATGCCCCATGGATCAGTGGCTTCATCCAGGGATTCCTACAGAGGATTAATCATTAAGAAATATTAGTCACATAAAGCCAGTGTTTGTTTTTTTTATATACTGTTGTGATCCCCGAAGGGAAATTAAGAACACACACTCTAGCATGCTATTCCTCAATCAATTGCATGCATATTAGTGCGGGCAGGCCCCTGTAATACACACAACCACACACAAGAGGGCCTGTAAGCATGCAACAGGAGGTAGAGGAGCGGGCAGCCCGTTTGGGGAGCGCTCAAATGAGCAGCTTGTAAGGGGGACGACACCTTGCTCAAGGGCGCCTATGCAGTGCTACGGAGGTGAGCTGACACCTCTCACTGTCAGCTCACACTCCGAGTGTTTTTGGGTGGGAGCGGGAGTCGAACCGCCAATCTTGGAACATTGAACGCTCTACGACCTGCTCAACCACTGTCACTAATCAATTATTATAACCAGGTAGGCAGCAACAATTAAAAAAGAGCAATTGATGATCAAGATATTTTTCTGTGAGCTTAGATGAAATTAAATGCATGAAGAGAGTGAATTGTGAACTAATTAATTAGAAACATGATGATAAAGTCTGCATGTCTACTGAGTTTGTAAAGGGAAATGTCAACCCCAGAGGCAAATATGTTTTCCTTTTCTCATGCATTTGTTGAAAAAACAGCAAAATCACTCAAAGGACAATATAGAATTTAATAAGGTAGAATTTCCTACACACAAAGTATGTGTCAGAATTCTCCTGCTCTCTAGCACTTAAGAAGCTTTACATTGTTCTTCCTCACCTGCATGCTGATTGATATTCCCTCTCTGTCAGACAGCAGTTCTGCCAGGTTTTTGGTACCAAGCACATTCCTCAGGGTGGTTTGAGCTAGCAGGCGCGTAGATGAGTGTGCATTGGAAACATTGGCAACGGATGAGATGGGACAATGTATGCGGAAGTACACCACGCCATCCACAGCCACTGTCACTGAGTCTTTGGTTAGGATCTGCATAGTAAAAAGCTGCAACTAGATGCTGCGACTATTTTTATCACCCAGACTGATCAAGATGGGTAATGAAAGATTAGATACACAAATTATTTAGTGATGTACACAATATAAATGTAAACAAATCTTACCTCTTGTGGAGGAATGTCGAAGGACACAGTTCTCAGATCAACCTTCACAAAGTTATCTGTGCAGGGTAAAACGAAGAAAAGCCCTGGAAATAGTAGAGGGTTTTTTGTTTTTGTACTTAGAATAACTTATAATGTAGTAGTTCTTGTAAAATACCACCCGATAAAACAAGGATGAGTCATACACAAACCATCAAAGTGGACAACTCAACTGACTTTGTCATCCCCTACAGGGAAAAGAACATTGAACATTGAAAAAGTCTGCACAGAATGCCCCTGGTGGAGTGGAACTCTGACCTTGCTGTGTGGTAATCTAGATGAAGCCTTCTTTGATGTCACATGATTTTTGTTTGTTTGTTTGTTTGCTTTTTGCAGCCAGAAACCAAATCTGGAAGTGCTTACCGTGGTGTGTACACATACAAAACACTGAATGACAAACCTGGTCCTTTAGGCTTCCGGTCTGTGATGCGTCCAAGTCTAAAAATGACAGCCCGTTCATACTCCTTCACTATCTGGATGTTAGAAATGCAGCCAGCCACAAAGACAACACATGTTTAGGGTAACATATGGTCCTTCATTTGTCATGATAGTGATATAAATAGAAAAAAAAACATCAGCGAAAAGGGGTTTTTCCTGAGACCTCCAATGAATCAAATGAAAATAACACATTATATACAGGTCCTTCTCAAAAAATTAGCATATTGTGATAAAGTTCATTATTTTCTGTAATGTACTGATAAACATTAGACTTTCATATATTTTAGATTCATTGCACACAACTGAAGTTGCTCAAGCCTTTTATTGTTTTAATATTGATGATTTCGGCAAAAAAATAAAATCTCACAAAATTAGCATATCATGAAAAGGTACTGTAAATGAGCTATTAACCTGATCATCTGATTCAACAAATTAACTTGAAACACCTGCAAAACATTCCTGGGCTTTTAAAAACTCCCAGCCTGGTTCATTACTCAAAACCGAGATCATGGGTAAGACTGCCGACCTGACTGCTGTCCAGAAGGCCATCATTGACACCCTCAAGCAAGAGGGTAAGACACAAAGAAATTTCTGAGCGACTAGGCTGTTCCCAGAGTGCTGTATCGAGGCACCTCAGTGGGAAGTCTGTGGGAAGGAAAAAGTGTGTCAGAAAACGCTGCACAACCAGAAGAGGTGACCGGACCCTGAGAAAGATTGTGGAGAAGGGCTGATTCCAGACCTTAGGGGACCTGTGGACCTATGGAAGCAGTGGACTGAGTCTGGAGTAGAAACAGCCACAGCCACCGTGCACAGGCGTGTGCAGGAAATGGGCTACAGGTGCCGCATTACCCAGGTCAAGCCACTTTTGAATCAGGAACAGCGGCAGAAGCTCCTGACCTGGGCTACATAGAAGCAGCACTGGACCGTTGCTCATTGGTCCAAAGTAGTTTTTTCGGATGAAAGCAAATTTTGCATGTCATTCGGAAATCAAGGTGCCAGAGGCTGGAGTAAGAAAGGAAAGGAAATGCCAAAATGCCTGAAGTCCAGTGTCAAGTACCCACAGTCAGTGATGGTCTGGGGGGCCATGCCAGCTGCTGGTGTTGGTCCATTGTTGGTCCATACAGGGTCAATGCAGCTAGCTATCAGGAGATTTTGGAGCACTTCATGCTTCCATCTGCTGAAAAGCTTTATGGAGATGAAGAATTCATTTTTCAGCACGACCTGGCACCTGCTCACAGTGCCAAAACCACTGGTAAATGGTTTACTGACCATGGTATTACTGTGCTCAATTGACCTGCCAACTCTCCTGACCTGAACCCCATCGAGAATCTGTGGGATATTGTGAAGAAGAAGTTGAGAGACACCAGACCCAACACTGTGGATGAGCTTAAGGCTGCTATCGAAGCATCCTGGGCCTCCATAACACCCCAGCAGTGCCACAGGCTGATGCCAGGCTGATGCTTCCATGCCACACCGCATTGAAGCAGTCATTTCTGCAAAAGGATTCCCAACCTAGTATTGAGTGCATAATTGAACATAATTATTTGAAGGTTGACTTTTTTTGTATTAAAAACACTTTTTTTTATTGGTCGGATGAAATATGCTAATTTTTTGAGACAGGGATTTTTTGTTTTTTTGTTTTTTGCCGAAATCATCAATATTAAAACAATAAAAGGCTTGAACTACATCAGTTGTGTGTGTAATGAATCTAAAATATATGAAAGTCTAATGTTTATCAATACATTACAGAAAATAATTAACTTTATCACAATACGCAAATTTTTTGAGAAGGACCTGTATGTTGTTTTCATTCACAGCTGTCAAAGACACATGTAAAGATGTGACCAGAGTCATTTAAAAGATGCTGAAGTGAAAAGATGAAAATATATTTATTTAGCATCTGTCTTGATGGATTGAAAAATTAAATTCCTCTCACACATTTAGAGCACAAATACTGACATAAAAATATAACCACATCTTGTTTCATGCACACACACACACACATCTGACTTTGTGGTCTAATTTTAATCAGTAGCATTCATGAATGACAGTATACTCTACCTTAACACACATGAAGATAGTGACTGGGAAGGTAAATGTTATAAAGAGGAGGGATATAAGGACCAGCACCCAGCCAAAACATCCCAGTCTCCCTGAGGTTTTATCTGAAGAGAGCAAGAAAAAGACATTTTTGCCTGTATGGGAGTACATGAGTGTGTGTCCCTTATTTATAATGACAATTCAGTATTTAATTTGGGCAATGACATCATATTCGGTGATGTAATTAATCTTTATAGAAGGCACAGCAACATCAACCTGAGCCAGCATTGCCTGCTGAAATATTCATGTCACCTGTAAAGAGCCGGTGATCAAGTTCTGTCCTTTGGTTACATAAGGACTGTCAGAGAATTAAAGTATTTATCTTTACATTTAGAGTAAGGGATTTTTCGTTTATTGCATTTGTGGCCGACTATTATTCCATTTATTTTATTTACCAGCTAATCGGTGCTTCTACGGGGTTTCAACTCATTCCCAACACTTTGTTTAAAAAATAAGCATTTATCATCTCATAAAAAAGAAAAGAATAGAAAAAGAACTTGCCTTCGACATTTTCCAAAGAGTTGATCTGGAGTTTTCCTTGCGTAACCATTGCCGCTGTGCTGGATGTTGTTGAGATCATTAGTGTGTGTTTTCAGTGTGATGGAGAGAATGAAGAGTTGTTCTTGTTTACCTGTCAGTGCGCCCCGTGGGGGTGTGGCTTATTCCCAGCCTCGTCACCTGTAGCTGCCGAGGAGCTAGAGCCACACCCAGACGCACACACATGAACTCCCATTAGGTGTGTCGCTCCTGCACTCACCTGTGGATGCCACCAGGTAACATGATCCACAGGCTCCAGCCAGCCTCTGTGCGTGGCTCCTGTTCTGTAAGTGAATGCAAAGTTCAGCAAACGTGCTTCTATCTTTTACGCTTCCATCCGCATCCAGGAGTCTGACACCTGCTGCATGCAGGTTATCAATAAACAATAAGAGGCATGCAAGGGGTGAAACATGAGAGCTGGCACAGGCACATGAAAGTGATCATGTTCGCGTCCCTCTTTTGTCTCTTGCGACAGGTGTACCAAAATTTAAAATTCGCGGGAAATGCCACAGTATGTATTTGTGACATGTGGAGGAATGTGTAAGTGAATGTGCCAAAACTTCAAGATGAAATGCTCAAACATTTTAAGCCGATTACTATTTGAGTATCAATTTAAAAATTAATGTGTAACTGAGAGTCATAGGCTCCAGCTTAGATCTCTTTGACCTGTTACTCAGTTCTTTATCTTTTTTGTTTCTCTTTGTCTGTCTTGAATGAAACCCAAATGACATAGAAAGATGCCTTCCAAGGAAAGGAAAATACAAACAGAAAGTTTCTCAGGGGTGGGCAAACTTTGTGACTGTTGGGCCACACAGTTTTAAAATTGGACAGGCAGGCCAGCTGAGGAGCAGATGGATGGAGTGTTTATTTATACTAATGCAAATGACATGTAAAAACCATTATATAACAGGTTTGGCCTTTAACAGGCTGCAAAGCATGTGTAAGCAAGGCTAACTCCAAAAACCGTTTTACAACTCCATTTATTTCATAAAACTAGTAAATTGCCTGTGGCCCGTAGTTTGCCCATTTCTGTTTTACACCATAGTTTTCCACCCTCCACATCTTAACTTCAACATTAGTGTTGGACTTTTCATAAGGACATATCATACAGTATTAGTATATTTTTTACATTTTTTTAAAATTTTATATACTGGTTTGATCCCCGAAGGGAAATTAAGAACGCACACTCTAGCTAATGATTCAAACGCTTGCATACATATACAGTATATTTGTGAGTACAGGCCCCTGTATCATACACACACAAGGGGGCCTGTAGGCATGCAGAGGAGGTAGAGTGGCAGGCAGCTCCTTCTTGGTGCGACTCAAATGAGCAATTTGTAAAGGGGACGGCACCTTGCTCAAGGGTGCCTCGGCAGTGCTGCAGAAGTGAGCTGACACCTCCCACTGTCAGCTCACCTCTGGGTATTTTTTGGGGGGTGGGAGTGGGAATCGAACCACCAATCTTAAATCATAGGACGACCCGCTCTACCGCCCGCTTTACCACTGAGCGTGGCTCAGCGGTATGAGAGGTCTTATGGGGTCAATTTCCAAATTTACGCTATCACATTTGGCAAAACACAACATACCCTACCTCTACACAGGTGTCTGTCTATAAGAGTATATTACATAGAGTTGCCACCTCCCTGGGTAGTCAGGTAGTTATTAAAAGAAAAGGAGAGCTGTGTTTACAGACAATTATCTCTTGAAACTTTTATTCACCTTTTTTTTACTAATTAGAGTTCAAGTGATTTTACTGACAATATTTTAAAAATTAGAGCTACATGAGAAATGTAAAAAGACAAATCAAAAAGGAAAAGGTCGGAGAGGTTTCTGTAGAGATTCTCAGTCATTCATGTCAAGGTAAAGCAAGAAGAGAAAAACAGAATCAATAGGATTTGCTTAAAGTTGGTTGAGAGGTGAAGCACCTTTTGTATGAGATGCTTTACCTCTGATCCGAGAGGTTGACTGATAAAGTCCAGATCCTTTAACTCTTGGGCCCTGTCCACACGATGCCGGAACTTTTTGAAAACACAACTTTTTTGTTGCATTTACACCTTCCGTCCACACGACAATGCAGATATCTGGAACGAAAACGCAACTTTTTGAAAACGCTGGCCAAGGTGGAATTTTTTGAAAACGCTGGGTCTGTGTTGTCGTGTAGACGCTGTATCCGTAACTTTTTTTATCTGGGGGGCGTGTCCCTGGGACCAAAACCTCTGTGACGTAATGCATGTGACCCGTATCAACATGTGCATACGGAGCTAAAACCGGTTATTTTCTGATGTATAACAGCTCCACGTGGAAGATGCGTTGATAAACATGCTTTGCACTTAAATACTTTTTCGTCTCTTTCTTTATTTATGTGTCATAAAGTTTATATATTTATTCATTCATTCACGTTCCTCGCCAAAGACACTGACGCCAGTTTTTGATCAGACCGGGACCCGCTGCCTGCTGGTGGGAGAACTCTGTGATGGAGGTTGTCCTCCAGGAGGAACAGCGTGAATTTCCACACGTCCCGGTTCTCTCTGATGTCATTCTCGGAGTTGTTCTGCTTATACACGTGTTGATAAACGCACTGATGTGGATACGTGTGGACGGAGATCTTTCTGAAAACGCTGTCGTTATCGATGCGGGATGAAAAAAGTTGCATTTTCAAAAAGTTCTGGCATCGTGTGGACGGGACTTTGGTGGAGCAGAACAAAAAGAGAAAAAAACACCGAGACAATGTGACTGATGACAATGAGTTGAAGAGGTTGTCATGTGACAGATCAAAGCTGTAGACTTGAACCTTTTAGAATTTGATTTTTAATGTGCTTGTCGAATGTCGAAGAAGGAGAGGATTTTTTTGATTTTTGCAAAAACACTTTAATCACATTCAAACATTTTGCAATTTTACATTAGATGAAGCACTAAAGTGCCTCAGAAGACGTTTTTACCAGCTAATCGGGGACAGAAGGGACAGAAGGGACACTGGCTGGACACCGCAGGGTTAAAAACAGAGATAAAAGCATTGGAACCAATGGCACCATGTAAAATCCTCCACCGGAGGTCGGCTGTTTTTTTCTTGAGGGGAGGTTTGTACAGAAGTCTCCACTGTGGGTCAGGTCCATTTCCCGTCATCCTGTTGGCCCAGGCAGTGGGTGCTCTGTTACACAGGTTTTGTCTTGTTGATTACTTTTACACATTGTTTGTACAGTATTTTTTTGTTGGCCGTGTGCAGGCTGATTTCTCGTTCATCTCCGAGGAGAGGACCCTCCAGTTCTCCAAACAGGGGACTGATGTGGACCTCAGAGAAAAGATCTTTGCTGACTGGCACAGTCCCTGTACTATAGTCCAGGAGGAGGCTTCTCTCTTTCCCGGAGAGTCTTTGCCTCCACAGTTGTAGCACCCTCTGAGCCACCCTGGTGGACTGGATGTTCAGCAGGGAGCTCACAGCCTGGGCATCCGCCAGCGCAGGCCCGGCGTTGTCCACCAGCTGCTGGAGGGTCATGGTCCTGGTTCTGCAAAGCGCTGCAGACAGCCCAGGTGTGGCTCCACTGCAGACATCCAGCCTGGCTCAATGCACTAGTGGTTCCTTCAGTAACCAGAACCGAGAGTCAGAGCTTTTTCCTGGGCTGCTTTTAAATAGGGCCCATGACTTAAAAACACCATGATAAAACTTTAGAAACTTGGAGAGGAGGAAAGTGTGTTCGCATGAAGAGAGAGAAGAGGAACACCAAGAGTATAGGACTGAGAGTAGGGACGTTGAATGTTGGAACTATGACAGGAAAAGGTAGAGAGTTGGTCGACATGAGGCAGAGGAGGAAGGTAGACATACTGTGTGTCCAGGAGACCAGGTGGAAAGGTAGCAAGGCTAGAAGTTTAGGAGCAGGATTCAAGTTGTTCTATCATGGTAAAGCTGATGAGCCATACAATGAAGTTATGGGAAAGAGTAGTGGAAGCTAGACTAAGGGCAGAAGTGAACATTTGTGAGCAGCAGTATGGTTTCATGCCAAAAAAGAGTACTACACTGCAGTATTTGCTTTGAGGATGTTGATAGAGAAGTACAGAGAAGGCCAGAGGGATCTGCATTGTGTTTTTGTAGAACTGGAGAAAGCTTATGACAGGGTGCCCAGAGAGGAACTGTGGTATTGTATGAGGAAGTCTGGAGTGGCAGAGAAGTATGTTAGAGCGGTGCAGGACATGTATGAGGACTGTGAGACAGTGGTGAGGTGTGCTTTAGGTGTGACAAAGGAGTTCAAGGTGGAGGTGGGACTGCATCAGGGATCAGCTCTGAGCCCCTTCTTGTTCGCTATGGTGATGGACAGGCCTGCAGACGAGGTTAGACAGGAATCTCCATGGACTATGATCTTTGCAGATGACATTGTGATCTGTAGTGAGAGCAGGGAACAGGTGGAGGAGAAGCTAGAGAGGTGGAGGTTTGTCCTGGAAAGGAGAGGAATGAAGGTTAGCCGCAGTAAGACAGAGTACATGTGTGTGAATGAGAGGGACCCAAGTGGAAGAGTGAGGTTACAGGGAGAAGAGATCAAGAAGGTGAAGGATTTTAAGTACAAGTAGGGTCAACAGTCCAGAGCAATGGAGAGTGTGGAAAAGAGGTGAAGAAGCGTGTACAGGCAGGATGGAACGGGTGGAGGAAAGTGTCAGGTGTGATGTGTGATAGAAGAGTTTCAGCTAATATGAAAGGAAAGGTGTAGAAAACTGTGGTGAGACCAGCGATGTTGTTTGGTCTAGAGACAGTGTCACTGAAGAAAAGACAGGAGACAGAGCTGGAGGTAGCAGAGATGAAGATGCTGAGGTTCTCTCAGTGTTTTTATTTTGAATTTCTAGTTTCACTGAGATGTGAAAAACCACTAACAGTTCTGAAATCATGTAGGTTAAATCTGATCAAAAAGCTCTGGACTGTAAAAAACTGATGATAAAATTTCTCATTTGAACAGAACATATACCTACTGTACTTACCATCTCAGCTAGCACTCAAATAATTATCACACGGGCCTTTATGTATATTATGAATATACATTAATGGGTAGGATTTGGTTTGGAAAGTAGTCATTCTGGTGTACTCAGAAGATCAGACAGACAGAAATTTTGTTTGCTCATATATGCAAACAAATCTCTGTCCTTGACCTTTTCACAACTTTCTTCTATGCAATCATTGTGTAGTTTTTTAATGAGATTTTCGGTTGGTCTAATAAATTTAACCATGTATGCTACTTGTATTTGTCAGTCCATTGCACACATCCTATCAAAAATGACTTATTGTCAAGAATAACATAAAGCTTATATTTCAATTGTGTTCAAACTTATGCCATCTTGTGTACTTTTAAAAAAGTTAAGCTGTATAATATAACAATGGCTTTCGTATTAGTACATCTTCTATTTTTTCCCTGGTGCTTTTTATGGGATTTCCTGCGATGCAGCTATTGCAAACAAAATCTGCTACTCACACCAAAGGTCATTTACAATATGAATTAGAGCCACAAATCTGAAATAACCAGTACACTGCAAATACATATTCATAGAAACAGAGTTTGTAAATTGCGGCAGTGATAGCTTTGATAATATTCCTGCTGACAGATTGAAATTGCTGTTCTACTGTGTTTGCCAAAACATTTGTAGCAATTAAAGTCCTGCATCAATTAATCTCACAGGAGTATTGGATGTTTGCAAAAAGTTTTATTAGAATAAATATGGGCTGCAAATAATAGAAACATTTACTTGGTTTACAAACTATTCAAATATAGCCATAGTATAAGTTTTCTTAATTTGAAGTCCACATTTAATCAGACTTCATGAATAGAAATTTCAGCAATTTTGTTTTTTTTAAAAACAGGACAAAATAGCGCAAGACTTGGCTCCGTTGGTCGGATCTTCATTATGAGGCGCCAGCAGCCTCCATCATAAACTTTCGACTGAGCTCATAAGCCAAGAAGAGGGCTCCGTTGGCAGGGAAGGTGCGTATCATGGTTGGTGCCAGGCCAGAGTACAGAGCGGTGAACCCTGTGGGATGACAGAGAGTTAGCTACACAAACTACTCCCCACAGATTAGTGAGGCCCAAGCTCAGACCAATTAGTAAGAAGATGCACACACAAACACTGTCTAAGCCACAAAAGCAGTTTTGCATTAAGGCTTTTTTAAAATTCTAACAAAACGAAACTCCAATGGTAAACTTCTCAGGCTGATGTTGAAGTTTTTGCTCATGATTTAAATCCTGAAAAAGTTTTGGTTTGTTATTTTGTTTTATACTGTATACTACAGGTATACCTCAGCTTACATAATTTTGAATTACATATTCTCGATCATACGTCAGTTTAAAAAAAAAAAAACAACGGAAAAATAAAAAGCGAGTTTATGCCATTTTACTCAACTTTACATATGCCAACCGCAAATATTGTAATTGTAAAAACCACTGGGAAACTGTTAAAAGCACAAATGTTACTGTACAATAAATAGGAATAAAAACATATACAGGTAGCCCTCAGCCTACGAACACAATTGGTTCCGAAAGGCTGTTCATAAGCTGAGTCATTATTTATTAAATTTAAAGCTATGACCACCATTTCTGGTCATTTAAATGCCATTAATACACTAAAAATGAAAGTTCTATTGCCAGACTTGCCAGAAACAATTTCAGGACATTAAAACAACACATAATGAAATAAAATACTGTATCTCTAACTGCACTGAATTAATTTTATCCTCTGGGGTGTAGAGGCTAAGCGAAGTTTTAAACCCCTGAGGTATTCCACCACACTTACATGAATCCAGTGTCCTACATGCCACTTTATGCTTGGTTACTGTTTTACTTCCCTTACGTTTTTCTGTTAACTCAAACAATAATTAACATCAAATAGCAAACATTCAGAGTTCATATTCAACGTTCAGAAAACTTAATGCTTCTGGGCATAAATTAACCTGGTCAACACTTGTTCAAATTAGTTCACTGGTCAGAAGTTCACAGAGATGTGGATTATAAAAAGACAAAATGCTACGGAAGACACACCAACGGGAAAGCCGAAAACGCTGCATGAAGTCCAAGATCAAAGAAAACTTTAACTTGAAAAATCTAAATGATGTCTATAGACGTCATTGGCAGCCAAGGAGTGAACGAGTAAGCAGCAGTATACTGTACCTGTATGCTGATTCCCTTAGGGAAATTTATTTCCACTCATATATGCAGGCCCGGGTACACACACACACACACACACAGACACACACACACACACACACACACACACAGCCAAACGTACAACTCGTCGGGGTTGGTGTCTTGCCCAAGGGCTCCTCGGCAGTGCCCAGGTGAACTGGCACCTCTCCAACTACCAGTTCCAAGTTGCCAAGATCTAGTGGATTGCGCTACTGCCACCCCCGACAGGAGTGTATAGCCTCCTTTGAAATGTTAAATATTTAACACAACTTGATCAGTAAACAGCTTTGCAATGTAAATAAACTACTCACAATAAGTTAAGGATATTGTTATTTACATGAGTGCTATTCCTATTTGGTCTGAATTTTAATGAAATAAGTGAGGAGAAACACCATTTTCATTACTTTAATTTACCCAAAAAATTTAGACAATAACAAGGATAGCCCCAAATAACAAAAATTGACAATGTCTGTAGCGGGTGTTTCCACCATTTGCCGCAATGACAGCTTGACAGCGACGTCTCGTGCACCTCACTAGCCTCATGATGTTGTTCTGAGGCAATACGTTCCACTCTTCCATAACTGCTACATGCAGTTCTGGCAGGTCACGTGGGGTTGGGGTACTATCATCCAGTCTCTGCTTCAGCTGGTCCCAGACATGCTCTATGGGGTTCAGGTCAGAGACATTGCTGGCCGTACCACATGAGGCACTCCAACTTCCTGAAGTCGAGCTGTGACAATTCTGGCACAATGTGGTGGAGCATTATCATCCATGAACAGAAAGTTGGGGGTGTGCTGGTGGAATTAGGGGATGTTGATGGTTCTATGATATATTTAAGGTAAGAACGTGCAGTGACTGAGCCATCTACATTATTCAAATCTGTTTTGCGCTGACTGGTGATGCCTGCCCAGCTGTTGCACCTCCTCCACCAAAGCAAACCCTGGGGACCATGTTGACCTGGGTTTATCGCTCACCTCGCCTTCTCCAGCAATGCTGACGACCATCATTTCTGTGTAAGGTGACCCGACAATCATCATTGAACAGGACAGTGGACCACTGCTGCATTTTTTAGATCACATGGTCTTGTGCACACTGCAAACATTCATAGTGGTGTCTTGGTGTCAGTGGAATCACCTGCAAGGGCTGTCTGGTATTCAAGACAAACGGTGGAGTTGGCTGCGAATGGTTTGTCTGGAAACCTGAGTACCCAAAACATTTTGTTAACGGGCCTGCAGCTGTGTGTTATAACAATGTCTGAGTGCATATGTCCTTAGGTACTGGTCGTTGTTGCGGTCTTTCAGTTGTGGGGCTCCAATCCTGGGTCTGTCACAAAGTCTGCCAGTAGTTCTCTGTTTTGATGCAAGTCTGCTGATGACACTTTGAGACACACCAAGTTCATGAGCAACATCTAAATGCCTACTTCCAACCTGAAGGCGCGCTATGGCCAAGTGGTGCTGCTCATCCGTTAAGTGACATCATGTGTTCATGGCTGTTTGAATGATGAACTTGGAATAACTTACCGACAATACCAGCTTTTTACCAGATTGAAAAGGGTTGTCTTTTTGTACTTTTTGGCCCCAATATGTAAGTCACTCTGTACACAATGAGACCAACACGTGGAAAACACAAAATGAGGTGTGTCCATCACCCCAATACAACTGCCTCCCTATCACAAAAATCACTGAAAAGAGAACAAACACCGTATCAAATTATCCCTAACTTATTGAGTGTAGTATATGCCAATCAGACATAACAGTAAAGCAACATGCCTAATCCTGTTTAGGTCCTCTTCTGCCACCAGGACAGCTCTGACCCATCAGTACTTCTCTATGTGTGTGTTGGTATCTGGCACCATGGCGTTGGTATCAGATCGTTAGGGTTAGGGCTAGGGTTAGGGTTAGGTCCTGCGGTTTGTCCATGGATCAGTTTCTATTGCTGGCCACATCCCAACAGACACTTCAATAGATTGCAATCTGGGAAATTTGGAGGCCAACTTGCACTACTCAAACAATTACACAGTTAATCTGTGGTCGAGTTCAAACACTCACATATCAAATACTCACATACATATTATATTGAGCTTTTTCATTGTACAAGGCCAAAATGTGACTTGTCTGTAGCTAAAAATTTCTGAATAATGCAGGCAGTTCACATATCAGTGACGATCATGTTATGATCAGTGTGTAGTTGAGTGATTGTGTCGTGAACAGAAAATTATGTCCCACACTGGCAGAGGAAAAATCAACTGGACCCTTCATTCTGTTGTTCATTTGTCTGGTTGCTATATATGTTTGTATTTACCTTTTTCATTATGCTAGGCATGTCACAAACATTCTCATTTCGCAGCTTAACGTTGCACAAAAATATGTTTCAGGAACAATTTGAGGTGAAAAGCAGCCGATGCAGTAATAGCATCTTATCCCTTATTTTTACAACTCTGCACTTTTTTCCGAACTTCATTGAATAAACAAAGTAAATATTTGGTGTGGTTTGATTTGGCACGCTGGTGCAGTAGTGCTGTACTTTCTGTCAGTGAATGTCAGAAGTAAAGCATACATTTTTAAGTTTAACCAGTTTTGCTGAACCTGATTCTTAAGGTTTCTTTTAGAAATTTCTGTCTTTTCCTCTTGTATCAGCATTACGACACCTTCTGGTTTTCAGGCTTCAACATATATTGACTTCAGAGTTGAATACATTTGTTTAATTACTGGCATGTTGTCTCAACATCTATTTCATATATTTGCTACTTTCAAGTTCAAAACCCTTTAGGCTTTCAATCAACCAGGCCCTTCCCATGAGTTGGGAGCAGGACAGGTGGTGTTTAAAAGAAGATAAGAATATCAGTCAAGGAAAAAAAAGTTCTCTGATAGCTGTTCTCTCCGGAAAAACCTGTTAATGTTAAACTTGTTGAACTTGACAGCACTCAACCCTACTAAATACAAATACTGTAGTATGATTATATGGTGAAGTTCTTGACCTTCAACCCATGATTATTTGGCCATATACAGAACACCACTTAATTGTTATCTCCTGCTTTTTTTAGGATATGAGTTGTTGAGAACACTGCAGGGAGAATTCAAATTTAACTAGAGAGCGCTCAGAGCACTTTGCACCTAAAAACAAGTTGCATGACAGTTTGACTCCCAGATAATAAAAGTCTACCCTTAAAAGTTTGGAAGCTTACTTTTATCATGATTAGTTTTTATTTATTATTTAAGAAAAAAAAATCTTATTAATGGTGATTTTCTCCAGGACATAGCTCAAAAACTAGTGAAGCATTTTGATTCCATTGGAAACATCAGTGAGTCAGCACAATGTCATCTGCAATTTGATTCTAGTTTTAATTGTGTGTCACGGTTTATCTCACAATAGCAAGCTCTGCATTGCAAATGTTAACATTCTGGTACCTACATGTAATACCTGTGAAGTTTTTCAGTCCCACTATCCTGGACATAATTGTAAAAATAACTTGAAAATGTTATATGGAATACATTCACTGACATTTGATGCCAGATTAGAGCTCTTGGCTCTCTCATAATGCTGAAGAAAGTGAAAAGGGGGATTAGAAATCCATATCTCTTCCTAGAATGTCCTAGAAAATTAATTCATTGTTGATTTGACATCTACTTCCACACAAATTTTCAAGAGTCTGTTCGTAACATCTTGAATAATCCTATTAACAGTCAAACAAATAACTCAAAAACATTTCCTTCTTAGCCGAGTTAAAAATAAAGGTTCCAATCTTACCCTCAGTGCGTATGATACCCTTGAAGGTCTTCATGAAGCCTACTTGCTTCCCACCTAAAGAGTGCACCTGGATCCTTGACTTCACACAGTCTATAGGAAAGACCATAAACCAGAGACAAGCTCCTCCAAATCCACCACTAAACATGAGTGGGAGAACACCTATAAGACCAAAATCATTGTGTTGGAGCAAATCACAGAAACAAAGTCATATCATATACTGCAAAATGGAACAGGAGCATACCTATACTATCCTTGTCCGTGCCCAAGTATTGAGCAAATTTAGACCGTGACAATTCATATGCTCCAAAAAAGCAGAAGTAGCCTGGTACCTCCCTCACTATGGTGGATGTCAGACCTTCATAGAAACCCAGAGGACCCTTTGCCTTCAACACAGACTTCACCACGGACCACACAGTGCTGTGATTGCACCACAAAGCACAATCAGTAGTGTATTAAGGGAAACTCAACATGTTCTCTTTTTGATCACCAACCTTTTCTGACCACTTGCAATCTTGCCAGATGCTTCCATTTCATGCATGGCCTGCAGGCGACATTTCACCAGCTCAGTGGGGCAAACAACCAGCGAAGAGAAGAAGGAGGCAAAAGACCCCGAGGATGCCTTCTGAACATCACTGTTTAACAATAAGAGAGTAAAATCATCGGGAAAAATAAGAAGTAAGGAAGACCTGCTACATCATTCTTTAAGATTACTGTGGATATTTAGACTTATTAAGAGAGAAAACAATAATTCCTTCCTTTCATAACTAACAATTAATGTCATTTGTTCTGTTGACACATATCAATTATTAAATACACTAATTGTGGAAGCATCTTGTAATTGTAGCGGAAAGAGATGCCTGGGAGCATGGTTCCATTTCTTGGTCTAGGTGTAGATCTAAATCTATTATAATTTACTAATCTTCAGTAGATAATTTATATTTACAGTGTAGTATATATTACAAGAAGCACACATGAACACAAAGGTGCAGATTTGGAAGGAGATGGCGGAGTGATGGGCAGCAACATAGCATTGCCCTAGAAGCAGTCTGGGGTTCCTTGTCTTGCTTAAGGGCACCTCGGCAGAGCCTATAGGTGAGCTGAGACCTCACAAGCTACCAGTCTAAACTACACACTGTGGTCCATGCTGGTCTTCACTACTGCTGCCGAGAAGGAACAGCTATATCTCAAACAAATCAAACAAAACCTTCACAAAGTCACCTTCTCATTATACTGTATGTTACTGAACTGGCTGTAGAGTGAGAGTCCTTGTCTTCCAATACATTAACAAAAAAAACATGTTCCATTATCTTTTGTGGAAAATGAACATCCACATGAAGGCAAAATACTGAAAAACAAATCCAAAGATGTGTGTCCCTAAGCCAAGAAAAAAATGACTGGCAACTCTGAGAAGTCACACTGATACTCTTTTAACGGATACTCTATTAAATACACAGGAATACTGGGGTCAAACCTGAGATTGGCTCCTTTATCCACTCCACAAAAAAGGCGAACCATATCCTGGCAGAGGCCATAACTCAAGAAGAGCACAGCATTTTCACCGATGTTGGAAACAAGGGCTGGTGTTGTGCCTTTGTAGAGACCATGTAGTCCCACCATTCTGTAGGTAGACGCGAAGCAGTGGATAAAGCCGCGGTACATCGTGGGGAACGTCTGCATCTTCACTTTAACCGTGTCAAACGGTTGACCACTCAGCACGCAAGCTGTACCACCTGAGGAAGAATTTCAAGGGATGTCAG
The DNA here is from genome assembly GCF_040054535.1 of Antennarius striatus. Classification (NCBI taxonomy): domain Eukaryota; kingdom Metazoa; phylum Chordata; class Actinopteri; order Lophiiformes; family Antennariidae; genus Antennarius; species Antennarius striatus. The sequence goes on along the minus strand of NC_090781.1, from coordinate 15,305,290 downwards.
AGAGCGATTACTTAACTTTTATTATTTATTAGAGCAGAAACGGTTCAGAAAACAGGTTAAATGGTTTTTGTCATTGGTGCACAGATCCAGAGTTTCCATTAGAAATGCAAAATCAGTTGCAAGTTCGACTTCCAATAAGACCTAAAGTCTAGGCAAGTATGCCTTAATATGATGCATAATCAAACATACTTAATTACCACATGACTGAAGTGTATAATCATCGCTTTCCCCATGATTACACACAGCTGAGTCAACAGTTGTCCAATAATTAAGAGCCGCACAATATATTTACATGTAAATCTCAATTCTCCTATGGAAAAGAGTGGTATGGAGGTGCACCCAACACCATTTATTTTGGTGAAGGAATCTAATTCCATTACCACATCTCTGTGGTATCAATTGCCAATGTTGTGTTCACTTAAACTATTTAGAATGAAGCTCTTTCTTAACAAATCCAGGTTTTTGGTTTCTCAAGAAATGCAAAAATTCACCACTCTTTTTCATCTTCATCAGTCATGCCTACTATTAGTTAATTAATATGTAGACACAAATATTAGACACAAAAAATATCCAGTGTGCACAGGATCTTAAATGTATGAAATAAAACATCAAGAAACCTCCAGAAAAAGAGACTCTGTAGGTGAAACGGTTGTGACTATCTCTTAGAGGAATGATAATTATCCAGGTGAGAAGGTAATAACCCCACCTGAGTTTAACAACTGTAACACAGGGAAGGTCTACGTATCTATCACATCAGGGACAAACAGGATTTTATCTGCTTGACTTTAATAACAAAGTGGTGAAAGTGAAAAAACTACAGACCTATAATAAAACACAACTATAATAACCCCCCCACCGCCCCCTACTTGTGATAAATTAAGAAACTGTCGCCCATCATCCATCTAGATCACTCACCGGCTGCTCCAGCTGAGAAATCGATGATCGCCTGTATTATGGGATGTAGAGCCATGACACTTCGGGTCTGAAAGTATAAATCAAGTACTTGGTGTAGTGATTTTCACCGTGTTTGCTCTGCAGTGATCTGAAACAATCGGCCCACAGCTTGTTGACACGTCATGCTCACCTGTCGGCTCCTCGGTCCTCTGTCTTCACTCTTCGCTTACTTACAGCCGGTTATGTAGAACAGTTTCTGTATTACAAGGCGTCTGATCAGTGTGAGTGATTCTACTTCAAACAGCCAGACAAGCCTTAGCATTCCACATTCACGTTATGTTTGAAGGTAAAGTCAAGACTTGATTTATTCTAAAGCGGATGACCATGTGCGATTTGAACTAGAATTCCTTAGTAGTCCTTCGGGGTGCACTTCATTCACTTCACGTCTGGGGAAATCCATCGGAGGACTGCGTCAGGGAGTTTCTGTCGGGCGTCTGGGGGTGGACACTTTTTTTTAGTTCCTTTCATATCAGGAAAGGCGGTTTGGAATTTCCTTAGACCTAAACTTTAAAAGGACATTAGAATGTCTTTATGTCTTGCCGACCTGATTTCTGTAGCTCACAAACTGGTCTTTCCTAAAAAGACAATCTGCTGCTCGGCTGTCAACTCCGGGTGCACATTTCAGCTTGTCTCAGCTTCCTGTTCCTGAACTGACTTCAAGGACCTCCTCATACATAATCGTCTAACACCAAGCTTGTAACTCCCTGCATTACTTTGTTCAGGCGCTCAGAGATCACATGCTGCTGCTTTACTGGAGGCCCCCACAGACGCAGAGTTAAACTGTGCTCTCTTGCCCTTTTGAAGCGTTTGTTACATGTATTGTGTTTGTTTGCTTCTAAGTATTTCTAAATTGTGCTTATTATTATTATTATTATTATTATTATTATTATTATTATTATTATCATCATCATCATCATCATCATTATTATTATTATCATTATTATATCATTATTATTATTATTATTATTATATCATCATCATTATTATTATTATTATTATTTTTATTATTATTATTGTTGTTGTTGTTATAGATTACTAATATCAAAATGATAACTGTTGTTCTTACTCAAGGACTGTGGGGAGTTTCGCTCCCAACAATCTACGTGTAAAAAGACTTGTTATAGTTAATTTCCCTGACGGAACCTCCATAAGGGATCAATAAAGTCTTACTACCCTCATTTGCACCGTAAAATTGTTCACCGCTGGTGTAATATCTAAAAAATGCCACTAGATGTCAGTAGTTGACAAGTTCATATTTGATAGAACAAAGCTACAACTCCAATGAACCCCCACCAGGAGGTACGGCAAGGTCTCCTGTCTTTCAGTCACTTCATTTAATCTCTTACCACTGTGATTTTACATTATTATTATTATTATTATTATTATTATTATTATTATTATTCATTGCTTCATCCGCTTGCGCAGGTCACATATTTTTGGGGGTAAGGCGGGGAAATTCCGAGCGCGACTTATTTATTTATTTAATCTTCCTACATGTTCCTAACTCATTCCCCCTTTCTATCTTTCCCATCTCTATCTACCTATCGTACCTTTTATATTTCCCCTTATCTTTCTCTTTTTTATCATCTACCCCATTAATACAACTTTTGTTATGAATTGGAGCTGTGCAAATAAAATTGACCTGACTTGACTTGAGCAGTATTTTTGACCAAATAATTTGAACCTGCTGAATGCAGACCATAAGGATTAGTATGCTAATCTCATTGTAAGTAGCACGGGACGGGACATAATAATTTCTGCTGCCACAAATAACTGATGACACTTGAATATTCAACTTAATCAATTTCACTTTAAATAATTAATGGTTTATGCTGATGCATGAAAGGATACGTTCACATTCATTCGATTTTATCATATTTACAGCATGTAGGAAGACGACGTGTGAAGTAATTTTGAGGTCAACAAGCGGTGATCTGATCCCTTCTTTTTTAATAGTGAATTACATTTGATCTCAGATGAAACATTTACTTGGCCAGAAACCGACGACAAGGGACTATTTTTTTCATCCAACTCTTTGGATGCCTTTGATTGGCGCGCCTCCGGTGTCAATCAAAAATGGGCGGGGCCATCTGCGAACGATAGTTCCAGTAAGTCTTCACATGCTGTACAACAGAGTCAACAGGCTGTTCGAGACGTAGTCAGAACATCCCTGGATAACCAAAACAAACCAGCGGGTCAACACACTGTGGACACTCTTGATATTTTTTTGTCATTAGAAACATTTTTAGAAACTTTTTTATTATTGTTAACACAGATTTTTTTTTTACCGGCTTGGGATGTGACTTTCTCAGCAGGCGTAGCATTCTTTCCCCGGACATATTTATCTCGATCACATTTCAGAGGCGGAGTTGCTACTTTTGAGGTTTGTCACATTTACGTGACATTGTAACATTTGTCTCCTTCACTGTTACACCATGGCGGAAGCGAACCAGCAGCCACAGCTGGTGGAGATAGACCCGGATTTTGAGCCCCTATCGCGGCCCCGGTCGTGCACTTGGCCCTTGCCCCGGCCGGAGTTTATCAACCCGGGCGACTCCAACACGTCCTCGCCGGTGCCGTCTGTGAAGCAGGAGCCCGCCGGAAACACCGAGTTCATCAACAACCTTAGCCTGCTGGAGGAGACCGAGGACTTCACGCCACAGAAGCCGGTCATCCTGTGCACTGACTTCCAGTGTCAGGAGAACTGCGTCCACCAGCAACCTCCGCAGCAGCAGCAGCATCAGCAACAGCAGCACCCGAACCCGCAACTCACGCATCATCATCATCATCATCACCACCATCAGCAACAGCAGCAGCAGGTGCCCCTACTCTCCTCGCCGGTGGGCTCGTCAACCTCGGCGGCCGCAGTTGCCGCCGCTGCCCAGAGGAAGAGCAGCTCCTCCCGGCGGAACGCATGGGGGAATATGTCATATGCAGACCTCATAACCAAAGCTATCGAAAGTTCTCCTGAGAACCGACTAACTCTCTCTCAGATTTATGACTGGATGGTGAAGAGTGTGCCTTATTTCAAGGACAAAGGAGACAGCAACAGTTCCGCGGGGTGGAAGGTACGTTGTCTCATTTTGGGTATTCTCATCCTGGGGAAAGTGTGTGTGTGTGTGTGTGTGTGTGTGTGTGTGTGTGTGTGTGTGTGTGTGTGTGTGTGTGTGTGTGTGTGTGTGTGTGTGTGTGTGTGTGTGTGTGTGTGTGTGTGTGTGTGTGTGTGTGTGTATTTGTGTGTGATGGAGGTTCACTGCACGGTTGGCTTAAGTTGGTTTATGACTTACAACTATACTAACTACAATGTTTGTAGTGTGTCTGTGATGTTTAGCTGTCGGTTCACAAGAAATTCATTGGGCTTTATGCTTGTTATTATCCATAGTTATTATTGATGCAGGGACGTCTGTGGATTGTTTGCATAAGGTCCTTACAGTTTCCCTCAAACATCTTCGCATTGGCAAACAAGTATACATGAAGCATGAAGTCAGTGTTTAGCTGGTCATTAATTGTGAAACATGCCCTACTCTGTCATCCATCCAATTAACTGACCCATTGCTACCATGACCTGAGACAGTCATCTGACTTTCCCTGCAGTTTGTGATTTATATGACACTGCTGACTCAACAGAGTTTTTTCTCTCTCTCTCTCTCTTTGCCATACTGCTTCCTTCACTATGCTCTTCAACGCTTCTGCAAGTTCTGGCTTTTATTTTTTTGAGGCAATCCTCCTCTCCCTGCTGAAATCTGTGTCAGTCTTTAAGGAAAAATGACAGTTGTCCATATTCAAGTGCCTGATTTGAATGAAGCTGCATTCCGTCTTTCTCATAAGGAGATTCCAGAAGCATTCATGCGTCATGTAGACTGTCCAAAACATTAAACATGAGTGGACTTAAAGTTTCTGATGTGGTGTGACATGCCCTCCCACTGAACACTATTGAAGGGCGTAAACTTCACTTTGGAGACACATAGTTTCAGTGGTGTCTGACAATAAATTGATGGCAGTCTACCCTCCCAGCGGAAAATCGTATTGAGCCTGTAATCACACAGTGAAAGATTTATTACACCCTCCCCCTCTTATAGGCTGCCGTGGTCGCTGATGAAATTTAAAGCATTTTTTTCCCTGTGAGAGGAAGCTCCACTTTTTAATTGTGCTGAGAAATGACACGTTCATGTGGCGCACAAATATTCCATGAATTTCATGTCGTTATACACGCAAACTCATACACCCATGTGGGGGACAGTCGAAGCAGCATCTTCAGTTGCAAATAGATTTGATGTTATTTTCCAGTCACTAGTTTATGTCACTCGGCATGATTATAGTCGTCTTCTCTACAAGAAAATGGATGGATGGTTTATGTTTCTCATCCCACTTGACTGTGATCAAATAATGTAACAAAAAATGTAGAAAGAAGCATTTAAACAAATAAATAAAAGTGAGTATATTTAGCAGTGCCCACGTTTGAGGAAGCTAGCTGTGACCAGAGTAAAGAATCTATAGCCTGCGTGGTTGGACAACAGGTTAAAGACAAACAGCAGCCAAGTTAAGTTTGACTTTGCAGTATTAACAGGGAAAAAATTGAAGTGAAAAGAAGATTTGTCTCATTGTGTTTTTCTTTAAAGATGCAGTGAGGATTTTTGATTACATTCCGAGACTCACGGAATGTAGCGTACTTCGGGATGTTGTCAGCCAATAGAATGCACGTGCGGTATCACGTGACTACCTACTAAAAATCTGCGAGGTGAAGTCGCACGTGTTGATACGCAAATGCGCGAGGGAATCTTACTGTATATTAAATTATAACAATTTTATATGACGAGTATTGCCTTCTCAACTCAGAGGACAAAATATGACTGTAGGAGTATTAAAGCATTGCCATCTATCACAACCATGTTCTTCAGCCTACTCTATGGTCACAAGATGAAGTTGTTAAGTTGAGTGAACTATCTCTGGCATCTTCGCTTACAAGAATAGATCATTTACATTTTGGTATAGCGGCAACAAACTCACAGTGACTGGGGTTAAATGTTTCGTTATGCTTTCTTTAATATAGCCACCGGATTAAAAAGTGACATTTCTCAATGTTTTTCCATGTCTTTACCAGGCATTGTGCGATTGGCGGCTTAGAGAGTGGTTCTCTGCCACAGTCTGGGTCTTTTGGTTATCCTACATGTTGGGGGTGTAGGCTGAGTAATGCTGTGGGAAAGCAAAGTGCCATTCACGGCTGTGAGGGGAGTTATTCATAGAGCTCCCATCAGTTCCACACAGGGGGCCTATCACACATTGTTTCTGCAGAATGAGGTTGCTTATGGGTTGGCTCAAGGTCCAGAGGGGGGGTTCAGGAAAGATGACTATGTAAAATAGTAAATGTAATTTTGTTGCTTATTGGTTCTTGTCCTGTGTCTTCTAAGTAATCTGCCTTTAACTCAGGCTCAGCTTGTTTCTGGTTCCGCTGATTGTCCACTGTGGGTTGGGTCGTGTCAGAACTGAGTTTATACTTGTCTCCCACTGTCTGCGACAGCTTGAGTTTTTAGGACAGTTGTGCCAGGTGGGAGATGTTCTCTGTGTGGACTGGAAGAGGAACCAATGGAAGAAAATGTAGCCCCAAACCTCTCAGTGAAGATGGTTATTAATATCACATAATTCCGCTCAATGATTTTTTTTAAATCTCAGTCTACATAATATAAATGTGTACATTTCAAAATCCAAATCCAAAAGCTTCAAGCACCTCATTACACAGATTACACATTGATGTATCACAACAGTATTCACACATCTTTGCATGCTTGCCAAAAGTCTGTTCTTTTTTGTGTGTCTTTACTATACAGTGCCTACGTTACTGCAGGATAAATATTTGGTTTCAGCCGATGGAGCTGGATAGATCAGGTGTTCTTTGATGTCGGTATGGAGATCAATACAGTTGCAGGTTTTCTCTGTACATGGTGCTCCTTTGACCTGAAATTCCTCACCCTACACTGGTAAACAGTCCCACGGATCCAAAAACAAACTTAGAGGAGAAGACAAACACATAGGTCAGAGCAGATGGCACAGCAAGTGACACCAGGGTCATTACCATATAAATGCCCCCTTTGACTCGGGCCCTCTTACTCGTATAGTAAACACTGTAGGAATCAGAGAGGAGCGGCTCTGATAGGTTGTGTATCGGGTTGGGAAGTGCGTAGAGAATCTCTTTATCTCAGAACACAGGATCGGCATCTCTAATGTGACTTTGTACCAAGGCTATGCACACATTCTTCAGCTTACTCATGACCCGAACCTTATCATAAGCATGACTGTGGTCGTTAAGCACATTTACGAGTCTTTCTAACATTGATGCATCTATTACTGAGGTAGTTATACAGTGGTTGAGCTCTTCTTCACCACAGAGGGCATGGAGCTCCCACACTTATTTTTCTCTCTGTCCACTTTGCGTTCATCTTTGATTGCAATTCTACATTTAAATACCTGCTTCCTTGTGTAGTATTTCAGTTCCCAGGTGGGTCGCACATTTAACATCATCTATACGTGGCACCTGTTCAGCCTCACAGGTGGATTCACCATATACAGACGTCTGCCTACTACATCCATTACCGTCTCAGGTGGATCAATACAAACTAATTCTATTTTATGTTGACTTAAAGGCAGGTTTCTAAATGTTTATCCTGCCCTTGACAAATAAGTGTAACAGAACAAGATAACAGAATGCCATAGAACATGTAGTTTAGAGAGCCGTTACATCACACAAAAACCTTTCACCTCAAATTAGACAAGTTTTGACCCAGAAACATGCATTAATGTATACATATAATCATAATTTATTCATAATACTCTAAGATAGAAAATTATTTTTTATGATACAATGGCCAACTAGTGTGTGTTTGGCCTCCAATGAGTTAACAACTTGATGCAAAAATAATGTGACATTAATAGATACTATTAAGTAGCACATTGTACATAAAATCAGGGGTTGTGGTGCCAAGTTTCATCATCAGTGTCAAACATTGTCTTCTAGAGCATTTTGCTTCACTAAATGGTAAGTGGACTCAATAAAACCTTTTTAGTTTAATCAAACTATCAAAGTACAACAGATGGCATAATTGACCCACCAAAGCATTCATTCACAGTGAGGTGGCAAAGATTGTACAAGGCTCCACTTTCTCATCAGGAAAGATAACCAAATACTACAGTCTGACTCACACATCAGTGGAACTCACACAAGGGACAATTTGGTATTCAGTAAATTCCAAAGACTTGTAGGTTCCAGGGCCTGGGTTCAAACCAGTGATAAGTGGATGACGTTCTTACTTCCTGAGTTACAGTCTAATATTCACTTGGATCAGTCTCTCAACCAAGTTCTATCAAGGCCCAACCCTGCTTGATTCCTAAGATTGTATGAGATACATTCACAATGGCATGCCTTCACTGCTTAGATATCACATTAAAAGTAAGCAATTCCAACTGCTTTGAATTTAAGTGAAGGTTTAACATGTCGGAGTGAATGTAATAGCTATGTGTTAACTAAAGTTTATTTCCCATGAGACGATGAATAGCGTTACAGAAAGTCAGTTGCTAAAAATTAAGGTGTTCAAATCCTGAAAAAGTGCAAAGCTGGTTGTACTTTCCCACATAGAGCCAGTTTCTTTGGGTCTGGGTGTGTTTTAGTAAGACAGGGAGTTGGATAGAACAGCAGTCCTCCTGTTTCTTCTTTTTCAACGCACACACACCTCTGGCCCCCTGAGGCAATCGAGGAGTCAAACCTTGGCATTACCCCAAGACATGAGGGGCAGCTGTGTTTCTCAGGCAAAGAGCTGGAGGAGCTCCCTTCGCCCTCCTCCCCATTTCCTGCCTGTGCTGCCGGCTTCTCCATTCCTGGCTTTTTGCTTATTCACAAAGCAGTGCACACTTAGAGCTTTGACGGGTTGTTGCCCCCCCCCCCCACGCCTTGGTCAAACCATATGGAGCTAACTGCTTGTGCCTTCAGAGAAGAATTAAGAGATAAAAGGGAAAGAAAGAAAGAAAGCAGCAGAGCCCCAGAATGCTCTTCGTTCAGACTGAGTGACACTTGTTGGGAGTTGCATAACAAGACATTTACTGGAATCAGGGAGCCGCAGGCCAAAGTCTGGTGCCACTGGTTAGTCAGCGGAACTTTGAGGCACTGTGTTTGAGATATGTGGGACTCTGGTCTCCTATGTGCGTGTATGTGCACATAACCTGGGCCTCATAATTAAAGCCCTCCTGCTGGCAGATGCACAGACACTATGGCAGACAGACAGACAGGCCGACACAGGGAACATTCCGGCTCATGCTTCCATCTATTTTTTTTATCACAGTGTGATATTCTGATTTTACTTCTTCTTGCCAGCTGATTTTAGTTCTGCATCTCCTAACCACCTTCACCCCCTTTCACCCAATTTTTATAGCAGTAAAAACCTTTGATGCGTTGAATCACACTCTCTGGCACGCCATGGGTGTTCCAAAGCAGCTATGAGTATCAATGATTGCTATGTGTTTGTCTTTGCTCTGCTCTGTGTGAGATGTCCTGGTAAATACTTGGACTCCAATAATGATTTTCTTCATTAGCCATTAACATACTGACATCAAAACGGGGTATTCATGACTCAACAAACTGGCATCTTTAAAATTCAAAAGCTAAACAAGACTCTTCTCAAAACATTCTGTTTCTTATAAAAGTGATCTATGTATACAGCACAAGTAAAACAGCATGTACTGATGTTTATTACATACTATGATATGAAATGTGATGCAATGAGTCCCAAATATTGACGTAGTCGTGACAACGATAAATCACAATCTCAGTGATGTAACTGTGCCCACCCACACTGATTTGATTGAGCAACTGTGTGAAACTAGTAGCCTAACAGATTATTTCACAACGCTGTGCTTTCTTGTCCTAAATCACATTTGTTTACCTCCCAACCGTGATGCTAGTATGCTGCGCTGCTGTCTCATTCACTCCGTTCCAAAAAAAGAAGATAGGAACATGTTTGATTAAAAAAAAAAGAAAAACACAAATGAAAGTACATCATCGTGGTGGAGCAGAGATACTGGATGATGTTTATGTCTGTTTGTGGCACACATGCATCTAGAAATGGATCCAGTCATTCTGTGGCTTTAAAGTCACCTCACATCAGCCTCAAACAAGTATTGACAATTGACTCCATATGATGCTGCTATGCGGGTCAGTGCTTCACAGTAAACTTTTAACCATGTGTATACAATGCTGAATGGCTTGTAACTCTCAGAGGACCAGTCCAGTAGTTTTTGCAAAAATTTTGACTACGAGGGCACAATGTCGAACTTCAGCTTTGCTAATTCACAATCTTCAGCTTTATAACATCCCGCTTCAAAGCAGTGATGCATTGTAATTTCCAATGTCAGTGTGTTCGTCCATTTGTTTGTCCATTTATCCGTCCGTTCGTTTGTCCACCAAATATCTTCACAACCATTGCAGATAGAAATATGAAACAAAACAGTGGTTTGATATCAGTATGGGGAGGGTTCATAAACGTGTAAATTACCATAAAACCACAGTACAACCACATACGTTAACAAGGACTTCACACTAATTTCAGTTTTTCCCATTGTCGGTCCGTAATCATTGGTGTATAATGCACCTTTTCACTGCCCACCTGTCGTTAAAAGAAAAACAAGAATATTCTCATAGTGTTCTTCTTTTTCCATAATATCATGTTGGAGGTAACATATGATGCCCGACCAACAGAAAAGTGCAGTCGGATCATTTTCTATCTATATTGTGATATTATTGTCATTATGAATTGTTTTATCCGAGCAATGATGTTGTGAATCTCTTATATTGCAATTGTCTAAAAGATTTATTTTAAGACATGAGAGGTTTTATTGTTGCTGCACGACTGTGACCAACTCCTGGTATGAAGTAAGGTAAGTCTCATGCTACATGGAACAAAGCTCAGCTGAGTTTATAAAGGTGGTTGATAAGCTGTACTCAGTCAATGCTTTTTCTGCGAAAAATCATAATTAAAATCCAAATGTAATTTATGATTTTTAGAAATGTAATTTCAATGCTTGTAACTGCATGAAAATAAAGTCCGATCTGGGCATAAAGGAATGGCTTCACTCTGCTTGTCCATCACTTTTAGTTTCCAGAGTATAATTGAAAAACTATTTGATGCGTGTTACAAAACGTTTGACACACTATAATTATAATATGAAGTGATGCCTTTTGTTATTTAGTGACTTCTGTCATTTTTTTCCCATTGAATCTCAGCTCGTTCTGTTGGTTTTCAGTCTGGAGCACATCTGAAATACTACTCAAAACGTTTAACAGATCGTTCTGCACACAGCAGTCTCAGATGCTGATTTTACAGGGTGGAATTCAAAATCTATTTAATGTTTTTTCTCCCAAATTTATGAATACATCGCATCCCCCCTTCCCTCTCCTCTCCTCCTCTCCTCTCCTCCCCTCTTCTCCTTGATCAAGCCTTCATCTATCTGCAATGAGGAATGGTAACTGTATTTTAAGTGACATTCCACCTCACTTAGTGACACAGTTTGGGTTCCAATTCACACCTTCACATTTGCAGAGGCTTTAATCTCACTGGAAAGTGTCCAGGTAAAAACTTTGTGGTGTGCCGCTTTCATTTAGTGAATTCAAACAAATCATGTCAAATGTGTACACAGGCGTTCCATCCACTTCAAATACTGGCGTTTCATAGGCCTGCAGCACTCCTGCCAGAGTTTTGTTTTGTCAGTCCTTTTTATGGCCCTGGACCAGAGGACAGATCATTCAGTCTGGCGTGTCAAGTAACTGCTCAGAGAAGTGCAAGTCTATAAAAAGATACCACCAGAGAGCATAGCCTCATTCAACAGGACGTAGCCCACAGGTGCCCGACCACGCTGCCACACTCTGGAGTTGAAAACATAAGAGTTGATATCCAATGCCGCGCTCAGGTAAACAGTCATTTAAGATGAGTCACATTGTTTTGTGTATGTCACTGCGGGTTTGGTAGTTGCCGGGTCCAGACCATGCAAGTTTCTGTTTTTGAAGTATTTTGCTCAGGGATGCAGTTTGTGTCACAGAATATGTTGTTGCTCTGTTCTCTGTCACAGATTCTCATTAGATTGAAAATGTATAGGAGAAAAAAAAAACAGTCCACTCACCAGAAAGACCTCAGGGTGATTGTACAGTGTGAAAAGAGGAACTTGTTGGAGTTTTAGTAATTTCACCAATCAAATGAGAAGTAAAAGCCCACAGCACTTCTTTTCGCATGTACGCTGTGGTACCCCACCAAGTTCTTATACATTCTGTGTGTGTGTGTGTGTGTGTGTGTGTGTGTGTGTGTGTGTGTGTGTGTGTGTGTGTGTGTGTGTGTGTGTGTGTGTGTGTGTGTGTGTGTGTTTGTGTGTGTGTGTGTGTGTGTCTAATAACTGGACGCAGACACACTGGGAGCCAGTAGAGCAACACTTTTACAGGACCACTCACTGCTGAGAGCCCCAAACCACAGGCATTACCCAGACCCACATTGTTGTGCAATTCCCGCCCTAAAGCGATTATGCATGGTGCCTGTCAGACTGGCCTGCTATTATCACATTATAACACACGCATTCTGGCATGTGTGAGTGTGTTCACATACATTAACCCCCAATACAGCAGAGTGGAACTCTAAAACAAGTATTGTTATGATGCATTTTGAGGTCAAAGTGTGTAACAGTGTAACCAGAGCAACCTTAGGTGTGTTCCATTTAGGTTTGTACTGGTGATGCAACATTGTCCCACTATTGTCTGCGGTGCATACCAAAGCTCTTGGCTGACATAGTGTTTATAAAAGAAACACCTCACAGGGAGATGACTGGTTACCAGCAGTCAGGTTTCAGTTTACATCATTGTCCACCCTCCATGGCCTCAAGCTGATCTTTAAAGAGTTCTGAAAAAGATTTCTGTGAGAATTGTCTTCGGTACTGATTTATTCATTCCTCAGTTAAACGAAAAGGATGTTTGAATATATCTTCTCAGTAACATGGACCCTGACTTTAATCAAAAGATGGAAAAGTTATAAATGTCCATCCCCATCTTATATTTTGCACTGTTTCAAATCCAATTTTATTACCTCTCCTTCTTATTTGTCTTGTGCAAAATATTATCTCTCTCTGTTCTTCTCTCAATACCTCATGAGGACACAAAATGAAAAAATACATTAATAAAAGTCTTTAAAAAAGATTTCTGTCATCAGTGATTATTTGCTGCTCACAGCAAATGCACTGTTTGTATAGTAGTTCCATGAATTATCTCTTTTCTCAAATCTGTTATGTCACTTTTTGCTAGTCAGCTCAGATTTCTGCTCATGCCTGACAGGAAGCAAGAGCTTTGAAAGAAGTGCAAGCTTCGCGCTACTATGGTAGTGATATCATCAGAAGAGGAAGTAATGCTGAATGTGATGCCAGATTATTAGGCTTCCTTCATTTTTTGCTTCATTTTCAGTTCTACCCACAGATTTGAAATGTTTCAAATCATTCTTCAGCTGTTAAAATAAAGGTACTGTGCTTCACACTATATGTTCAATTGTATGGATTTGGGTTTAATTTATACATAGAGCAAAGTCAGCACTGGGATGAGGCATTGGTTTTCTGCTCCTGTCCTAACTTGCACTGGTGTAACCGCCGCGTATGACATATGTCAAAAAAAATGTGAGCCCTCACTATGACTAAGGTTTTTCATACAGAGAACAGTTCAACACTCACATCATTTTGTTGAGAGCAAAGAGGTCTAAACTGACATATCCCAATACATTAAAGATTAAATGTGTTCCATAATATTCTGTCCTCAGAGGACCTTATGTGGCATATTAATATACAATACATACATACACACACCGCACACATACAGACGCACACACACACACACACACACACACACGCACACACACACACACACACACACACACACACACACACACACACACACACACACACACACATATATATATATATATATATATATATATATATATATATATATATATTTATATATATATATATCCAGAAGCTGGATAGTACAGTGGTTAATTCAACTGACTTGAATGCAGGAGGTTGTCGGTTCGAATTTGGTCGGGACAAACACTATCCAGTCAGCTTACACAAATGCAGTAGGGGCGTGGTCTGGAATGCAGGTGGGCGTGGTTCCGAACCCCAGACATGGCGGACACTATCCAGTGAGAATGTAAGAATAGGCAGACCAACTTGTGCACCGCCTGGATAGACTGCGATTCAATGCCACACATGTGGATACTGGAATGTCTGGAACTGTATAAGATCAACAGGACACTAAGAGCCTTCATCAAGAACTCAATGGGAATGTGGAAGACAACCCTGGAGACTAACTCCAAGCCAATTGCCCAAGTTAACATCAAGTGCGGCATATACCAAGGGGATGCACTATCACCACTGCTGTTCTGCATAGGCCTGAACCCCCTCAGTCACATCATCACAAAGAGTGGCTACGGATACCGATTCCAAAGAGGGAAAACAATCAGCCATCTCCTTTACATGGATGACATCAAGCTGTATGCCAGGAATGAGCGAGAAATTGACTCACTGATCCACACGACCAGGATCTACAGCGACGACATAGGGATGTCATTCGGATTAGACATGTGGCCGGATGGTATCAAGAAGAGGCAAGATGATCAGAACTGAAGGGGTTGACCTACCAGGGGGCAGGATAGAAGACATCAAGGACAGCTACAAATACCTTGGAATCCCACAGGCTAATGGCAATCATGAGGAGGCCGCAAGGAAGTCATCCACAGCCAAATACCTCCAGAGAGTAAGGCAAGTCCTGAGAAGTCAGCTGAATGGCAAAAACAAGATCCGAGCCATCAACATGTATGCACTACCAGTCATCAGATACCCTGCTGGGATTACAAGCTGGCCAAAGAAGGAGATAGAAGCCACAGATATTAAGACTAGAAAGCTCCTCACCATGCATGGAGGGTTTCACCCCAAGTCCAGCACCCTGAGGCTGTACACTAAGCGGAAAGAGGGTGGCCGAGGACTAGTGAGCATCAGGGCCACTGTCCAGGATGAAACATTGAAAATCCAAGAGTACATCAGGAAGATGGCCCCAACAGATGAACTGCTCGGTGAATGCCTTAGACAGCAGAAACCTGAGGAGGAGGAGGAGACAACACGGAGGGATAAGCCCCTACACGGCATTTACCACCGTCAGATAGAGGAAGTGGCTGATATCAAGAAGACCTACCAATGGCTGAATAAAGCTGGACTGACAGACAGCACAGAGGCACTGATCATGGCAGCACAAGAACAGGCCCTAAGTACAAGAGCAATAATAATAATAATAATAATAATAATAATAATAATAATAATAATGGATTAGATTTATATAGCGCTTTCTTGTCTGGACACTCAAAGTCACTTACATTGGATCCATTATTCATTCACACCTCATTCATACTTGGTGGTGGTAAACTACGTATGTAGCCACAGCTGCCCTGGGGCAGACTGATGGAGGCGTGGCTGCTAATCTGCGCCTAAGGCCCCTCCGACCACCACTGGAACAATCACCCACATTCACACACCAGCGAGTGCCTCACTGGAGGCAAAGAGGGTAAAGTGTCTTGCCCAAGGACACAACGACAAATGATTCGGCGGGAGCAGGAATTGAACCGCCAATCTTGAATCATTGGACAACCCGCTCTACCACTGAGCCACGGTCAATATCTACCACAGTAGATCTGACCCAAGGTGCAGGCTATGTAAAGAAGCCCCAGAGACAGTCCAGCACATGGTAGAAGGGTGTAAGATGCTCGCCAGCTCAGCATACATGGAAAGGCACAACCAAGTAGCTGTGATAGTGTACAGGAACATCTGTGCCCAGTATGGACTAGAAGTACCCAAATCCCAATGGGACATACCACCAAAAGTGGTTGAGAACGACAAGGCTAAGATCTTGTGGGACTTCAGCTTCCAGACTGACAAACAGCTGCTGGCTAACAAACCGGACATAGTGGTGGTGGACAAAGAGCAGAAGAGAGCAGTGGTGATAGATGTGGCGATTCCAGCTGACTCCAACGTCAGGAAGAAGTACACGAAAAGACTGAGAAGTATCAGGGGTTGAAAGAACAGCTGGAACATATGTGGAAGATCAAGGTTAATGTGGTCCCTGTGGTAGTAGGAGCACTTGGGGCAGTGACCCCCAAACTGGAAGAGTGGCTCCAGCAGATTCCTGGAACAACATCTGAAGCCTCAGTCCAGAAAAGCGCAGTCCTAGGAACAGCTAAGATACTGCGCAGAACCCTCAGACTCCCAGGCCTCTGGTTGAGGACCCGAGCTTGAGGATGACACACAGATACAGCAGCACGCTACAAGGGTGAGAGGGACATTTTTTATACATATATACTGTATGTATATGAATATACTGTATGTATACAGTATGTATATATATATACACGTATATACATAATTATTCGTATTGCAAATGTGTTGAACAGAGTAGTATGCTCATGTCAAACTGAATGTTGCTTTTTAAAACATGATAATGCCTTTTCAAGATCAGCCATTACAAATGGAGCAGAGTCACAATCTAATCAATTTCCCTGCAAACGCCTCAGCGTTCTAGCCCTACCTCATTTCCTTTGTAGAATGACCCCATTAAAAACTGATAAAATTGCTCTAATGGATCCACTGGACCTAGTAAGGGTTCTTTGGGGTTTCTTTCCGCTGTTAAATCTTAGTTTTATGACAGCATGAAGTGGTTAATTTTAGAACTGGCAAACAAGTGAGTGTATCACAGCACAACTGCTTCAGGGACCTTCTGCAAATCTAGCAGAATTAGATGTATCAGGAACTGGCTAGAAGAGGCCTTACTAAATATTTTTAGAATATTTTTTCAAAATCAGTTTAGATCTATTATCCACTCAGTCTTGTATGACGCAAGTAACCACCAGAGGAAATCATTTCAATGAACTCTTTCTTTTCATGACTTGGAGTATTATTTTAGCATCAGAGACATTTCTAAAATTTCTAACTCGTTTCATTTCAGTTACATTTCAGGATATCTTTTTTTTCCTGTCTCTTATTTTTACTCGTGAACAGCCGTTTCATGAAGGCAGATTGGAAGTGTGTATATATGTTGGTGCTATAAAGTGCAATAAAACAGCACAAGTGCTCTGACGAGAACTGAGAGTGAACTGAGTGGATATTTATTGTTCAAATGTCCAGCCATTAAACAGCTCGGGGATATCCCAGTATTTTCCAGCTTGAATCGCAGTACAAGCATACAAATATAACTGCCCAAACACCCCCACCCCACCCCCACCCCCTCCCATGGTAAGTCAGGCCTATAGATGCAGGCTGCCACACAGGCGCTCAGCAGCACTCCACACACTGCATCTTTATCCAGGCAGCAGCTCAGCCCAGCCACTCTGCTGATCAGAGGTGAAAAATATCCCCACTCACAGACACAGCTCTGTGCATTTACAGGCTGACATTGTGTTGCACTTAGCAACACATGCACATATTTTATCATGATAAGCTTAGACAGCACAACCACGGTCCCTGTCTTTACGCATGAGCCGTAGGCTGCTTAAGTCTGAGTCAGGAAATCAATAGGCATTAGAGAGAATTAAGCATGGTAACACCAAACTCTGTGAGTGGTTAGTATGCTGTCGGGACATTGTTTTAAGAGTTTATTGCTGCAACTATTGTGAACAAATATGAATAGTCAGAAAGAGGTATGAAATGCACGATAAATGGCTCAGGCAGTTCCTCACTCACCCCAGTTTGCAGTCCTTCCAGGTCAGGTGACTTGATAACAGTATGGGTAAACTAAGTGCATGTTACTATTAATATATGTTTTTGAATGGATTAAAATAAAATAAATACTGGGCATCAATTTCTGATGAGAAATGCCTTTAAAATCTTTAAAGGTTTGGAAAGCTTGCCAAAGTCTTGATTTCATTTTTACGGTTGTTTTTTTAGGACCTTTTGAAGCAGCTATTGAAATATTTAAAACATCGTTAATCTCCCTGTGTGGTATAGATGAAGCAGTCAAGTGTTATTGGAGTGCGTAAACACTGAATTGAATCATTACGTCGCTTAACCTTCAATGAACTATTAAAAAAAACATACAGAAAGAATTGATAAAATGATGCACTGCCTGGGTGAATGCAATGACAATGGGTTAATGAATGGAACTAAATGAGTAGCCAACTTAAAGTTATAGAGGTGGCAAAAAAGTCCACAATTATTAACTGTTGCCCAATAATTTTAACAACTCAAGAAGAAGAACAGATACAGTAAATGAGGTACAGTTTTTATTTACAAGTGTTAAGTGCTAAATAAATCAGTAGCATTCATTTTTCTTCCTATTGTTGACTTTGTGAAAATAAAACAAGGAAGAGGAAAACTCCGACTGGATTTTGAGGGTTGTAGCCAATAAACACAAAACATTGAGCCAACCTTTCTCAAGCAACAAGCCTTTTGGCTGTTTGTCTTGTTGAAGTATTATTTAAGGTGTGAATGTTTGACCACTCACTCGCTCTTTCAGCCAAGTGTTCCTCTGAGCAATCTGTCTGAATGTCAGACCCTGCTCAGCCAGAGGAAGCAGGAGATGATTTGTTATTCTCTCACTAACTTCTCTTTGATGAAGGTGATTCGTATGTATGGAACTCTTTCTATTATTTTGACTTGGAGCTTTATCCATCATTGCAATCCCACTGTAAGGGCCTACCTGGACTAGAACCCCCTCTTTCCTCTTTCCTCTTGTTTTGCCCTGGCAGACTACAGAAATTCTTTTAGGAGGCACTGACTCTTGAAGCCCCTGTTTTCCTCAGCTATTCTATTGCATTTCACCTACCAGGGCCTCATTCGACAATGTTTTGCGTAGAAAGCAAAGGCATCAGTGGAATCAGTATCAGGACTGAACAGCTCTTCCTGTGCGGACACAATACAGCAGGAAGTTTGCTAATAGCCTCTCCTCTCTGCCACTCGTCCCACACAATCATACTGTAAGATCCTGGGCCTCGCTGCTTCTCGCCATAATCATAAAACCACTCACAGACACTTTATCATTTGTCTGAGAATGATCGATATAAGCTTAATCAGTCATCTGCTCAGGCTTCCAAGTTCAGCTGTGTGTGTTTGTGTGTATTTGGCGGAGGGCAATTAGTTCCACTCAGATTCCTTGCGGAGGATTGTGATAAAGAGGCCGTCAGTAAATACATTTGCAGACAGATTTGCTTCTGCATGACTTGCATTTTCTGCTTCTCCATCTGCATGTTACAATGCACGTGTAACTTGGCATCTGACAATGACCATTTTGAAGAAGTCCTTTCCTGGAAGTCCTAGACTGCTGTTTGGGCAGAGAACTCCCAATTCGAGAAGCTCTACACTGAAAGCACTGTGTTTGTTCGTCCACTCGCCATCTTCTTGTCAAATTGAATTATTGGATGTTGACGTCAGTGGTTGAGAAAGGAACCCTTTTTTTGCTAAAACACGAGTGTGCGATCAGCTGTGGCCAGGAGTTCACTGTGTTCTAGAGGGGTAAATGAAAAGGATGAGGGCAGAGTAGGACATGAGAAAGGGGATAGGGATGGAAGGATTGGGCTGAGATTACCATATCAAACCTTATCCAAGAGTCTATTTCTATTTTTAATCCGAATTGATTTTTCAAAGCAGAAATTGTGGTAAAACACATTTCTTTTTTTTTATTGCTGCAAACAACGAGTCATTCATAGTCTCCTGACCGGTCAAACCTGGGGCACTAAGCCGAGCCTCGTCCTAATGTGCAACATTATTAACAATAAACACTTCATTTTTTCTGAACTATTTAAATGAAACCAATGATATAAATAATCAAAAAGGCCAAAGGCTTCTTATTCCCTGTCCGCTGCTTTTTCTTTCCACCATTTTTTATGATCATTGCTGTATTGACTGTAGTAAATAGGTCAGTGATTATCACTGGTCAGTTCAATGTTGCTGCTTATGATAACCTATCAAACTGCAAACACACAAAGTCATCAGAGATTGCTTGGTGAATTTGGTAATGTTAAAGTGTATTGCTTTATTTTTTTAACCTTTGTGTGCACATGTGGCGCTGTGGCTGAGGATGTATGAAGATTCAATCATCTGGACTACAAGTTTCCTTTCATTTATAGTACAGCATTATAAAATTGCGTTGTTTAAGCATATACTGTATATTAACCATGGACGCACAGGTTTTGATTTACTTTGAATATTGAATATTTCAATATTTGAATATTGCTTAAACACAATCATCCGTTTGAGAGGAAATAGGCTGTAAAATATATGTAGATCCAAATCAAACACTGATAATAGAACAAGGAAACAAAACTTACCAGACGGAACCAACCCACCATGAGTGAGTGTGTCTTTTGATGAGTTTGTGATACCAATGCCTGGCAGCTGCCAGCCCACCATCTCACCTGAAGCAGTGTCCTCAGCCCCCATGCTGTTGTTAAGTGGGCAGACCTGCTAAGCTAGTGTTAAGCTAATAACATGTTATACAATTCCTGTCTCGACCATGCTACTCTAACTCAGCACAAAGCTCCAGACATGACTGAGCTATAGCTTCAGAGCTACTTACTGTGGGGGTAGAAGTAGTGTGCTTCATACCATATAGGTTGTCTTATTCACAGCCTCAGACATGACACAGAAAATAGCTATTTAGAAAAAAAACTCACGCCCTCTGTTAAGCTAAAATGTGGGTATTGAAAGGTGACAGCAGCTGTTTAGGGCAGCACCATTTTTCTGATGAGTTCAGTGGAAACAGGATGGAGAAACCACTTTTTTCAAATTCATGATGTCTGCATCTCTGATTAATGGATATGAAACTGTTCAAAGTGCTGTTGCCCTAAGACTTTATACCTGACGAGGGACCATTGCTGCACAGCAGACGTAGAGCTTTGGGCTTTGCAGCTGAGGTTTCACTTGTGGCTTCACCTGATTTAAAACAGCCCTGCAAGTAGATGGTGTTACGTTCTCGAAGGGATTTTCTCAGCAGATGGGTTGACATTTGAGCAGCTCTTACCAGCAAGTCTGCCAGTATATTTCTGGCATATTGTCCTCATTTCTGCAGGTACTTGGAGAGGAGAGGAGAGGAGAGATGAAAGGAGATAAATTGAGGAGAAGCAAACGGAGTGGGAAGGAAGCAGAAGCTAGGCAAATAAAGAAAATGTGAGATTAAGAGGAGTGAATTATGAAGGTGACTTTTCACACTTCTTTCTCCTCTTCAAGAGGTATTGGAAGTAAAGGTGTAGCCGAGAAGTGAGAGAAGACTAATAAAGCAGAGGAAGGCAAGGAAAAGTCGCACTGAACACTGTGGCCTTTCAGCGGTGCCGCCAGTGAGGGAGTTTAAACCGGCCCAGTGTGTGATCCATGCCCACTCTGTCACACACAGCCCCTCTTTCTCTGTTTCTTAAATAGCCTTCACTCAAACACAGACCGCTGCTCTCTCACACACTCTCACACAACCCAGATGCCTGTGCTACAGCCACTTTTTAAGTCATGAAGTGCCCTCTAATGTCATTTAGTTGCAGCAGTCACACGGCAAAGTGAACATTACTTTTATTTAATTAAGTGTGTTAGGTGTGACATCAAGGATTAGTGCTTGTAGCTAAAGAGGGGCTGTCTGGCAGTCAGGGGGTTGGCAGATGAGTTGAAAGCTAAATTTGTGGCATCCACTTGGCTCACGGCGCTGCGGCTTTGCATTCCATGCCTTTTTCACCACCTCACGACAGCCATGTTTCCAGGCAGGAAGTCAGCGCTGCTTCCTGTCACAGTCCTCTTTCATGTGGTCACTTCCTCGTGTTTTGCCAGCACTGCTCTGTTATGTTAACTCAGAGAACAAAGGTGGTGCTCCATGCGGTGGGTACATGAACTAGCCTTCAGAGATACAGTGCTCGAGCTCCTGCTTGTTTTCACAACACACGTTGTGGTACATTATCAAATACAAAAAGGGCTTTTATTCAACAACATTTAACATGTTCTTTTGATTGCATGCTAGTTTGTCCTTAGATTATCTGTTGGGGGGGTGGCAAACTCAGTTATTTAAAAGAAACTTTATTTTTGGGATGAGACAGTGTTATTCCTGTTATTCCTATTCCACTTTATATTTATACAAGATAAAGGTGTCCTCAAGCTTCCATTATCAGGTTTTGGGTTTTGTTACTTTGCTGAGGAATGTTGATTGTGATGACTAGCTGGCTGGGAATCCTGCCTTTACTATTTCCTAAGAGATACTAACCCATTGGCTCTGATTAAGATTGAACTTTGCACACAGTGATTAGCTGGAATGTTAAGATTCCTGTGCACTGTGGCCTCAGATAAATTAGTGTCAGATATAGTCGCAGGATTCAAAAGAAACAGGCACAAGATTGAATGTATTAAAAAGAATAGGAACAACAAGTCATATATTCCTCTCATGCATTCATGTCTGCATTTGTTTTTCTCTCTTGGTGGATGATTATGCACTGATGGTGTGTGTGTTCATCTCATATCGCGTGTGTTTGCAAACCACACTGACACTGACTGCCGTAAAGTGGGTAACAAAATCAAAATCATACTGTGCTGCTGTTTGTCAGGTCGTTTGCCATTCCATTAAAAACATCAGCTGAAGCACGCACACACGCACGCACACACACACACGCACACACACACACACACACACACACACACACACAGTAGGAGACAAGGGTTTTCCATTGGCCACACCAGACACTGTCAGCCACACTGCCCACATGGCACTCCTTTTTCTATTGCATTCTGGTGTTTTTCCATCAGAGCAGGGTTCCTGTCCCTTTTGCGTCTAGATTTATAATATCCTCCATCACCACAACACCCAGCGTACTGACTGTGACGCAATACAAACCAGAGCCTTTGAAGTCAGAGATTTGTGATTTTTTTTCCCTTCTTGTCATTGCCGGTATTTTGGAAAAGTGAACTATGTTCATATTTTATTCTCACATCATTCAAATATTTCAGTTTTTTTTCCAGTCTTTGTAGTTAACCACAGAAGTGAACCATTCTGGACAATTACAAGAAAAGAAAAGTGAAATATATTAGAAGTCGTAAATATTGATTATTGCTGTTTATTGACAAAAGAGGAAAGGAGATTTAAAGCTAATTTACCAGGTTAACACCAACTTGACTGTGGTTTCTGGAAAGCAGATGTCTGCAATTTCCTGTACTTTCCAAATGGTAATGGGTTGTTTTTTTCTACATTTGTTTTTGGGGTTTTTTTGGGGGGGTGTTGGGAAATCATATAGAATGTCAATTAAAAAATTCAAGAAATGTCAGGTAAAACCCGTTATAGCCAAGTAATTGGGGCAGCAGTGGCTCAGTGGTAGAGCAGGTGGTCCAATGATTCAAAATCGGTGGTTTGATTCCCGCTCCTGCGGGAGTCATTTGATGTTGTGTCCTTGGGCAAGACACTTTACCCTCCTTGCCTCCAGTGAGGCACTCGTTGGTGTGTGGATGTGTGTGATTGTTCCGATGGTGATCGGAGAGGCACAGATTGGCAGCCACGCCTCAGTCAGTCTGCCCCAGGGCAGCTGTGGCTACATACGTAGCTTACTTAATTATTATTATAAGTGCTGAAGTTTTGAAATAGGATTTTTTTTTCCTGTTGCATTGATAAACAGCTCCAGTTGCCCTACAGTCCATGAGAGCATCGTTG
The DNA here is from genome assembly GCF_040054535.1 of Antennarius striatus. NCBI lineage: Eukaryota > Metazoa > Chordata > Actinopteri > Lophiiformes > Antennariidae > Antennarius > Antennarius striatus. The sequence continues at coordinate 15,281,628 of NC_090781.1, read as the reverse complement.
TATTAGATGCTTCACAGTTTTCCACATATTTTCAGCTGGGGTCAGGTCTGGACTGCAGACGGTTCGGGCTATCTTACTCTGAAGCCGGATTCAGAGAGCTGTGTTGAATGCGTCTTCACTGTCTTGCTTAAAAAAAGCAGGGAGATCCCCGAGAAAGATGTGGTCTGGATGGAAGCAGTGTTCTGGACCTGTTGCCCATGGCATGGAAACTGGTATTTGACCTTTGTGTTCTATGTTCTCTGTTTTATAAGTGGTGCTGCCTGAAGGTCAAAGGTCATGGACACTCATTATTTTTTTGTCCTTGACCTTACATGTAGAGATTTCTCCATATGCTCTTAATTTTTTTGATGTTATGAATGGATGGATGGATGGATGGTAGACAATGAAAAACATCAAATCAACTTTTTTATGGAGCACCTTTGATATAAAATGCAACACAATGTGCTTTACAGATTTAAAAACAATAAATGCAATTAAAAAAGAAAGTACTATCAAAGGTAAACCCCTCCCTCCCAACCTTCATACCAGGCACACACGCATGCATACAAAATGAATAATGTGGCATGGTGCTTATGATCAAGGAAATTGAGAAGCTTGTGGAATAGCACCCAGGCCTCCTGACTCTGACAGACAGTTGGATGCCTACATGGAAGGGAGGACCCCCCACCCACCTGGCCCCCAACGGACCCAATGACATCAACCCTACCAGCAGACTGGACACTGCTCCCAGTGTGGCAGTATCTGCTCTGTGGTCCCTTCACATGTTGTACCAGTCCTTAGTGTTTAGTGTGCTGTCCTACGACATTGTGTTTTGGGGTGGTGGGGCCATGAAAAGGGATGGAGAATGCATTAACAGACTCATCTGCAGAGCGGGTTCAGTGGTCGGTCAGAGCCTAGACTCTGTGGAGGCAGTTCTGGAAAGTAGGACCATGTCCAAAGTCAGAGCAGTCCTGGGGAACGCTAACCACCCCCTGAACACCGCCTTCTCCCAGTAAAGGAACTCCTTCAGTGGTAGACTGCTGTCACACAGCACCTCAACAGAGAGGTTGAGGTCCTCCTTTGTGCCATCAGGGGGTACTATGAATCCCTCAGGAGAAGAGGGATGGAGGTGACTAGGTCAGGAGCAAGCAGATGAATGGAGTGGAGGAGATGGCTTGTGTGAGACTGCGATGCAACCAGGGTTTTTTTAGTGCAGTTGGGATGATGATGTGTCATACCATGTAAGATGGATCTGCCTTTCTCACCATGTGGACCAGATTAGGCTGTCAAGTTGGGTAGTATATGTCCTATAGTGTCTGTGTTTTCTCTTGGTGCGTCTATTTATCTCGTATTTATTTGTTTGCATTTATATCAGCTGTGCTGACTGGCTAATGTACGAATTCAGAAGTGTGTTCGAATGTATAGGAGCAATGGATACAGTATCTGTCTGTCTGTCTGTCTAGCTATCTAGATAAGTGGCTAGCTAGCTAGCTAACTTGATAGCTATCTATGAAGTTACCTAGTTAGTTAACCAGCTAACTATCTTTCATCTATGAGTACCTTGAACAACCTAGCTGAAGCACTGTAGTAATTATTTGATTGCAAGGCTGTGCTGTAATGAAGTCTCTACTACACTGGTCATCAGGATGATATATGGCTTTGACATCTACATCCCAGCATTTATGTTTACATTGCAGGAATTCCTTGTTGCAGCCCAGCTGAAATTACCAGCAGTCTCAGCAGTCATGGGAAAAACAGACTCATGACCAGACTTTGCTCCTCGCCTTCTGTCAGTGTTACTGATGAACAGGAGAAGGGGCCTAGTTTGCATGATCCCACAGATTATGCAAACTAGACTGAGATGACTGGCTGAGGCAATCAGGTTATTTGATTTTGGAATTTCATTCATTTGTGAAGGCCCAGTGTTCAGAAGAGCTCCTATGCTCTCTAGAGCCTGAGGTTCTCCAGTGAGGAGAGGAAGTGGAGAAAAGAAGAAAGCAAAGGATAATATTTGATAAATGAGCTTTAAATTATCTGATAATTACCTGACATGCATCCACCAATTGTACACACAACGTTCTATCAGTGAGTCGGCCATGAAAACAGTTGTATGATGTCTGTGAGGGGTGGGACACAGAAGTATTAAAGTTATCCACAGCATCATTTCAGTGTGGGGACAGAACTCACTTGCAAAGTGATTGAAAGCTCTTGTTTAGAAGTCAGGGAGGACATAATCAAAGACGTTAACAAGTTGTATTATTGGAATATAATACAACTTCTTAACACTGCCACATTGTTTAAACAGTGTGGCAGTGGAAATATCTCAGCTTTTTCTGCTTTAATTGTAACCTATGTTTTTTAAAATTAGTCCCTGCAGCAACATTAAATGTTTAATATTTTTTGATAAGCATAAAGGTCAGGCGTTTGTGGTTTCCATTTTATCAACTGCAAGAATGTTCTCAATGTGCATAAGGCAATAATTGACAGGAATGAGAACTTGATGTGGGTTAAATTGGGATAAGATTTCTGAGTTAAGAAGAGACTATAGAGAGGAGGAGGAGCTGAGGTGAAGGCAAAGTCGAGGACAGACTGTGAACCAGATGTGAGGCGATGACTCACAGCAGGAGCAGGCTTGATGACGTTAGCCACTGTGCACACTAAGCTCTGCATTTGTGTGGACTCCGGGACTTCCACCCTCTCTTCCAAAATAACAAGCTTTACACATGCACAGTAACGTCTGACCAAAGCTCATTACTTAATGTCATTGCCTGGACACGTAACAAAATAATGCTAGAGTATAAATTGTAATCTGGGGAGAAATGGTCAGTTAAACAACACTTTGAGTTAGACTTTGAAATTCAAAGCAGGGTAAAACTCAAAACAGGAAGTTCCATTGAAGAACAAAAACGGTGTCTTGTTTATGCAGTTTGCTTAGCAGACGTTTGCTCAATATTCTTTCTCTTGTTTGCTGTGTTTTAACAATGCTTCACTAGCTCCCCGCTCAAAAATTAGTTTTTCCACTGGGGGTGTCACTTAGCAACGTTAGAGCACACTATTAATGTGTCTGTAAGAAGCAAAGATTAGTCTCTTTCCTCCCTTTGATTCTGTGCTGTTTTAGACACACACTCAGGTGGAATGTGACTGTTGTTATAATGGTGTTTCAAAAAGCCCACTCTATTTTTGGGAAGGAAATAAAGGCCCACATGTATGCTGTTTCCAGATAAGCAAGTTTGCAGTTTGGTCATTCAGCTGCCAGGTTGTACTGCTCATGGTTTCACCTTGTGGATGTCTATTGTGTGTATGTGTTGCTTTGAATTACAAATTGTTTTGATGTTGAGTGACCTAAAATTCCCTTTTTCTGCTCTGTAAGTGAGCCATTTACCTCTGTGTGTTAATCTGCCGCTCACCTATCTTTTGTATTTTCTCTCTTCCGCTCCTCCAGAATTCCATCAGACACAACTTGTCGCTGCACAGCCGCTTTATTCGCGTTCAGAATGAGGGAACGGGAAAGAGTTCGTGGTGGATGCTAAACCCAGAAGGAGGGAAAAGCGGCAAGTCCCCAAGACGCAGGGCAGCATCTATGGACAATAACAGCAAGTTCACCAAGAGCAGAGGAAGAGCAGCTAAAAAAAAGGTAGTTCTATAAAATATCTGCCCGATTGGACCATACATCACCGTTTCTCTTTATTTCAACTAGCTATCTACGTTGTGCATTTTTCAATTACAGTATCTCTGAAAGGGTTGGTGGTACATTACATTCATTCATTGTTTTTTAAGTCACTATGTTCATAAATGTACTTTGAATATTCTAAATATTGTCTCATTACAGTCTTTAGCAAGAAAACCTTCATATTTCGTGTGCCATCCACTGTTCCTTGGACAATATTTCCAACTGAAACATATGCTACATTGACTACCTCTGGCACACACACAGTAATTTGTCACTATTGGTGCACTGAAATTTTTTTATCTCCCCACAGCTGTCCATGCAGGGTGGCCCTGATGGAGGTGCAGACAGCCCAGGTTCCTACTCCAAGTGGCCTGGCAGCCCCAACTCCCACAGCAATGATGATTTTGATGCTTGGAGCAGCTTCAGACCTCGAACCAGTTCCAATGCCAGCACTCTGAGTGGCCGCCTCTCGCCCTTCATGCCAGAGGATGACCTTGGGGAGGCAGACGTGCATATGGGCTACCCAGGAGCCCCAGGGACCAAGATGACGGCCACATTGCCCAGTCTGACAGAGATGACAGGCTCTCTTGGACATAGTTCTGAGAATGTCATGGAGAACCTTCTGGACAATCTGAACTTGCTCTCGCCCAACAATTCTCAGGTTGGAGGGGCGACAACCTCTGGCTCTTCCCAGTCCTCCCCTTCTCCTATGATGCAACCGAGCCCTGGGTACACACCTTATAGCTCCAACAACATGGTTTCGCAGCCTCAGCAGGAGTACCGTAAGTGTGTGTACGGCCAAGCAGGGATGAACAGCTTGTCGACCATGCCACTGCAGACACTGCCTGAGAGTAAGCCCAGCTTTGGGTCCACCATCAACCAGTATGGCTGTGCTGCAGGGCTTTTAAAGGAGCTGCTGACAACAGATACAGATCAACATGGAGAGCTGATTCCGTCAGTGGACACTGTGGTCTCTCAGTCTGGGGGGAGCTGTATGCTGCCTCCATACAGCAGCAGCCAGCATGCAGTCAAACTAATGGTAGGAGGGAACAGTCACCCACATGCTCTCTCTCACACTCACCCCCACAATGTGCACAGCCAAGCCCCAGCCACATCACCAGCTATGAATGGCCGCTTGCTCATGCCTTTGAGCCACAGTACCACACGCTTACCTTCAGCCAAAAGTCCTATGCAGATGCCCTATGGCATCTCCAGCCACCTCAGCGGAGGATGCATGCCTGGTAGCTTCTGTCCTCTCAACACCAACGGGTATGGCCGCCCAGGCTTACCTCAGCCCTCACACCCAGAGAAGCTGCCCAGCGACCTGGATGACATGTCCATTGAGAAATTTGAGTTTGACATGGAGACAGTCCTTCATGATACTCTTATGGACGGAGACTCCCTGGACTTCAACTTTGAACCAGTGGTGACCCAACAAGGTTTCCCACATGGTGTGAAGACCACCACACACAGCTGGGTGTCGGGATAGAGACTGTAGTACGGCAGAAGTTCTGCTTAACTGTTTTGTTGCTCTTGATGTTCAGTAAACAACACAACTCATTTGATACAAGAAGGTGCATGTCAGGATGTTTAATACTCATCCTTAATTTACCTGCTGTCTCTATACCATCAACATTTCAAAAATACTTTGTGATCATTTCAGGAAACTGACACTGACTGGGATCCGCTGAGAACGTATTTCCATTAGTGTCTCTGAACTGGTGAAGACAAACAGAACTATTTTTGAAACATTAAATATTCTGTATAAAGTAAGTGCCAAATTCTGCCTTAAAGTAAGAGCCAAACTGAAACAGTCTGGTTTACTCATTAAGGTCACAGATCACAGATAGCAGCAGCACAATCTGAAGAAGTGCCCAAACTCATTATGTTTACTGTTTCCACAATCAAACTTTTTGTATATAAGGTGGAGTGATTTTTTTTTTTTTTTGAAGAATATGAAGGTAATCTGACTAAATGGTTTGTGGACTGACATGATATGACAGATGTCTCAAGGGATTCTTGGATGTTGTTACATAATAACTCACTTTATTATTGCCTGAATGTACATAGTGATCATCCAGTACATAATATCAGGTCAGATAGTGTATTTTTTAAGACTGTAAATAGTGTTTACAGAGCAAAAATTACGGCAGCACACGAGCTCACAAAGAAAAACTGGATGAGATTCTCTAAACACATCAGGTGGACAGATCTGTGCTTGAGAATTCCTCTCAATCAAGCTGTAAAAAAGTGAGACACTTTTGGATTTATTGTACATACATTAAGAATGTATATTAAAATGATGTAGTAGATGTTAGATACATAGTATATATTTGAGATCTAAATTATTTGTGGTTGATGTAGATTTATGCTCGTGCACAACCTGCACTCATACATCAGAACTGTTCCGAGTCATTCGTCACTCTGAACCTTAATACCACAGGGGCCTATTTATTGTGCCTAATAACGTAGATATCAACCACAGGCTTGAAGGGTTTTATATTCTAGATGTCTATGGTCCAGAAGATAATCAAATCCAGCAGGCTTGAAGATATGTGCCGTGAATTATTTATTTCAGTTCCCTGCTTTCACTTTTTATGTGAAGGCTAGACAAAACGAGTGGTGATAGATTGTTATTTTCAAGGTGACCCTGAAGCTCTGCGGTGCTGTGAATGTTGAGAGGTCAGGGCAGGCTTGTGGATAGAATTTGTTTCAAGAGACCAAAACCTGCCAGTCATTGTCCCTGAAGAGTAAGCACTCTCTCCCCCACAACAGTCGCTTTTGTCCCAATGAGCCTGTTGATGCTGCCATTAGGAAAGCTTCTCTGTTTATACTCCACTGTCACTCTACCCCTTCTACCTCCACCTGTCTTTTTAAACTTTTGATATAACAATCTATTTTAATTCTTTTTTTAAAGCTGCCCCCGAAAAGTGCCACTAAGTGTTAAATATCTTATCTAGCTTGTATATTTGCATTGTCTTGCTTGCTTCTCTCAATTAATGCTGTACTAACTATGAACTCGCCAGCTTGTCAGTGGGTTGTTATGCAGAGTCACAAATCATGTGCACAGTTGTTGCTACCTTTGTGTACATGGTGTCAAGCTGAAAACATGACTGCTTCTCATGATGTTGACTAGTTCAGTGGTTTGAAGATCACAGACAAACTGAAAACAGCCTTTTCAACAGTAGTGTTTAGTCTGTGATTTATCCAGACACCACATGTGTCGCTGGGTGTCTGATCATGTGTTGTCAAGGCCTCTGAGTGCAGTTTTTTATTGACGTCATACTACTATTGAGTTCACCTCTAACTGGAGGCGAGAGCTCTTTAATTAGTTTTGGTTTGTGGTTGAAATGAAAACTTGCATACTCCAGACCAGTAACGGCACATAGTCTGGCACTATTGACATACATGTGAAGGGGGCCAGAGAGCAAGGCAAGTTTGAGTCAAATTAAATTCTTAAAATTTCCGAAGACTCTGCAGGAGAAGCTGATGTTTTGCATTTTGTGCCAGTTTCTTCTCCAAACATGCCATGGTATATATGACAGCCAAATTTGCTTTGAAGTGCAAAAATGATATATTTAACAATTTTATGATGTGATATGTTAAGAATTAAATATATTTGTGCCGGTCACTCAAGTCAGGATAAATTGTTATGAATCCATGTAGTCAGTGTCATAGGGTTCACTCTGAAAGTTTATGAGCTATACTAAGTAAATTATGTCTCTACATCTTTAAATGATTGAATCTATGCATTGTATTTCTTAATTTTATGTCGCTGTTTTATTTTCTTTGAACTCATAACAGAGATATTTTATTGTAACATAGCGCTGTGAGATAATATGGTGTTGTTGTCAAAACTCATTGTTCCGGATAACTATATGGGGAAATAAATGAAGTTTATTTAGAAAAATAGATCATGTGATTAATATGCTAAGCTTTTGTAACCTGACAATGTTGTTTTTCTTGTATTTAGCTACAGATTTTAGAAAATAGCATCAAAAAGCAGATTGCTGCAAAAACTAAAGGTATACTGCGTTTGTAAAATGAGAAAAATAATATTTAGTCTGTCGAAGAAGTCCTGCTCAATGTGTAGATTCTGGACCAATTTTGTAATTTCGTTAGATATTGCACTTTTACTTACATTTTATAACAAAGTGCTCCTCAAGACGAGAGGAAGAGTTCATATTGCATATTTTAAAATAAAAATCTGTTACATTTAACTTATATACAGGACTAGATTGGACTTGTGCTATGTGATTTGCAATTAATAAGAATGTGTAACTTGTTAAATAATAATGTATTAGGACCTGAATAAATGTACTTCTGTGTTACAGATGTGTAAGATTTGTCATTCAACTGCAAAGAACATGTTACACACAGAGGATTTTATCAAAGTACATCCCAGTACACAAAAACAGGTCAAAGTCACTCATGTAGTCTTACAAGGCAATACATATTTGAATAGACCTCAAGGAAAGTCACCAATGGCTATTTGCAAAGTATAAATTACTACTTGACATACAGTAATGTACCATTGACTGTGTGTAATTTTAAAAAAATCAATCATTACTCAACCTTATTAATCATACTTAAAGTTCACATTCTCAATTGAGCATAAAGAATTCTACTTTAAGAGATTTAAACCATGTGGAGAACCTTGTTTCATAAAGAATTCTCCACTTTTGTGCTTCACTGCCAGTTGTGCCGTCTCAGTTTTTCACTATAGTGATTTTTCATGGCTTTTTCTTACAGCCACATTCCGCACCATGAACCCCCTACCACTGAACCCAGTAACCCCAGACTGCAAACTGCACAGCCTCTCTGGCCCCTGTGTCTTTGACTCTGAGTTGTAAGTAAAAGATAACCTATAACTAGAAAAGCCACCGGGGAACAGTCTCATAAATAGCCCTGGCTAAAGAAGTGTTCTTCACAAGACACAGTCTAGACTCATTTCATTGCTCAACTTTTTTCTTCACCATTTTTCCCTCTGTTCTCATTCAGCTTGATTTCAGTGAAGAAAATGTCTGTGAAATGAGCATAAGTAAATACTGTAGATTAATTGAGTCTGTACTGTGCAAACTGATTTGATCCTCATGTAAAACAGTCTGTTTAACCAGCAGTGTGTTGACAAGAGCTAAAACTCATTTCAAAGAGCAGCACAACGTGATTTACCTCCCCTTGTGTTCAGGAATAAACTTTGATGTTTGCATTTCTTTACTGAGCACAGTAAAGTGGGCCAAGGTTTTGGTGTCAGTGTGAAATGGGAGGGAGTTGGAGAGGAGGGCAGGGAGTGCTCCTGTGAGCATAGAGCTGAGGAATGTGGGTGTGGATTTCTGCCAAAGATATATGCGATCCTTATGTTCCCCTGAGTACAAGGACGCAAATATGGTAAGACAGTTGGGGCCAAATCAGGACACAGATGCAGTATAAGGACAAAGTAATATGTCATGGAGTTCACCTTTGCTTGCAGTCCTATTTTTCCCATTCCTCCTTCATGTAGGTCTTTGTGACTGTGTTTTGAAGTGAAAAAAGAGTTTAAGGAGACTCTAGTAGAGTATTCTGAATCGTAGGAGAAATTTAACATCACACCCACAGTATGAGGGTTGAACCAACTTTAACAAAGACTATCAAAATATGGAAACTAATGAAAGCTAATGTAACCAAAGTATAGATGTTGGCTTGTCAAGATATAAAAGCTATTTATGCATTATCCACAAAAAGAAATAAGCGTGTTGTAAACAAGGGAGTCTTTGCTGATTTAAAGTAAAAATGATCTTGCTGTAAATGCAATGCAGTTGACCAGTGCAGTCCTAAAGAAGAGTAAATGAATAATTTAGCTGGCATAAAAAGCTCACCCAAGCACAGCCAGTCACAAGTTTCCAGTAATATCATACTTAAATGGAAGACAAAGAGATCTTTATTGTCCAACATACTTTAGAACATAAATACTATTGTCTGATTAGACTGGGAAATAATATGTTCTAAAAATATTACTATTTCAAAGGAACTCGGCATAGTTAAAATTTTAGAGGAAAACACAAAATAACTGACACTCTATTACTTTGTCTTTTCAAGCTGTCATGTAAGCTTGAACATGTAAGATTTGAGTTGGTGTGTGTGTCTGTGTGTGTGCGTGCGTGTATACTTGTTAGAGGTGTGTCTCTATGGCTCTATGGGCCACACAAATAAGTCTCAGGGAGACTTTGAACCCAAAAGACACCAAACAATTGGGCCTGTAACTAGTGTAGTGCCAGTGTGGATGACAGAACCCATGGGTGGTCACGGGCATATGCTGTACCAGCCTGATGCACTTTGGGAATTGGCACAAGGGAACTTAACATTGTACGTTTATTTCTAGTTGAATCCATCAATCACATTTTAAATGTGTTACACAAGGATACTTTGAGTTTCGCGGGACAACTTTAAATTCCTTTTTTTCCTCAAGAAGATTCTTCAACGAGCCACTACTTTTAATTGATGCATGAGACAGAACAAGACCAACCAATGTCTTATACAATTCAACTAAAATGATAAAGAAGTTCTCTTTGCCACTCTTTTTGTAATCTATTTAATTGGAATGCAACTTGACAGTTCCATGCATCATTCCTTTTCAACAAGTTCTACAACCCAATATGGGCATTTAGTCAACTCAAATTGTCCTTTGAATTGTCCTTCCAAATAGTCAAGTCTAAGTCCCTACCATTTTCCTAAGGCCTCTCTGGTTTAATGGCGTTAGCCCCAAATGAAGCCAATGTAACCCATCCAGTTCCCACAAATGGTACCACTAAGGCTACATAGGCAAATGTAAGTTGCCTATGTAGCTTTAGTTTCCCTCATCTTTGTTCAGTAAAACTGCTAATCTGTTTTGCACCAGTCCTCTTTCAGATAGACTGCTAGTTTGGTTGTTCCAGATGTTTTCTGGTAATCCAGTGATGAAATCTCATTACTATTTCTGACTAATACTGACATTCTTGCCAATCCTAGTCCACCTGGTTGGCTGATGTACCACTCTTGCAAGCCTCCATGATTTTACTGTATTTGGACCAGATTACGTACTTCACTAGTTAGACCAAGTTCTTTTTGTTGGCTTGCACGTTTTCTCTTTTGGTCTACTCCTGAGCCCATCTAGTTACCTTCATTACCTTCTAGTTTTTTCCATGTGACTTTTTTGGTAAGCAGAGGTGACCATTTGGTAAGCATACTGTTTCTATTAAGTCCAAGTGCTTCTGCGGTTGGTTCAAGTGCTGATCTGATGGGAATTTGGGACCAGAAAAAACCACAAAGGTGAACTTAAACGTGCCCTTGTGCACCTTTGAAGTATCACTTATTCCGTGCCCTGTCCCATAGAAAGCAAATGCATGCCATTCCTAAGATACTTCATCACATCATCCTGTGTCAATGCAGTTGTACTTGTTGGCCAATACTCTTCACTGTGAGAAGAGAGACAGCACAGAAAAGAAGTAAAGCAAGTAAAAGAGAAACAGATGTAGCTTAACTGTTGTGTAAGTTGAGAGGAGACAGCTGAGTCTTGGGGTTTGATGTATGTCCTGACTTGACCTCTCCAACAGCAAGCCTAAGACACTCAACAGGGATAACACAGAGATACTGATCTGACTCGTCTCTCGCCCTTTCTCTTTTTATCTTTATTGTTCCTGACCATGCTGCTGACCATCACTTGTTTCTCTTTTCATAATTTATGCTTTGCTGAAATTGATTAACCCCATATGACTTTGGCTTCCAGGTTAGTTACATTCCACATCAGCCTTTGCAATTTGCAGCCTTTGTACTGTGGCAGCTTTGTTGCTCAAAGAGCCCTTATTTAACATTATTTTGGTATCTTTTACAACAACATTATGAAAGCTACATTTACATCATTTATATCTTTTATTTTTAAGAAATTTCCCCTTTGGGGATTAATAAATGACTTTGATTCTGATGTAATGCAAGCAGTCTTGAGAGATGGAGCTACTAGCAGTCTTGTCTGTGAGAGTACTGATGAAGAAATTGTGAAGATTCACAATCATCCAGGTCAAGGTAAGTCAAGAAGAGCAAAGAAAGAGTCAAGTGGACTTGCTTCAGGTTTTTTTCAAAGATGTTTCTCCTCTCATCCAAGAGACGTCTTCAGTTCTAACTGACTCTTAGAGAGTCTGTATACTAAAAGTAATGAACTGATGTTTCATGGATTGACTTGACGACATGGCAGTACCTTGCGACTAACTCCAAACACTTAAAAAAACTAAATCTTTTTCCCCAGCTGATGGTTTCTACAGTCTGTCTGTGTTGCTCAAAGCTGTAGACTTCATGCAGTGGGTGTCTATTCATGGCTGGCTGGCAAAAGGCTCGCTCACAGCCATGTTCCATGATTTATATGACAAAATACTACTCTCCACCCCGCTTTGGTTTGTGGTTGGCTGCAACTGGCATGCGACTCGTGGTATTTCCTTCAGAATGATAGGAAGACTCACACACCGGCATTTCATAGGATAAACAAGGTCTTCTTGAAAGGCACAGGATGTGAACACTGAAGATTCACAGTTAAAAAAGGACAAAGAAGGAAAGAGGGCAAGAAAGGAAAAAAAAAGAGTCAGACATGAAGAAAATAAAACATCAACAGGAGGAAGAAAGAGGTACGGCATGCTGTTTATCTAGCATAATTGTAAACATAACTTTGTATGAAGCATAAATGCATTAGAATAGTTATAGAAGGACAGTTAAAAAATAGAGAAAACAAACCACTGTGGGAGAAGGGAAAATTAAATGACATTAAAAAATAAAATTTTATTAGGCAGGGAGAGAAAGATTACAAAGTTCCTTTGGAATAATGGAAACACTGATGCCAAATGACAGTGTTTGTTCAATTTATTTCACTGTAAATACAGTACTGTAAATAACAGAATATTCCCTGTTTAACATTTACGTGTTATTCCACTGATTCTCTGAGGTCGTAGTCACTTAAACCACAAATGGATAGAACAGTCCTTGACTTTTTCCTGTTCCCCAGAGGCCTACATTGTGTGGACTCTTTTAAAATTAAAACAGATAAAAATCTAATGTTCAATTTCATATACGTCAAATCAGTATTTAATCCATAACCTTTATCAACATGTCACAGTTGTACACTTCAGTTTTGAGCAAAACTTGAAAAACATTAAGCTCCATGAATGTATTTTGCTAGGTTGTGGTATGTGTTACAGTGAATTTTCTGGTTTTGGAACAGTAGCATTTATTTGTATGGTTAACGTCCGACCTATAAAACCACCAATACTGTCTATTCTCTCATTGCTCAAAGCTGTTTTCCAAACAAATGTTGAACGGGCCACTTCAGCCCCTGAATAGAAGACTTTTTGGTGTCAGTTGTCTTCAAAATGTCAATGTTATTTTTGTTAAGGAACACACATGTTGGTATTTATTACTGGTTGGCTTTTCCTTCCATAAGTAATGAGTTTTAAAGTGTTACTCATTACTGACAGGGAATGGGAAAAAGGTAATCAAATGCAACAGATCATTGAGCTAGTGATGAAATTATGCATAAGTGCATTTTGTGTCCCTTTTACTCGCGTCATAAGGTGTTTCAGGCTTGTTTACGTTCTATCCAGGAACATCTCGGTTACCTGATCCCTGGCCTCGTAATGTGCATCCAGGTTACGCGTAGGCGAGAACCAAGTATTAGCAGGACATTTCAAAACAACACCATCAACAACACTCAATGGCTGACAAACACTGAGCGCTGATCCTAACAAAGCAGCATGTGTGTTTGTAAAAGTCTGGCACTGAACTGCAGGTGGAGGCAGTTCAGCTCCATGTTACAGCCGCAAGATATGTCCTATTTCTGTTGCGGTCAGCAATTTGTCTCCGCTAACCAAGATAACAACAACATCATTGTTTTGGTTTGAAGATGTCCTAAATGCCGGCATATCTAAAGTGAATTTCGACAAGAGCCCATTTAGTTTATGATTTCAGGATTACAAGTTCAGTAAAAGAGAACGATTTCCACAAGCTTGTGTTGTGGATGGGGATGATTTGCATATGGTGTTGTTATTGTTGTTGTTATTGTTATTATTATTATTGTTGTTGTTGTTGTTGTTGTTATCATAATTGTTTGTTGGATAGATGGGTAGAGAGACAGACAGAGAGAGAGAGAGAGACAGAGAGAGAGAGAGAGAGAGACAGAGAGAGAGAGAGAGAGACAGAGAGAGAGAGAGATTCCAGATTGATGTCAAACTGGGAAATTCACACATTACAGCTTTCAGACATACAAACAGGACAGCTTTCTTTGTCCAGTTAGCCTGCTAACATTGTTAACATTCATCTACAGCTTCCCAATGTCCTCCCAGCGCAATCTATGATTTGCAAACGCGAAGTCCTTACGTCATCACATTGATTTTTGACTATGTTGGGTGTGTGTGTGTGTGTGTGTGTGTGTGTGTGTGTGTGTGTGTGTGTGTGTGTGTGTGTGTGTGTGTGTGTGTGTGTGTGTGTGTGCGTGCGTGTGTGTGTGTGTGTGTGCGCGCGTGCGTGTGTGTGTGTATGTGTGTATAGATGCTATGAAATTTGTTTGTATTTTGGTATAGGTAAAACTAAAGTAAGAATGGTCTTGTTTCAGTCAGATATATCTTATTTAAAAGTCAAAACTAAAAGGATAGTCATTTGATTTGATTGTTATTTTATGTTAAAGTGTTTAAGTTTTACACTATTAGTTATATGATTTCAATAATCAACATACAGGTGTTATCACTTACTACAAATAGATTCTATAATAATATACCACGTTGTTGTCTGCTTTTAAAGAAATGCTTAATGAGATAAAAAGCAGCAGAAATTTATGACTTCATTAATATCAGCTTTCCTTGTCCTTTAAAAAAAAATTAAAAACATCATCAGTTATATCAATTCTATAACATCCTATGATGTCTTAGGGATAATAATCCTTAATACCAAAGAGAGAAGCAGACAATGAGGAAAAAAAAAAGTAAATGTGGAAGAGATCGACTTTTCAGATCCACAGTCTATACAAAACAAAAACAGTGAGGATAACAAAGACAAAATAACAAATTTAAAATGGTTCCATCTTTTATTTTTAGTATGCATTTCTGACTGACCCAGAGATCCCTGCCATAGACTCACGCAGTGCATCTAAGGAGGGTTTAAACATTACAGGATTAGATGATGCCTTGATTCATTCTCCGCATAATATTGTAATATAGATTGGTATCTAAGGGAGTTAGCACTCTGTTAGACAGATGTGTGCGTTCTGAGCTTCTTACTTATTGACCAAGCTCATGTCAATAAACTGACCTGCACCATGCCAGTTGCACCATATGGAGAGGCCTGGCTGTAATTCATGGGACAGGCCAGGGCATAGTGCCAATGAATTAGAGAGGCGGGCGGCAGGAGACACTTTAATTTGTGCTGCCATGTGCAAAGGCATGCACCTCCAGCCTGGGTCGGTTCCTGTGATTAGGCCAGCCAGCCTATTCTCAGAAGACAGGAGGAGCAGAAAAACATGGAGAAACTAGAAGGGAGAGAGGTCTCTGAGAACAAAGACCTCTGCCAAGGCTAATAGTCCTCTCTTCTTTGACACTGAGATCTGTTAGTGTAAGGACTGCTTATTGATCAAAATCAGGGTAACTTCTTTTGGCTGACGTAATAAAATATGACCCAGGACATATCAAGCATGAAGTTGATGTAATGATATGAGCAACATCTTGAGACAAGCCTGATCCAATATACTGTAGGTATCTGGTTCCTATACTGAACTAAATCCAACCATCCATCCATTTCCTTGTAGACAATCACAATCGGCTTGTCTACAGCTGCTTGTTCGCTTTGTGCTTCATGGGTTTGCTGTAGCCTATCTCAGCTGATTACAGGCAAAAGGTGGGGTACACCCTGGACAAGACACCAGCTCATATCTCCGTTACATGTAAGTTTAAATTCAATAATTTATTTTGAGGATAATAAATTTTGTCATTGGAAATAATAAAGAAATATTCCATTCACAACCTCTACTATCATCATCATCATCATCAGCAGCAGCAGCAGCAGCAGCATCATTATGATGATGATGATAATGATCATAGCTCTGCTACCAATCCTGCTGTGTGTGTGCTGACAGATCTGTTCAGTCGTTGAATCATAACTGAAAAGATTTCTTCAGATGGCAGTTACAGAACATTTTGAGGACTATACTATGATTGAACATATTTCTATGCAGTTGCTGCGGATCAAACTACAGTGTGTGACATTAAAAGGACATTTTGTTAAAGAACAATAACCAACTGAATCAGTGTCTTTGAGAACATTATTTTACACATCTGTCCATTGCAAACAATAATCCTGTTTTTCTTTCCATGTTCTCAACTACTTATGTAATTTTTATGCTGTTGCAAGGTATTAGTTTTCACTTGGAATAAGTGACACCTTTGTGATGTCCAAAATGAAGAAAAACTTATGCAGTGCAACCACCCACCACTATAAATTCAACCTACATCCTGCAGGAAAGCACTGTTCCCGGAACAAAGAGAGCCCATAAAATGGGTTTAGGCTATTGTTATCATCATTGAGTGTTAACCTATTATCAGAGGGTAGAAAACAACAAACATTTATATAATATATAATATGTTTCATAGAGTATCCAGGGATTTGTTTTTGTGCTTCACTGCAAGCATAAAGTCTATTTTTACTCCTCTATCCCTCATCAGTAGAAATTCTGCTTGATTTGAATCAGTTTACAGAGCACAGCATGATGTAAACCATTGCTCAATGTAACATGACATAAATTTCTATTAATGTTTTTTTTTTTTGGGGAGGGGGGGTGTATTTGTTTGACTCCAATTTTAATGGATGGTGATGAAGGCAATATATGAAATTTGCATTCTATTCCTTTGACTTCAGAGCTTTCACTTCTAACTCACTACTAATAATATTTTTTTGATGATCTCAAATCAAATCTTTTTATTTAAGAATCCGGTATAGTATAATTGTAGGGCTGTGGCTTGAGATAAGAAAATTTTATTCCTTCAATTTATGTGGTCCTGGGCCATGGAAGCTCAAATATGTTTTATGGTAAATAAATATTGTTGGTTATTTTTGATGGAAAAGATTGCATTGTTGCCTATGAGCAGGTCAGTGCTTTGCCTGGCAGCCGGTCATTAAGTGCATGAATGTGACAAGTGAAGGCAAGAAAAACGCTGCATAAATGCAACTCTTCAAGCAGTGTCTCTCTGGGCATGTCTCTGATGATCTAATCATGAATAGACAACTACTGTAGTGTAATTCTGGGTATAAATTTGGTCCAGTGGGATGAGTGGTAGTCGCTCCTGGCTCTGGCCGTGAGGGAGTACCTTCACATCTCCACGGTGACAGATTCCCGTGGAAGGAGCAGTGTGGCACATTGAACATGCGGGGAAGACGAAGAAGTTTGTTGTAGGATGAGGCATTCAGGGTTTTAAAAAGGGACAAACTGGTGACGTCTGTAAAAATATGTGTACTACGTGAACCTTGTCAGTACATGTATTATCGTCTTTTAGTAATGTTTGTTTTTTTTGTACATTCAGCTTAATGAATTGAAACCACCTTCAGTGTTGTGTTGCATTCAGTGCTGCACTGCTGCATGCATTCCTATGTTTACAAGAGATGGATTTTGGGAAATAGTGAGATATGACTAAACCTGGGACAACCTGGTCATAGGGAAAGACCTGACTCTCATTAGCGACCTGGGGAGAGGATGGCAATTACCATTCTGTGTCCCACAGGAAGACAGTTGCAACTCTAAAGGGACTTGCTAGGTGTGTGGTACATGGTGCGTAAGCTTCACTCCGTTACTTCATATTAGAGCCTGTTCTACTGATATGCCTGTTTATTGCTATACAGCACTACTGACTATAAAATACCTCGTTATCAGCTATAACTTATCATTTTACAAACATTATAAAGTTTGAGTTTTGTATAGTCTCCACCAGGGATGCTATCCTTGGAGGCTGTATTGAAAGCAAATGGTTTTCAAAGTCAGCTTCTGTTCAGCATGTTATCTATTTCATCCACTATCCAAAAGGCCCCTTTGGTTCTAAGTGAATGGTGGGGACTTCCAGATATTTTGTCTCTTCTGAGGCCACTAGCACCCCAACAGTCTTCAAGGTCAGACTAGAACAGTTGAGTCAAAAGCACAGGCCTTTGAGGACACAAGCGACTTGCCTAATAATGAATCATGTGAGTTATTAGTGTCAGTTTTACTTTATACACAGTGTGAAAGAGGGTGAAATTTTCTGGTAAGACATGCTTAGACTTTATTATATGTGACCGGGAGCGGGTGGTGTAAACCCCCACCTCTAATGAGAGATGGTCATTCCAACTCTAAACAGTTCGGTTTCTTCAGATTCAGCCTTCAAGGATTACAGATCTGGATGGATAAGAATCGAAACCAACAAACATAGTTTTCGTCACTGTTTTCTCAAAAGTCTCCCAGCAGAACTTAGAGAAATGTTATTGATGTAATCCTGGAAAAAGCAGTACATGAATATATTTTGAGGCAATTCACATATAGTGTGGATCCAGGCTTTTCTTCTTTTTTTTTAGGTTTGACAGGGGAAGACATATGTATTTGTTTCCAATCAAGAAATAAGCCTACTGCATTCTAGACAGTTGAAGCAAGTCAAACCACTTCAGTCTCAACAACAATAATGTAAACCAGAGATGCCGTGACAAAAATGAATTGAAGACACATTGTAAAACTTGCAGGTTTACGGTTCATAGATGTGGCCAGAACGTCAAATGACCTCACGTATTCAGTACATTTTAAGGGAACATTCCAGAATACATTTACGCATGCATGTAACCAGCAATGTTAAATTAAGATATTTAGCCCTTTGTGGGGAATAAGAAGAGAAACAACCAAGATGAGTGCTGCTTTTTTTCCCCTCATTTTCGAAACAAATTTTTGGGTCAATTTACTTTTCTGACTGCTTCAGGGTGAATTCTGCTCTGTGATCAGTGAGAGAACAACTTCTAGGCAACTCTTTCTGTCTCTTCATATTTCCAACATAAATCTTTTAACTTTAATGTCCATTCAGCTTTGCAACTTCCTTTTTCTTGATGTGGATTCCATGCTTCCAGTGTCAACATGGCAACTTCTTGCTCAGGTCAATCCTGCTCTTGCAGATAAAACAGAAAGAGCAAGAAGTACAGCACTAGACATCTGTAAGAATGAGATCTCTCTTGCTGGCCTGCATCCATGGACAGCACCCACACTCTGTCTCCTGATACTGAGCACAATCCAAACCACACCAACACATTGGGTTTACAGTCGTGGTCTTGGCTATCATTTGCGTGTTATCACCGGGTTATAAATTGGATACTGTTATTCACATTCATTGGCAGTAAATGCATTTGAGCTGCATGTTAGTAGAAGAAAATTTTGGCTGCATTTTAGCTGCCATTCTTGTGTGACTTGCTTGGTTGTAATCCAACAATACATCAACCTAGCCTTGTGGAAGACTCCAGTGATGGTGTATTGGCAGAGTGTAGACAGGTCAGCAGATGTGTAGGCAGACAGACAGCTAGGCCAAATAAAATGACTGGATGGATTTATTACTGGGCTGCAATAAATACAGATACCAGATTTTAGACCTCCCCAGCTGGATTTGGAGGAAGGAGTAAGTTTGCCCTTAACTGTTTTTTTGTCAGATATCTCAAATGGTTTTTGACGTATTTTGATGGCATCTTGCTCTCTTCAACATTTTAAGATTAGGTACAATTTGCTCATCTCATGATAGGTCATAATCCAAACAATTTTCTTTATCATGGAGATTAATTAATATATTTGAAGGGGGAAATTTGGAGTCATAGTTTGGTAACAGAGAAGGTTAGAGATATGGGGCAAAAGAATATCAGAAATGACATCATGCTGAGATATATTATGGCTAAAAATTGCTTTTTTAAAATGTATTAACTGTATTAGTCACTTTAAAGCCGACCCCTACAGTATTGCTAGTGTTACTCAGGATAAAATATGTGTGTGCATTTTTCTGTTTGTGAGAGATTCAGTGTGTGTGTGCACGAGCGTGATTCAGTGTTGCTAATGACTGCCTTCCCATGAGCTTAATCAAAGATTTGTACATTTAATTGCCGTCAAGTCAGCGCTCACCACCTGCTATGTCTTGCCACACATGTGCTTACCCCCTCTCTGGGAGGATTTCCAGCTCCATCTATCATTCCTGGCTGAAGGCTGAGACAACACAGCCTGCTGGGCAACATGCACTCAGCCGTCCAGCCAGGTCCAGCCAGGCCTGCACAGCATGGGACCCGGAGAGGCTGCTCAGCGTGTCGGGAGGTTTGTCAGCACCTGGAGCTTACAATGCCAAACCATCCCTCATATGATTAAAAACAGACTAGCCTAAAACTGAATAATCCTAGATGAGACGTATATTTTCATTTTCGTCTCTCACAGAACACTCACACGCACAACCTGGCCCTGACATGAGATGCATATCAAAGCAGAGTTCTGCATAACATTGCCAACTGTGCACCTCTGTAGGCCTCACCCTTTCTCTCACGATAACCACTATCACCATGTGTGAGAATCATTTTGTCCCGCAGCAGTCCAGGAATGTGGGCCTGATCTTTTTTCAGTCTCGGCTCATTTTCCCAGCCGATGCCCACACGCCTGGTAGGACATAGCCACACTCCTGCACAAGCTGCATGATGGTCTGTCATAACTGTTCATTCACTCTTCTCAGCTTTGGATTTGTTGGAAGATTACAGTATGCCTGACAGAAATTGGTCTTCCAAAAGCCCGAGCCACTAAGTGAGAACACAGCTATGCATCATGAAGTGGGTTTTGCACTACTGAGATGACTTACACCGTGCAGTTTGCCAGAGAGGATACAGTGTGTGGGGGCTGTAATTGGCTACAGATTCATGTTAGAGGCATGATAAAACATGCTCACCGAGTAATTGCATTAATTCACACATGGCGATATTAACTGCCATTTGGCAATAGTCAACAACTGAGAACTATGAAGGCTGTTGTGAGTGAAGAAGAGGAAGCACCCATGCATCTACCACCATGAGAATTTCAAGCAAGGACCCACACATTCTGAAAGGTAAATTGAGTTTTGGACTGACTCACACAATTTGGGCTTAAAAAAACTGAGAGAAACAGGCCCTTTGATGGTTACTGTCAGAAAAAATGTTTTACATTAACAGTTAAACTCAAAATACTTGCATTACCTGGATGGTGGAAGTGGCCTTAACATCCAGTGTGTTTACTGTACCAATGAAATTATGAAAATGTATGTTCATTTCCTTTTGACATCTACCTATGACACCTACCTGTGTTTGTCAATATTTATATGGGAAAATCAGACATATGAGCACAAGAAATTGGCTCTGGAAGCAGATTTCAGCCTAGTTTCACATGTAGTGTAACCAACTTTTCACACATGATCACACACAGTGTCTTGGTGGCTCAGGTGTTACAGTTAATCTGATCTACTTATACTCATCTCTGAACACTGGTTAATGCCTTATAGGGCTCCAGGCTAGACAACAGAAAACAAGCCTGACCTGTACTGTGGGAGTATGGCTGTAAGTTGGCAAGTCAGAACAAGACTTTTTGTATCCTGTTGTCTCCTGAGGCTCGAGCTCTGCTCCCAGAGTTCCTCTCATGGGGGCCTGAAGCAGGGAACAGGTGGATGTAATGTCTAACTTCTAAAGTCTGTTTCTGCATCTTGAAATTCTCACTTTTAAATCTGTGTTTATCAAAAATATTTTTTCTGCTGCACGCAAATACATCAGCCAAATGGCCATACCTCGTTTGAAACTGATCGTTTGAAACTGATCGTCTGAACTGATTGTCTGAAAACTCTCTTCTCCTTTTCCTTTCAGCTTTTCCCTACAGGGGTCACCACAGTGAATCAGTTGCCTACATCTAACCCTGTCTTCTGCATCCTCTTCTCTCACACCAACTACCTTCATGTCTTCCCTCATTACATCCATAAACCTCCTCTTTGGTCTTCCTCTAGGCCTCCTGCCTGGCAGTTCAAAACTCAGCATCCTTCTACCAATATATTCACTATCTCTCCACTGGACATGTCTGAAAACTACAAACACAATAAAATCTGAAAGGCTCTCTCTCCCTCCCTCCCTCCCTCCCTCCCTCCCTCCCTCTCTCTCTCTCTCTCTCTCTCTCTCTCTCTCTCTTTAGTGGCATCATTGAGTGTGTCCACTTGGAAAGAATGGTCACCATTCTGTTGAAATACAAGGTTTATTTAAAAGCAACAAAACTTTAAAGTACATGTGAAGAAATATTCAATAATGAATAGTAAATAATATTGAAAAACTCAATAAATATAAATGAATCAATCGATAAAATGTCATTCCTAAAAGCGGCATTATGCAACTATAATACAATTTTGCAGCATTTTTTTTCATTCATTCAACTCTCTGTTTTTTCTCTCTGAGCTGTATCCTTTTTTTAACTACATTTTTATTCATTTTTATATTATATCCAAGAATATCAAACACTACAAAGGGATTTCGAAATCATAATAAACAGTACATGTAGTTTCTAGTTTCTTGCCTTGTCCTTAAATCTATGTGTAAGATATTCCAGTAGTATTGAATCAAATGTGATTTTATGCCACTCTGCAATAGTAGGTGAGGTATACTGTATTTAATATATTTAAACTTTTTTTTGCAGGCAGCAAATATAAGGACACTGAGCAGCCATCTTTGTCACAAATTTTTAATATTAGGGCTGGGCACCCTAACAAGTAGAGACTGGGGATCATCGACAAGATGGGTGTTTAGGATTAGATTGAGTCTCTTGATTATTTTGTCTCAATATTGCTGAGTATGAACACATGACCAGATGCAATCGACGATAACTACCCATCTCCACCTGACATTTTGTTTTTCTTTCTGTTAGGTTTTAGTTCATCTTGGGTCTAAGCTGGGGGGTGATCTGCAGCTGATGCAGGATGCTAAACTGGATTTATTTGGCCCTGTTACAAATAGAGAACTCCTTTGTAAGCTGCCATATGTCTTTCCAAGTTGACTCGTCTATCATGAGGTTAAATTCATTATTCCACTTGTGTTTTAGGTCATCGGAAAACACACTACTCTGAGCTGTATTCTGAAGAGAACCGAACCACACAGTCCAGTTTGAAGATTGCACCACCAGAAAAGCGGCTCCACCATATGGCTGCTCCTCAGGGAATAGAAAATAGAGTTCATGATCTCTTTTATATCGGGACAGCAGATGCAATCCAAGTGGTCTGTTTCGCTGACTCACATGTTTGGGCCACCCACGCATGACAGCACCAAGCTAGAATCACCCACTGCTTCCATGACAACCATAATTTAGACCATCAAAACAACAATTTCTTTCATCTAATGCAGGAATAAATCTAACAGGAAGTTACTATCTGGACTCATAACATCATAAATTCTGAATATTTGTAAAGTTTCAGTGAAATAAGGAGCCTGCTAGACAGAAATCAAATGTAAGCTTTGAAGAGAGTTTATACCGTTAAAATCTGTCATCTTGCTTTTATGGGTGTTGAAGCCAGACAATGAAAAAAATTGCGCAACTCATGTGGATCATGTTACAACACAAGTAGAAAAGTATTTGTTAAAGCTTGATCGTCATTTATGAGTTTTATCTAACTTCCTTCTGTGATTTCCTATTCATTTCAAACACGGCTTCCTACTTCTTGATCGGTTTGGAACATTTCACAAGCTGGAGCCAAGATATCACTTAAGAGAAAGTCAAGACCTTTGGGTGTATGAATGGGAGGAAATGGCTGGAGAGTTTACCCTCCGTGGCCGTCATTCAATAATAACGACCCCTTCTCTGCTTTGGTATTAAATACCAAAGCTTGTTTTATCTGCATAGTTTTGATTTGCCTCCAAGATTTGATATAATTTAAAAAAGCTTTCTGTGCTTTTCAAGATTTTAAAACTTTGCGTGTCCTCTTCCCTGATTTGTGAAAACAGGACTGATATGGCCTGGACCTTCTGTTTGTTGGGACAGCTGCTCAGATAATCTGGGTTCTCCACAGGTTCCACGATTCAGTCGGCACTGCTGCGAGTAATGCATGAGAGACGGATGTCTGTTTTTGTTTTTGAAGGTCTGTCATAGCGAGTCAAAGTTTGAGAAGTGTTAAATTCTGCAATAAGAGTTAAATGATGAGAAAGAAGACTACTGATGGACTGATGTTGATTTTGGTGCTGATTACATCCAGTGTTTGCACATTATACAATGCCACCACCATGCTTTCAGTTGGAGGGCGCAACCAAATGCTTTGTGTTTCAAGGTTGTATTTGTTTTTATTGGGGATATCAGTGCGGGAATTACACAATGAAAAGATTGGTTATGCAGTCCTATTTTTGAACTAATATGTTTATATCCAGAGACTGGGAGTTCATCCAAAGCTGCATAATATAGCAGACTGTGTTTATCTGCAATTAGAAATACAAGCAAATTTAATAAATATTGATATTTGTACCAAAGGACTGACATACCACTATGAGCTGGCCTGTAATCTTGTAAGATTTGGCAATATTTCACTTCAGCACATGGAAAGATTACCGGAATAATGCCCTTGCAATATGAGGCATGCAGCTTAGATATTTGAAATACAGCCAGTAAAACCATTTAACTAATTCCCACAATTTCACAACTTTAGCTATTGATGAACATTGTAATTTCCTTTATTCTCCCTCAGGTCCACCTTGAAAAAGAACAACCAGTCTTAGAGATGGCTGTGTGTTTCAGTAAGGATGAGATACAATAAGTAGTGTCACAAACAACATACACATATTGCCTGAAATTAAACATATTTGCTGTGATGACCAGGGTGCAGTATCTATGAGCAGCTACACAGATCCTGAAATAAGGAAGAACAAAAAAAAAAACCCAAATGATCGAAAAAACAACCCCAGAAGTCCCATTTGGAGTGTTTTCAATGTAGGCACAGTGCAATGAAATTCAGCCCTGATGTTTTGTGTGAATGCATTGAAGGCATAATGGAGTCCTGGTTTGTTTCACCTCTATGATAGCAGTGGAGGTAGTAGCAGTGTCAAAAGGCACATCTGTGTGAACGTGAGGTTGAAAGTTAGGCCAAGAAGACTTGGAAAGCAGAAACTAGCATTTAGCAGTTACTGCACAGATGGAGAAAATCTACCAAAAACTGTCCTCAAACTGAAGAGACAGGACATTTAGGAACTCCTTATCATTCAATCAGCGGACAGGATCAAGTGAAAGGGAAGGGAGTAGTTTGTCTTATCATGTTGATGCATTCTTAACAATGTGCTATTCAAAAAGTGGGTTCACACTAAGTCAAAGTAAGTCTAACGTCTAAGTCTAAAAACAATGTACGTTGAATTAACTTGACTCCAGGCTAATTGGAAGATAGCCATTTCCAGTTCTGTGCTGTGTTGTATTTATGAAAGCATTTTCAATACTTTTGGGTTAAACCAAAGCTATTTTAAACTTACAAACAATTACATTGTATTTTTTAATATAGTAAAGAAAAATGTGTGCCAAAGTGGAGGTGGCTAAGGCCAGGTGATGACGTGTACCACATTGGACACTTCGGAAGGAGAGAAAGATCTCTACAGGTTGACTAGACAGAGAGAGCTATCTGTAAAGGAGGTGCAGCAGGTTAGAGTGGTTAAGGATAGAGATGGACATGAATTAACTGGTGATAGCTGTGTACTGGATAGATGGAAGGAATACTTTGAGGAGTTAATGTATAAGGAAAATGAGAGGGAAGGTAAAGTAGAAGATGCTAGGGTGGTGAACAAGGAAGTAGTAGTGATTAACAAGGGTGATGTATATGCCATTTGTAAAATAAAGATTGGACATTTTTTTTAAAAACCCCGAGGTTTTAGACTAGACATTGCTTAAACTCAGCATGGTCCTGATTCAGATAAAGATTTGTAAATTTTTGTGACTCCCCCGTTTGTTGTGCATGATAAAACTAGTATGTTAAAACACAAACACTGTGTTTCATGCAGTCTTAATGAAATGATACACAGCTCCTACTAACAAGGCTCACTAAACTTATTGCTGATTGTCATGAGATTTGAGTTTTTAAAATTAGTTTCAGATAATAAGGCTTTTTTTTTTTTTACAATTTTTAGTAGACTACTGCTTGTTTTTAGATTAAAAGCAGCTGAATCTGTACCACAGATAGCTGACAATCACACATGTGAGTTCTATTAACAAGAGTCTAATACTTTGGTCCAATGCTACTGCAGTATTAGAATCAAACAATAGTCCTGCTGTGACATTGTTGTCATAAAAAAATTAGATTCTCTGGAATTTTTTTGCTGGTCTTTTAAATTGGTGGCATAATTCATTTTATTTCTGTTTCTTAAAGGTCCCATATTATAAAGTTTTTAAATAGCTTCATTCAGTAGTTTGTCAGACATCAAATTATTTGAAATGTATTGCCCCAAACAGATTTGTGGTACTGAATTTCAACTGTCTCAAAGTTGCTCAAACGAGCTCTACTGAGAACATTAGCACCTTTAAATGCTAATGAGTGTAGCTAACTAATTGAAACTGACTTCACCACACTACCAGTCAACTGTAAGTGTGGTGAAGTCACTGTAAGTGTGGTGAAGTCACACTTACAGTGACTTCACCGCACTTACAGTATGTAATTCCATCATTTACTTCATGGAATCCCAATGTGGCCCGGGTGCAGTTGCTGGATTTATTTGTAAGGGTCAGTGTCAAAGCAAGGGCACTTTTGTACTGACCCTTATTGCTGAAGCAAGCCAAAGTGAAATGGTTTGCACACAAAAACAAACTTGTAGAACAACGTAGCCGGCACATTGTCGATAAAAATAAAAAGCAACCACGGTCTCCTCTGTTCTACTTTGTCTGAAACAGATTTTAAGCACTTATGTTGATTTGTACAACCAACAACTGGGCATCATTTGACCCCTTTAAGCATTGCAGTTTTTTATTGCTTACGTCTGTAGCTTTTCAGTGTATGGTTTTTAACGTGTCTTCCTATGGTTTGCCTAGTTTGAATAATTGTAAAATAACTATTCAGACATCTTTAAGACTTCAGGATATAACACTCACATTTTCCTATTTGAATATATGTAAACTAATGGTAGAGCACTGGGTAGCACTGTCAACTTACAGAAAGAAGGTAACAGGTTTGACTCCATTCTGTGTGCAGTTTGTATGTTCTTCCAGTGTCTGTGTGGATTCCTTCAAATTGTTTGTACATATAAGTTTGTGCATGAGTGGTTGTTTATACTGTATATGTGTGGCCCCACCCTAGATGAGGTGCAAGTCCTTATTCAGGACTTGCACCTCATCTGGGGTGTACCCCACCTCTCGCCCGTAGCCAGCTGGGATAGACTCCAGCAACACCCACAACCCAGAAGGTGGAAAATCAGCTGATGACGAGACGATCACATCACCCTGGTTACTTATGTTGAACGCCTCACATCCTCCACCAAATGTATGAAAGTACAACCTAATATTACTGGTAAATACTAGCCCGTAAAACGGCATCATTCCACTGAGGATTCCCATGGAGTTAAGAAACAAGGGTTGGGACTCGTTTCTCTGTTTCAGCTGCCAGAGCATGACATACTCGATAGACTCGAAAATAAGTCACTTTATCACTTAATTACATTTGATTTATTTTGCTGAAAGTCTGAAGCATAAATTGTTGTAAGAACATCTGAATAATTCAATGAATAATTTCATTAACTTCATGGAATCCCAAAAGTAATTTACTTGTGTTGTTTGCTGGGGCAAACTTTTTCCCAAAATGCCCTGCCTGTTTTCGGTGGCTGTAACTGTGTTGCCTTTATTCTGGATTACAAATCAAGATTCCTCGTATTTTTCTGATGCTATGGCATCATCGTATTTTCTAAAACACACTGCTGCTCTCCTGCGAACTAGGTCATGGAACAAGGAAACTGTGGTTTGTGCAAACCTGTGATATATATCATATAAGACAGGTTTGTGTAAACCTGTGTTATATGATAGTTTGTGTAAACGTGTTATGTTTACACAGGTTTGCGTGAAGCTTCTTCTGCAAGTTGAAGTGAACCTAGTGAACTAAGGATTGTTGATGAATATAAAAATCGTGTTGGACACTTGTTAGTAAAGCCCTGCTATTAAGTTCTTCATGCAGACCTCTCATTAAACTCATATTTCTCAGAAATTGCCATAGAAATAGCTCAGGACTCAAGTAATATTTGATTAACGGTGATGGGACAAATCAGATTATTAAAAACATACTTTAACTGAAAAGACTGTTTTTTCTACCAGTAACCCATTCTACAAGAATTTTCTCGGTGCAGTAAGAAGAAAGCACACTACTTTTACTTCTTTGAGACAGGACATAACCAGAACGAAGGCTTTGCTGCGGCTGATCTGATGACTCTGGTTGTGCTCCTCATCCTGGACTGAATTAGTGAATTTGTCTGTTCCACCCAGACCAGTCTGGCGTGGAGAGTGTGTGGGATGGGATGGCGTGATGATGTCAGGCAGCAGTGTTGTCACAGCCACTCCTGTCTGCTATAAAGCCACTAATCACTGATCTACCTTATTCAGATTGCTCAAAGTTCCCTACTCATGCTCAGTATTATTGTTATGAGTTGTAGGTGACTCACACTTTCCATTGACATCTTACTCATTCAGCTGTTACAATGGGTAGGAGTGACTTTCTGCTGCCAGGGTAATACACACACTCTTACACACACCTCCTGACGGCTCAATTCAGCTGCAGTGGACTCTATCAGTCTGGTTCATAGATCTGTTGGTTTATGAAGCACTGAATGGTGTAGGAATTTTCCACTGAACCATTCACTCCCCTCAAGTCATCCTGTCCCCAGAGATGAAACTAAAGATGTAGGAGCAGCATTCAGTTCTTATGTGCCACACAAAACTCCAACAACTCACTTCTGTCTTCTCCCCGTCCGTTTGCCACTACCATCCTCTGTGACTCAATCAACTGTAATTCAATCAAGTGTAATTTTCTATTTAAATCTTTTTAATTTAAATCCAAATGTTGTTATACTGTTTCATGTTGTTTTTGCATGTTGTCATAATGTATTTTACATTTCATGTGACGCACATCAAGTTGAATTGTTGTTTATGTGTGCGATAGAAATAACTTACTTCAAAGGAAAAACCTTAATTAAAACCCCACCTAATGATAAATTTAGATTCATGAAAAACTTGAAAGTGAAAAAGACAAACAATACTAAATTGTGACCACTCCCCACCCCACCCCGTTTTTAAAAAAAATTTAATCTCACTCTCTTTTTTCTTTATGATTCTTTTTTTTTTTTTAGCTTCATTACATTTTTTTCCACAGGCAGTTAGTGAGGGTCGGGTAAGAGTTAATAGAAATAAGAGTTGATTAATGTCTTAACCACGTGTTTCTTTTGACGAGCTCATTGGCAAACTCCAAATATTCTTTTATGTGATTTTAATGCAGGTGTAAAGCCAAATCCAAACAGTGACTGTTGGGTTAAATAGTTCAGAGATGTATCACTATTACAATTGTATAATCTGTCAGCTGAAAGTCATGACTCAGAGAGTACACATTTGGTATTGCCGTTCCCAAATGGAGAGGTAGCAAACCTCAGAGGAGAAATGATGAGACAAGCACGGCCTCTTGCCTCCTGAAGAAAACGTTTCAGTTGACGGCTGTCCACGCGTTCTGTGTCTGAGCAAAAAGCAACCAGTGGATGTTCATCTTCTAAAATACATGTCAGAAATGAACAAGACAGCCCCACAAACTACAGTCACCCGCAGTGAATCCAATTTAACGGTCTCACCATGTGCTCAGAATACAAATTGCAAATCCATCTGTCACATCTGGAAACAAAGTTTTCCTTTGTTTTCAGCTCATGGTCTTTTGATTGTGGTAAAAATAAAGGTCAAGAAATCATAAAAGAGACTACATGCTGATGTCAGCTGCTTCCACCTAAAATTCCAAATGCTTAATCTGCTGATTGACTGCTGACAACATACTGAAATTAATTGTGCTGATCACATATCAAACGTCACACACATGACGGTACCTGGTGGCTTTGTGTGTCCAGGTCCTAAAGGGTGTTAAAGTCGGTTTTAAAACACTGAAACCTCAGGACAGTGTTGACTCAGAAACACTGACGTCCTGAAGATTTCGTGGTACAAGACGGTGAAATATTTCACATTTCATCTGCAGTTATTTTCAATCAATCAATCAATTTTTATTTACATAGCGCTTAATCACATCGTCAGACATTTCAAAGCGCTGTCAAGAGAAAGTGTACCAAGGGGGCGGCAGTGGCTCAGCGGTAGAGCAGAAGTCTTCAGACCAGACATCGCCCAGACATCGGCGGTTCGAATCCCACTCCCGCTAGACATCCTCGGACCGTGAGCTGACAATGGGAGCCAGCTCACCTCCAGGCCACTGCCGAGGCGCCCTTGAGCAAGGCGCTGTCCCCCCCCCACAAGCATGCTCATTTGGGGCGCACCCCGAAGTTGCGACCCTTCGCTCTGCCTTCCCATGTACTAACAATTGTACTAACTGCATGCCTACAGGCCCCTAGTGTGTGTTGTGTTTGTTCAGGGGCCTGTGCACAACTTTGTATGCATGGTTTGATACATATACGCATGTAAAAAAAGAGTGTAAGGATCATTTCCCCATAGGGGATCAATAAAGTTGACTTTCTTCTTCTTCTTCAAAGTGTGTGATGTTGTGATTCTCTGTCACTAGTTAAGCTTCCTTAGTGTGGGTGTGTGTTTGACTTCACACTATGGGGAGTCAGCATACAGGCCCACTTCACGTGGTTCTGAAGGTGAAGGGCTATTAGGGGAAAGGTGAGTATGGGACTGCTGCTCTGGGTTACTTAGTAACTGGTGCTCTCTCCTTCCCCTCTCAGACCATGCACAAACCCACTTTGTCTTTGCATTAATGTAATCTCTCCTCTTTGGGTCTTTGTTTGAGAGAAAAATTCATAAACCACATAAATAAATGAACAATTTAGTAGATAACTGCGTAAAATATGTCAACAGGTCAAATTCTGTAATGCCAGATTTTGGAACTACAAAAATGCTTTAATTACAGGGAAACATACATGTGCTACCACCACGTATTGTCACTCTGTGAACCAAAAAATATCAAATAATTTTAAAACAGTTAAACAACCAAAGGAAATTTTTTTAAATGTGACTTTAGGTGTGTCAAAAGTAAAATACTAGGAATGCACAGAAGTATTGGACTTCACCAGTTTACCATGAATATACAAATGTGGTATAATTGATGTTAGGATGAGACAATGACACTAAACCGTAACCTAGAACTACAGTGATGGAGTACAGCGCCAGAGCGGATGCTGCCAGGTTTGATGGACGTCTGCCTCCTATCATTGCATCCTCTCCCAGGCATCCTGGCTTCAAAACACCACAGAGTTAATCCTGCTATAGCTTGTGCTCACATATATCTTTGTTTATTGTCCCTGAACAGAGACACATAAAAGTTCTGTGACCAGCTTGGTGGCTGTGGCCCACACCACAAGAACAACCCTCACCCATGTAATTGCTGGCTTATTGGCATACACGCACTTGTTCGCATGCTCACACACACACACACACACACACACACACACACACACACACACACACACGCACACACACACATCATTTCTTTGCCACAGAATGGGAGTCATGGGACCGTGGCTTGAAGAAGAGCACAACACGGCCACATTCGGACCAATGGGAGCGGGAGACAGTACTCTTCGTATGAGTAATGATTGACAGCATGTTGGATTACTCAGAGGCATTAGTCATGGTAAATTTGTTACATGTTCTTGTTCTCTTTTCAGTTGGTGTGAACAGGTCTGTGTCTCGGGTTCATGGATTTGATGACAGACCTGGTGATCTTTTAAAAGGATGGGGGGAAAAAAAGTCACAGTCCAGTTGAAAATCGACATGGACTGTGGTAAATAATGACCAGAGGAAGTAAACCCACATATCTGACTACAACTGGATGACAGGCAGTCTTTATCATATTGTGTGTGTGTATATTGTGTGTATCTCCATTTTATGATTAACACAACTCAAAGATGTCTAGTTCTTGCGGAGAAATAAACAACACGGAACATCATTAATGAAACAATTTGGAAATTGCTAAACACACACTCCGGATTCTGTACAAAGTGTTCATACCAGCAAAAGTAAACATGTTTCTGCTGGGACGAAAACCTTACACAATAAAGTATCACAGCTACATCCAATACTGCACAAGGATTCTGGGGCACCATCAGGGGTCCAACCTTTTCCAACTGCATGAGGGCAAGGCAGCTACATCATTGGCTGATCTTTGGCCAGTCATCTCCGTTCTTTCCTCCCAGCCCACAACTAACCAAACACTGTGCTGCTCCTGTCTCTGATATGCTTTGTTTATCAGGCCACCTGGACATGCATCTGGTCGGACAGGGAGTATGCCTGTCGATTTCAATGCCAGATGGACGTGCATTAATAATTTATAAATCTTATGTGTCACATTCACAAGCTGCAGAAATGCTGCCTTTTCAGACAGTTTTGAAGCTTCTGAATGAATGTGTCATGTTGAGTGCACTGAATGGATTTCTAATTAGATTGACAGAAGCAGCAGAAAATCTGAATAAAATATCAGGCTACTGTCCGCGCTTGTGTTTCAGGTCAGTCCTTCTCGTGTTTGTGTCCCCCTTTCTGTGCTGATAGACAAATTACATAATAATGACATAATAAGAACATCTAAGGATAGAGAGAAGCTGGCAAAGTGATAGTATTTCCAGATAGTAACGTTGACATGGAGAAATAATTGCAAGCAGCATTGATGTTAAGGCGGAGATATTTGAACCTATTCTCAATCCTAGCCTGAACCCACAGTATTGATTAAGATAATGATATATGTAAATATATCACGGTTTGTGGAATGTTGTGTTCAAAGTTTAACAAGGTATCATAGCTGTCTATAATCACCAAGTACAGCACAATTTGTGAATGAAGATACTATATAACACATGAATAGTACACTTTACCACATACCTATTTTTATTCTTTGTTTTGTGACGCAAAGTCCATTATATTATCTCTTTACAACTTCCTATCAGATATAGTATCTGTGTGTGAAGATTATGAATCAGAGGAGTATTTCAAAGATTAGGTTGTCTCATATTCCCAGGAAGTTTTGATTTTTTTTCACTCTTCATTCATCAATCAGAACCTTGATTTTACCAGGTGAAATGTTTAAAAAAATGTTGGAAAGGATATGTGTATTTTATTATAACCATGTATCCTTGACCACTACTTTTGAAGGCTGTAGTGAAAAGTTCGGAGTCATGGAAAGGGCAGACAAGTAATGAAGTTAAATATTCACTTAAAATACGGTAAGATAATGGTGAAGTTAACATTTAACACAACTATAGCAGCAAAATGATGAAAATATCGATTATATCATGAATAAGGTTCTTCGTGTATGCAGATTATTCTGTTTGGTTGGTCTGGAAAAACAAAACAAATTCTATTTACACTTTCCATACAGTCATTACAGCAGTGTCTGTTTCTGACTGAGAACTAAATAGAAATTAAACCCTGATGATACAGTACAGTACTTGATCGTAATGGATTAGCTCCAACAAGGAGATTAGGTTTTCAACCACGTCTGATAATTTGTTGTTCCGTTATGTTATTTGTTGGTGGAATTACTCAAAAAACATTGGATGGTTTTACATTAAATTTGGTGGGAGAATGAACTTGACTTAGAAACATATGCTAGACTTATTAGAAAACCAAAATCAAGAATGTTTTGATAATTATACTATCAGTACATTTTAATAACTGTCCATTTACCTGAGCTACTAAGTTATTGCATGACTTTATTGTAAAGCTTTACATTCTTCATGACAAATAAATACAGGCAATGTGCAACAGTACTGACATCAGTTTTTCCAAAGTGCTCCCTCAAAGTGCTCCCTCCCTCACAGAAAATAAAAGTCATGTCACGCACATGTACTTATTTTTAGTGGGAGGCATTAGTCACAGGATTATTTTCATTGACTACTTTAGATGCACCTTATTATTGACCTATTACTGACTCTGCTAGTGCTTACATTTTTCCAGCATTTGAACTGTAGTAAGACTTCACAAAATGATGTACCTGAAAACATCATCACCCTATTTCGAAACAAAAGCCTCGCTGATCTTGTCCAACTTGTTGTCAGATCCTCTGCAGAGGTGATGATTCAAGGTGAAGAAGTAGCGCATAATATCTCTAAGCATTAACAAGGAGAACAAGAGGGCAGTGAGACAGTATGACTGTGCATTTGTTTGACTCATTTTCCTTTCAAAGTTTCACTTGAACCAGAAGATCAGAGTCAAGTGATCAGCCCTGGACTGATTTTAATCAGCAGCCATTGCACTGAGAGGCTAAAAAACAAAATTAATGCTGCAGGCATCATCCTTAAACCCAGATCTTTGATGATCTCACGCCTCAGCAGGCAAAGGCTTGGTGAACACTGTCATATGGAGCAGATGATGAGATCAATGTTTGTCACCCTGCTCTCCACTACCTGCTTCTAAGTGACCCCCCCCCCCCCACACACACACACACATCACCCAATTCATTAATGCAGCTACCAGCTGACATGTTGACTGTGTATGTCCACATGTGTGTTCCCACATAACTGAGAGGTCTGGCAAGCACAGTGTGTCTATGTGTATTTCATATTAGCAGTACATTTATATCTCTAGTTACGTATCTAAAAGCTCACCTGACTTAGTCTTAAAAAGTTCTGAGTAAAAACTGAGATCATATCCAAGTCAAGCAGAACTGAAGAAGATATTGTGAGTCTATTTCAAGTACTTAACAACTCCAGATGCTGAAGTCTGTGGTATTACAATTATTCCCAGGACTAAATGTTCTAGCCAGTGATATGTGAGTAACTTTTTGTGGGCTGGGGAAATCCTGGGACTCACTGTTGACAGCACAGCCAAGTTGAGAACTCCTGTCATGACCCTTGTTGTCAGATAGCAAGAATATCAGAGACCATAACAACAGACCAGTTCAATAATCACTTCTCTTTGTTTCATTGGCGCATTGGAGGGGATTACACGGAGTGAGTGATGTCAGATTTTCACAAATATGACATCATAAACCATCCTGTCCAGACTATTAAACCCTGTGGACTTTACTTTCTGTGGAGGTCAAAACTAACAAACTATTGGGATTATCTGATTAAATACACAGTGGCTACATTGCATTCATTGTAGTAAAACTAGCCATATCTTTGTGTGTATTTTTGGGTGTCTGTGGATTTGAGCCAATTCTTTTGAGCCTTCAAAATTTTTAGGATTCTGTGGAATCTATGAAAGCTGAAAATTATTATGAAATCAATGCTTTGTTATGTCTGTGCTCCCTCTGTGATTTGAAACAGTATGACAAGATATGGGGAAAAGCTGCCCCATTTTAAAGACTGTGGATATAAAAATATAAACACGAGACAGTCGTACAAGTTAAAGGCCTTTGTTCCAAAACCTGAATTTCTGGATTGCACCCTCTGTCGGGAGAGTCGCTACACCTAGTGAAAAAAGATCTCAGGATCTTGTACACAGGCAAAGGTAAAACGGAATGAGTGAAGGGAAAGTTATTGATGCAGCATCAGCAGCAACGCTAGCCAGCTTCTCTTTTACCAGAATGTTGTGGAGAGGGAACTAAGCAGGAAGATGAAGCGTCATCTGCTGTCGAACCCTCAAACATTTGTAGCAGCAGTCATTCTGTAAGGTAGAGCTGGAATCTCTTGGTCAGGACAGAGTGACTACATATTGATGGATGATGGATGGATAAATGATGAACGGATCGATAGTTGGAATGAATCCTAGATG
The DNA here is from genome assembly GCF_040054535.1 of Antennarius striatus. NCBI lineage: Eukaryota > Metazoa > Chordata > Actinopteri > Lophiiformes > Antennariidae > Antennarius > Antennarius striatus. Next base: position 15,246,076 of record NC_090781.1, on the reverse strand, counting down.
CTGTATGTAGTCCAAATGGAAGCACAGTGAGAAAGGCGGATTCATGTCAGCCTATTAGAAAATTTGAGTTTAATTTTGAAGAAATTCTCCTGTCTTACATGACCTCAAGTTTTTTTAAAAGGCCATGGTTTCAGTCAAAGGTAGGCTTTATGCCAAATGTCTGGACTCTATTATTTCAACATTTTTAAAACTCAAATAAGATGGTAAGAGAAGTTCCCATTTTATTTTTACAACTTAAATAACCCCCCCAAGAAGAAAACAGATTACAAATAAACAAACTCTGTACCAAATATTACAGGGCCTCTTGGCATTGAGGTTGAATATTCACTTTAAAGTGTATTGATATAAGAAAAAAACTCTTCATTCAGACTTCATATTTTGTACAATGTTTAATATTTTACAGAAATCTTCACAACTAAATGAGTAAATGGAACAATGAGACCTTCACTATGTGTCACAGAGAGGAAAACAACCAGACTGCCTGCTGCAGTGGAAGGAGACAAAGTGAATGAAGGAAAACATACATATAATATTCTTTCCTCCTTGTCCAGTGGAGGATGTGTCAGAACCCACATCCCACTCCACCTACATAAAAACCCAAGTTAACTTCTATTATATACAATTGTAATATTATAATGTAGAAATAACACAGCTCTTTAAATAACCTGCAGACTGTCGCTTGGACTCGTCCTGTGTTTTTGGAAATCAAGCAGGTGACCAAAAGTGTCTCTCAGGACAGCAAGGTCTGAACCTGCTTAGGTGATCTTGGTACAAGGTTCTCTGGATCTTTGTAGGCATTACCTGGGCCAAGCAGTGCTGCATAAACTTCCTCATAGGCTCTGCAAACCAGTTCGGTGGACTGGCGGAAAATTTGCTCCCTGCAAAAACAGAAATGTGCAGATTTTTATACTGACAAAAGCAGAAGCAGTTGAGATTCAGCCATTAAAGTCAGTCCAATTCTGGTCTAAATTGGGAAAATGGAGCTATGCTGCAATTAGGCACTGATAAAGAGCTGAAATAAGTCAGCCATGAGAAAGAATTTGTCCCAATTATTATTTCCCCCTCAGCGACCACTGAGTGCCCCACTGTGTCAAAACAATGAGCAGCAGTATGTGGTGCACACTGCCATCTATACATATCACAAGATTAATGCACAAGTGTCATGAATTAGTCACAGTGGCTGACTAACCAACATACTTTCAAAAATCTTAAATAAAATTCAATATTCTAATGTCAAAGAATTGGTTCCAGTTTAATGTGTTTAATCTTGTGTTGTAATAATTTAATATTCACAGACTTTGAGCTTCATTTACTACATCAATGCTAACGTTTAAAAGCCCAAACAATGAATTCAAACAAGAAAATAATTGTCTAAATCTACTGAAGTATTTAAAAAGATCCCATTTTTGTCTACCGTTTCTTTCTCATTTTGAGTGTAAATGATTACATTCCTATGGAAAAATCCACATAACACCTGAGGATAATTTAATTCCTGACCCAGAAAAGAGCCTTGAGAATTATTCACAATAAACATTATAGAGCTCACACAAACCACTTATTTATTAAATCTAAACTACTGAAAATACATGACATCATCAGCTATAAAACTGTGCAACTTATGTATAAAGCAGCCAATAACAATTTACCTCAAAACATACAATCACAAATACAGATTAATGAATCCAGTTACCAACGAAGAGAAAACACAGCATTTGTACAGAAAAAAGCAAGAACAACATTAAAAACATTTTCATTATTGTTCTCTGGTGTCAAACTCTGGAATAAACTGGATAATGAAATTAGGAGTATAGGAACTCTAAGTGCCTTTAAAAAAGCATTTAAAAACATGATTTTGCATGGTTATAATTCTGACGTGAATGATGGTTAAAGGACTGCACTGTTATGATGAATTAAACTTCATGTTGTCAATCCTGTGAAACAAATGTCACTGTAACCATTGTGCAGTAACTGAGTACATGCAAGATGTTATGACTGCTACGAAAGTGGAAAGGAAAGGAGTGCTGAGAAAACAAGGACACTACTGACCAGACACAACCCTTCAAAGGAATCGCAAAATGAACATTAACAAAATTTGGACTCTTCTCAAGAATTGATAAAGATGTGTGCAAAGACGCATGCCTATTGGACTAAATAGAGGGATTAAAACAACAATGTACCAGAATAAAATAATTGAAATTGATTTGTGACATGCAATTTATGAATTGGTTGACAATGTGCTGTAATGAGAGAGATGTTGATGGTTTAGGGGACGGGAACCTTGCAAGCCAATGGCTTCTACCCGTCAACCCTTTTTTTTCTTTTCGGATGTTGTTGCTGATGTCTCAACACTGATGAAAGTAAAATCTGTTGTACTAAAATGTCTGGAAAGAAGAAAATAAACTGAATAAATAAATAAATAGATAATGACATTATTTTTTGTGGGCAAGTCTGAATGGAGGTTCTACCATTTGCACTGCAGAGCTTGTTAGGAGCTCCTCTTCTGTATCCTACCGACAGCTCTTGAGATTTATGTTTTTTAATTGGCCAACAGAGAATTACGGGGCAGTGTGTAACATCATAATCCACCCCAGTTGCTCTGCACTAACAAGAAAGGTGAAATGAAGGGAATCTAAATGTACATTCCCATTATTTGTACAGTCTGTGAGTGCTTTCAGAGTGCTCATTGATGATTTTGTATATCTAGGTGAACAGAGAAACAGACTTGAGCAACAGAGAGAAAGACGACAAGCAGGAATGATTTCAGGGAAGGAGTGTAAGTAAGAAATGGACCAGAAGCTAATTAATGGCGTCCTGCACATCAGTCCTCCCATGTCCATTAATAGAGAACATTAACCTGAGGTACAGAGTGCTCTTCAGACATGCTGCACTTCCCAGTAAACGTGACTCATAGAAAGTGCTTCAATATAGCAGCTGTACTGAGCTAAAAGCATGTGCATTTTCTGATCAATATGACAAATACAGGCAGTCCTGCAAACCTATTCTGTCTCTGTCCCTCTCTTTTTCCCCCTCTGTGTTGGTGAATTTAGCAATTTAGCATCCAAAATCAGCGTACATTTAGTCAAGTGTTTTCTTTGGAGTGCAGTAATGATCATATCGCATTTGGGAATCAATGGAACCAAATGTAGAACATTAATAGGTCAAAGCCCCTGTTCTATTTTTATCACACTTTATAATGCTCTTCAACCTTTGAAACCACTACACAATGTTGAAAAAACATTTAACATGAAGCGTGACTACTGCCTGCGTGAACGGAGGAAACCACTATCAACAATAAGGACAGGAACTCACTTAATAGCTGCACTGAGCAGGAAGTTGAGCTGCGGCATCACAAGTGTGTCAGGCGACGACAAGTACCGATCAAATTGGACCTGTTGACAAATCAGTGTGATTTAGTGAGAAATTAATGATTCCAACTGAAAATGTTGCCTTATTAAAACGTGAGTGCAACTCACCATTGCTGCTTTCACAGAGGAGCTGTCCATGTTGGGAAGGAGGGACAGAGGACCCTGAGACAGAAAAGTGTACATCTGCTTAGAAGTCAGCTCAAGATCACAATATCAGTAATAAACAAACATCACATTCATTCATGTCTGCAGGCAGTGTGGAAAAGGAGTCTTCTTGTCATTTGTTTGTTTGTAAACACATTACGGTACTAAAGTTAGCTATCAATTTTGTAACACACGTAGTCTTGAGGCAGAAAACAGAAGAAAGTTTGTTGAGAAAAATTACAGTGTAGTTTAGACACATAATTACAAGATGGAACATATTCAGCCGCCAGACGATATCAGGCAATTTCGTAACATCGATACTCATCAAGGATGGAGGCAGAGACACGATGATGACGGAATGAATTAAATTACATCAAGCTTCCTATAATGATGATTCATTATTTCTATGTTTCAGGCATGAACACCTTGGTTGGGTACTGTTGTGTTCTTTCATGAAACTAATGAAACAAAATAATTCCACCTGGGTTGGACAACAATAGCTGTGCTATAATAAAATGATAAATACTGCTACCATACTTTTTAAAAGGATGAATGTTGGTTGACTGGTTAAACATTTGTCTTGGTTGTTGCACAGCTGCAAAAGGTTCCATATATACTCAAAATGGAAATGAGAGTAAATATCTATCAGTAAAAGACATACTGATGGCACTTATGATGTAAAATAAAACACTTAACACTACACTAAACTTGCCAGTCCTGATTTGAACAACATGAGTAAATAACTGAGATTATGAACACAGCAGGTGCTTTTCAGGCAATGAACTAATGCTTATTATCCACAATGGCAACATTAAGCCAACCTTAAATGCCTAAATTGCTAACAGTAAAAGCAGCAAAAGGACGGCAGTGCAAGGGTCAGAGCTATGTTGTGGTAGCTGGAAGGAGTTTATGGAGATATGGGCATGTTATAATACAAGGAGCCTTCAAAATCCTCTTCTAGGAAATGAACAACAATGTGGCTGAAATCACTGATTTCTAGTTTGTGACATTTTAAACAGATTCATCGAATACATTTTTAGGATATTGAATGTTAAGCAGATAGTGTATCAATCCTTGCACGTTTAAATGTAACTAGCTAGTTCATTGTAAGTCAACGACATCTGGGATGTTCTCATTTTAAAGACAGCCTGAAATGACATTGCCTTTGCAAACAGTGGCTTATTTAAAGAAAACCAGCTGGGCCACCTGAGGAGTAAAGAAGTTTGCAGAAGAATGACAGCTCCTGATTAAACACTGCATCCAGCAGCAGTAAAGGCAGCAGGGTGTGGTGTATCCTGACATGAACCAGGATTTCAGATTTGAATGGTAAACCATAACTATCGGTCACAGCAGAGCCAGCTGGCAAAGTGTGCTACAAATGTAGGAAGGCTTCAGGTCGTAATCACTCTCATTTGCACCACTTCTGGAGAGCATAATATGATCTGCTTCCCTGTGCTCCTTTCTCTTTCTGAAAAATCTGATAGAAATGCTATTAAGCTCTACTAGCGACATTGGTCATGTGGTAGCCATAACGATAGCTGTTATAAAACCCAAAGAGGTGGACAGGAGTAAAAAGAAAAAAAAAAAGGCTTATATATTTTAAAAGAGGGCCATTAGGGAATTTAACGAGAGAGATGTGAGAAAAAGTCCACAGTTGTGAGAGCATGACTGAATTCATGCCAGAGTGTAGTTAGTTGAATGCCCCACCTGTTCAGCGCTGTGCTGCTGGACACAGTTGTAGATATAACTCAGTCCAGCTCTCGTCAGGACATACGATGCCTGCTCATTGATCAGGGTGTCAAGGTGAGCCTCAATCTATGAAAGCGTGGGAGAGAGCAGCTTAAAATCTCGTCCAGGTCTGAAACATGAGTCAGCGATACCGGCGTTTAATGGAGAACCACTATGCTACTGATAATGAAACTTCCACATGAGCTCTTGTGGTGTGCACTCACAAAAGATGTGCTAAAAATAGAGGAACATATGGTGCATTGGAACATGAACAACAATGCGTGACACATAGCCTCCAGTGAGAGTGTAAATTAAATCTCTTCAATTAAAGATCAGCAATCTATGGGTTTTCCATGAGAAAAACATATCAATTGTCTGTAATGAACAATACACGTACTCACAATTTATTTTAATAAAATCACTGCCTTTGTCCCACAGAAGTGTGGTGTGTTGTTGTTAAGAGTCACATCACTGATCACATCTAATTAAATATAAAACTGTGAACTATAACCACAGATGTATCACTTATTCGTAGATAACTGTTTAGGGTTTAGGCATACCTGGAACTCGAGCATCTCGAGCCTCTTGTCAGTGAACTCAAAGAGAGCCAGCGTGGTTTTCATGACATACAAGGAGTTGACCATATAGCTGGCCATGTCAGCAGTGCCGAGGTTACTGGCTGACACAGTACACAACTGTAGGAGGGGATCCAAGATGCAAGAGAGCACCTGGAAACAACAAAGAAAGCTAGGACAATCAAATCAGGCTTTTGTGCTCTGAACCAAGGGACAAAAGGTTAGGGTTACACATTGATGGTTTTTAGTTCTGATTCCTTCCTGTTCACAATGACTTTTCACAAGTAAAAAACTGAATTTCTACAGACTGACAGGGCGCACAGAGATCGGTTAATCTTTTTCATAGTTGTCCCACATCACCATTACCCAAAAATATTCTAAAATCTCAAATATTACTGTGGATTAAATGTCTCTACACCTTGAAAATATAGGTGCATGTGTCTGGTTGTATACACCAGGCTTATCGGGGGGAAAAAGTCAACTATATGATGGAGAAGTATCAAAATCCTGAAAAGCTGAGTGTATTAAATATGATACAGTCAGCTTTAAAGGGTTAAAATGGACTGTTTATTTATGAGAGGTGAGGAGGTGGCAAATAATGTTTTTCAGGACACGCATCATTCAATAGATGTATTTTCTTTTTATTCAAATCAGCTATTTTATTTTTAATGCATGACTGGAATTACTAAACAGAGTATCTACGCAATCACTGTTGGAGAGGAAACCTTGTGCAGCTTCTGCTTGTTTAATACAAGGTATTACAAGTCAGAAGTGAACACAGCAGCTTAAAACTTCCAGCCCATCCTACATATCTACCTATCTAGACAGGCAGATAGAAAAAGTTAGGATGGACTGGAAGCTTTAGAAACTGCTTTAAGCTGTCGTGTTCACTTCTGACTTTCATATATACTGTGTGTGTGTGTGTGTGTGTGTGTGTGTGTGTGTGTGTGTGTGTGTGTGTGTGTGTGTGTGTGTGTGTGTGTGTGTGTGTGTGTGTGTGTGTGTGTGCGTGTGTGTGTGTGTGTGTGTGTGTGTGTGTACATTTATTTATTCATTCATTTATAAAAAGGTGATAAGCTTGGTGTCCATGCATTTGGATTATACTGTATACCTGAGCAAAGTCAGCTTGGCGGGCGTCCAGTGGAACCACTGATGAGTCATGGGAGGCTAGCACCTCCCTGAGGAGGGAGAGAGTCTGAGTAAGGGAGGCAGTTGGTCCCAGATCTGCAGGAGGCAGCTCCACCTGGCAGGACAAGGAAAGGGAAAGCCATTAATGGACAGAGCGAACGTGCAAAATTATTATCAGAGAGATTTGCTGTATGTGGGATGCAGCCTTCATCAAGACAATAAGCGCTAATAACATTAAGCGTCCCTAATGAGCAGCATGACAGACTGAACATACAAGTGCTCCCTGCTGCTTCCCTGAGCCTCAGCTTGTTTAGAGTTCGAAGAGCATTTAATGAAGACCATTTTGATTTCATTGAGCTCTGGACATAGAAGGGAGCCTGACCACCTAACAGAGGAAATTATGAGAAACCTGTGTTCCTGGTATTAGCCGAAATTGACACCTAAACCCGGAGGGCCCCCATTTTATTAACACCGAGCTACAGGGACAATTCTCGTAAATACTATTGATCAGGACACAGTCAGCGTCTTCTGTGGAAGAGCTGCTTGTGCTTAAGTGTATTTGGATGGTAATTTAACTAAATGATGACAAGTTTGGTGGGGTTTTTTTTCCTGGCAGCTGGCACCTTTTCAAGACTTTGGTCTACAAGCTGAAACAGTTTACAAGTGTTTCAGGAATATCTACGTTATCTTTGAAATCTAGATGTAGAGGTAAAAAAATAAAACGCATGTCATTTACCTTACATGATGGCATTGTTTGCCATGACAGAGCAAATCACACACATACTGTACCTTGTCCATGAGTCTGCTTGCATGAAGGCTCAGACTGTTGAAGAACATCTTTTTGCTCAGGAAGTGCATTTCTTCCATTGTGATTAGCAAAGAAGCTGCACTGGTTCCAATGATAGAGCTGAACAAAAATCCAGGAGAAAAGCAGGAGGTTCAAAACCTTAGACTGGTTTTCTTTTCTTATATTTGTCTAAATATAGCAAACACTGCCCATCATAAACTTATAGAACCTTAGGTGACCCTTAAATTTCCTGTTTGTAACTGATGTACTCAACTTACAGCTATTTCTACAATATGTTAAAACAAAAACAATTGTTTGTTGTCCAATTTAACTGAATATTCATTCGTTCATTCATCTTCAATACCTGGGTGCGATGCCAGTGCACCATGGATTTTACTGAATAATTGTTTATGAATATTTTTAGCTTATATTTACTTGCTCAATGATTGACTGAACTATTTCAGCTCGTGTGCCAATACTTGGCTGTTATTTGACAGCAAACATTGTGATGTTAAATACCTCACTGTGTGGTGGTAGAACTTGAGAATGTTGGACAGCTTATACAGCAGGACAGCTCCTGGCTCGGCCACGATCACCTGTTCAATCCGAACCTTGGGGAAAGAATCCATGACATACGAGTATAAGAAATGATGGAATCTGTACAGTTCACAAATAGTTTCTGAAATTAGTTTGATCACTCACTTTCAGCGGCCTGCAAACTCCCTCAGTGATGTGTCCCACCACCTCTTGCATGTTCTTTTCCACGTCTAACCATATGAAAAAGGACAAAGAGCAAACACAGATGATGACTGATAACTCTTGCTTTGCTGTCTTGCTGACGTGAAGAAATTAAATTAGTATAAAATGATACAGGATTAGTCTATTGGGTTTAACTGTGCTTAAGAATTAGATTTGCTACACGAACTGCTGCTGACATCTCTTAACACATTGATTGAGTACTTTCAATAGTTCCAGTGCATACATGCATCTGAACAAGCTTTTAATTTTCAAAAATAAATGAATGCTTAAAATTCTGGGAGTTAGGTAGACAACAAATGACACATGCTCTCTTCACAAGAGATGAAGTTTCATGAAGAAATACTGGAGAGTTTGAGTTGTGACCTGAAATCATCTTTTGTGCCATATCCCATTCACAGAATTAAATGTGTAACCATTGTTACAAATAATACAGCAACAGACATCTCATCAGTTCTTGGCTGATGTTTGAAGAAGGTTTCGGGAAAAGAATATTGAACAGTGTTTGAGCTCTGCTCTGGAAAATAAACCAGCCACCAGAATGAGCAGAAGTGTAACTTGTAACAATAGAAACAGACCAAAACAAATATGAAAGAAAAAATAAATCCCTTAATAGCAAAAAGCATCACTGTAGTGCTTGGCTGTTTTGTGTAGATTTGGTTAAAAAAAAAAAAAAAAAACCCTGTTCCTGAATTGTGCTTTGTTAACTCAAAAGATATAACAACAAAACAAAGAAATTTGGATCATCATGGATAACTTCCCATTGTTCATGGAGAATGCATCCTACCTTTCAAAGTAACCTGTTTCAGCAGAGCTTCTAGATGCTCTTTTTCAGATGCGGTTGCTTGGTGCAGCCAGGCCAGCATGTCTCCTACATACCTGCAGGAGAAACCAAACAGTCTGGGTGAAAAAAATATGCCAACCCGAGGGTTAATGTTACCCATGACCGCAGCTATGTTGAGTGCTTTACTCCACAGAGATAAACATATACACGTGGCTTTGGTGTTAAGTAACGTTGGAAATCGTCAAACCTCAACTTTGATTATCGAGTGTAAGCCTCTCTCTGTGTGTGAGTGTGCTTGTGAATTAGAGTGAGGACATAGGGTGGTGAGAACAAACTCAATGTTCTCAGAACTGCCAATGCCTCCTATAAAATAGATGTGATTTTCTGTTCCAAACGTGGCTAGTATTCTGAGAAAGACTCCCATTTGGCTCCTGGGCAGAGAAGGAGGAGGAGGGAAGAGGATGTGGTACAACAGGAAGCACAGATAGACTCTGACACATCTAACATCCTCTTGAATTGAGTTTAAAAGGTTAAGAAGCACAGAGGTGGGAACGAAGTCTAATGGATATAGGAAGGATGTCATTTATAATCATACAATAGAATACTTTTAACTTATATATTTACTTGGGGGTGGGGGGTATTTAAGAAATTTGAGTTTATTCATATTGATATATATAAAAACAAACACACATAATAAACTTTTTTTCGGATGTTTATGATAAGCTAAGTAAAATCTGCCGATGGCACGTTACAGCAATCCAATATGACACTAGATTTCTCCAAGAAAGAGAATTGTAGAAAACAGCAATATTCTGGATCACAGATGTACCTCATGGGGTCGTGTGAATGCATCTCTATAGGGCGGGGAGTTCCTCCTGGCCCTCCACGAGTGAGAGCATCAATGAAACCTCGGACCACCGCACACCTGCGTGCAGTTCCAAACTCATCCAGGGTGTACCTGAGCAAACACAGGAGAGACGAGGTGACATTCAGCACCCAAACCTTGTGTGAACGGTTTATGTACAAACTGAGTATTGGAGGTTAGTTTCAGATCAACAATGCCAGCAGCGATTCCAAAAGGAAAGATTCTGAGGTTGTTTTGATTACTTGGCGGTGGCAGCCTTTTGTGACAGACTAAACATGAGATGGTTCTGAACTGAGATTACTGGAACGCTGGTCTCCACTCTCAGCCTCAACATCCAAAGCCAAGAAATTACATTGGACACTTTGTGGAGACTGAGATAGGTGCTCTTCAGCGAATGCAGCGATAGATAGACAGTGGTTTCCATGAAAATGTGTGAAAAACTTCTCTGCGACTTGTTTTGTTTTAGGGGCTAAGTTAAATTAAGAGTAAACATCAGGAACTCAGCGGGTACAGGCATTTTTTTGTGCCACTCATTTTCATAGACATCAGCATTTAGTGCTTTTGTTCATTTCCTTTATAAATGTTTTTCCTGTTTGAGCAAACACTTATCCTAATGGCTAAAAACATCCACCTCCAAACCTGACAACTTAGTGCGCTTCAGAATCAGCACCAGAATCTGAATCAGATGTGAATTCCACAGGGTTACTGCTGCCTTATAGTTGATATTGTGTTCATGAAGACTGACTGGCATTGGGGAGGACAATAAATGAAGGGACACACAACACAACTAATCACAACATATATCATGTGATGCTTGGAAAAGGGAGTCAGATTATGTGAAATCACAGTGCAGTTGCACCCCCAGGGTTAGCAGTAATGTTTGTACATTACTTGTAAAGGACAGGTCGGTCCTGCAAGGCTTCCATGGCTCGACTCAACACAGGGCTGATATCACAGGTCTCCTGGGTCAATCCTCTGCATTCATCTTTGTGGGAAGACAAGTCAAGAAGTTTATGTAGCAAATGGATTGAAATAACTAAAGAGCTGCTCTCTAGTAACTAAGCTTGAGTTACACTCCACTCAAGTTTCCTAACTGCAGCAACAATTTTGAACCACACTCAAAGCACTAAGAAAATTATTCATCATCTGTTCCCGACAACTTGGTACCAAGAAGTTGTTTTATTTACGCTTCAAACAAACAATGAACAGGCTGCAGCCTTTTTACCAGACTGAGGGAAAAATGGTTCAACGCACTCTCTCACACTCCTGTCAGACCTCATCTAACCTTGGAGACAGGTAAATGCCCTTCCCTCTTCACAAAAACACTGAGAAATGTTTCTGCGAAAGTGTCCTTCTCCCACCAGACAGCTGACAAACATGAGAGACATTCCTAAATTTAAGTAATTACTACTGCATGCAGACAAATTACAAATCAACAAGCCTGTCATTTAACCATTAACGCATTTTCATTTTTTGGATTTCTACATTTGTTCTTTTAGCAACAGAATAATAATAATTACTTATATACTAATATTTTCTATTTATATGCTTACACAGTGGGCTTTATTTGATGTAATTTATTATTAAAATGATTGATATCAACAATGAAGCACGTGGCTCAGCTACAGGTTTGGTTTCTAGCATTCTTTAGACAAAATATATCCAAAAGACAAAGTTACCCTGACTAGAAATAGCACAGTGTTATACTGAGCTCTCTTCAGTTCAGTTTGGAGACGTTGCATAATGTGTGGTGTGATCATTGTTTTAGCACTGTATACAGCACTCACTCTGAGCCCAGCGGTAGAGCTGCTCATATGATGTCTCCTGTAACACGGCCATCTGCTCCATGATTTCTAACCTGGAACAAGCATGGAAGCCAATACCACATATTACATACCAATAACCTTAGTGTCAGATCACAAACAGCAATACACAACTGAATAGTTTGTTTTCCTTTATTGTCTGCTATACTATTCACAGTGTACCAGTAAATAAAAAGCATGAATACAAAAACAAGACCAGAACCATTGTAAAAGGTAAAAAGAAAAAAAAGTGTGGCACAGAGAAACACTAAGGTGAACACCCTACCCTGCAGTTTGCTGGTTGGTTCGCAAGAGAATTTTCACATCTTCATGGATGTGCTTCACTCGGCTGAGAGCCTCAAAGAAATGCTGGGAAATTGGATAAACAATAATGAATGAATTAGGATAGGTCACAAACAGCACTAATAGAGCAGATACTAAAGGATTTGCCTTATTTTACATGCCAATTAAGTATTCAGAGCTGTCTATAGCATGAACAGCAGATTGTATAAAATATGGTGATGAAGGGGGTGGAAGCAAAAGGAAAAACCAGTTAAGAGATATACATCTTTAGGACCGTTTCAAAGCAGGTGTGAAATTTATTGAATTCTGTCCAGCAGTTTTTACAAACATATTAGTATACAATGTGGGGGCATTAAAAACACTTAAAAGTCCATTTTAGATTAAGAATTATCATTACCATATGGATTTTGTGGACGATTTGAAAACTCATTACAAAAGCAGCAACCTGTTTGCAGAGCAAGAAGATCCAACACTGATCTAGTAAAGGATTCGGATGGAGCTAGATGGAGCTTCTATTCTAATACTGTTTCATATCTAATATCCCACCAAACCCATAATGCTGTCAATGTGGATGACTGAATTCATGAGAATACATTAAAATGAAGATTACCTCAGTAATAGGTGCATCCCGAGAACCACGCAGTGTGGCCATTTCTTCGTTAGACAGCTGGAACTTGGTGAGAAAAGCCTGAGCTACCTGAGCTCTCACCTCCAGGCCGTGACTGTGGGTGGAAATTAAATGTTATCATTTATTTCCCTGACATATTTGGCATTTTAATATCTCAAGAAATATTTTTTTCCTCTATTTGATGTTTTGTCACATGATTTCTCTTCAGCATTTATCACAATTAGTCTTTAACCTTTCTCATTTTATGTGTCTGTCCTTCATCATTCAGTTTTATGACTGTAAAAGTACAATAAGGTCATTTGACCTTCCAGATTGGACGAGGAAGTTACAAGGTTTTTTGTTTTTGTTTTTTCAAAAAAGGTACATGTTGTCAACAAGCTGTAATGTTTGCTGTTGTGCAGGAGATGGCAGTCATACTCCACATGTTTCCTATTGTTGAACTGGGTGGGATATCGGAAGGGGGGGGGCACATAGTGGAGATATCACATGCTGCGGGGAGTAAATGACTGACATATGGACACTAGAGAAACTCAACAAATCAGACCCAAATGGCGGCCAGATTTTGTCACCATCAACTGGAGCAGAGCAATAACTCTTGGTGTCACTGAAAGTGTCTCAACACAATAGTGACTATGGCAACCAACCCAGTCTAACAAGGAACTCCGTCACGCGATAGGAGCACAAGAGTGAGATCTCCCTCGGTCCCCATCATTCTATCCAAACCAGCTTGTCTATATTCTCGGCCCGCTCTGTGAAAGCAAGGTTGGACCAGTAAATCACCAGGTTGTTCCGGTGGAGGAGAACCCCACCCAAAGTCAGACCATTGTCTCTCACACAACTATTACTGGAGCTCAGCCAGCTGAAAGTAAATGGCCGTAAATCTGTTCCAGGATTCTATGATTGACTATTTCATAGCCCAGTTGGCTAGCCTCACAATTTGGAGCTGTTGTGTTTTGTGTGCTAAGATTTTGCTTCATTTTACAGACACAGCAACCGTGCTTCTGCTGGAGACAGTTATATTTGTGCACTCTGCATACTTAAAAAAACTAAACTGAGCATAAAGGCACATCATGCCACTGAGAGATTACAAATTAAATAGGAGGCTTCTTGACATTTCACTATGATTAAGGTGATATATAAATATGAAAAACAAGCTATGCTAATGAGGACATTAATTCAACTGACTGGATTATAATTAGAAAAGTTTCTTCTGCGAGAACATGCTTGTCTTCACACAACACGCAAGCAATACTAATGTAATAATATGGGTTAGAGTGAGGCGCTACATGGCAGTTTCTTCAACAATATATTTTTTACTCATAATTAAATTTATGTGGGAAGCACAGACAAAAACCGATGGGATCCTGTTCTGCTGTGTTAGGCAGTGGTGTCCATATGGAATTTATAACACGAAAAACATGAGTTATTCCTTTTACAGGAGTCACATGCGCATGACACTATAAGGAACAAAATGTCCCACAGTCCATGCGGTGCATTAAAAATCTACTGGTCATCTGATGATCCTACATGTCATGAAGGCTTCATAAGCCTTATCTTGCTTGTCACATGTAACATGTCAAAGTCTAGGATTTCATTTATGAAGCATTATAAACACACCTTCAAGTCAAAGAGTTTACAAGTTGATCTGACTGACCGACTCACTCATCTGAGACTCAAAATAGTGTTTGGAAATTAATAATTTGCTAATTTAAAAATTTGAATTCCATACACATGGCAGACCAGCAGAGTGTTAGATGTGAAACTGCAGCACATTCCCCCCGGCAGATAGGAAATGTCCCCACTTTCTCAAGTCCAGGCCTCAAGCAAGACAAACCGGTTACCCTGGGAAGTAAATCACAAAAAAGACTAACTGCACACGTCCGTACAAGGTGAGGAGAAGTGGATTATGGGAACTGTTGCAGCAAAGCAATGGATGGCGAGGGAACAATGGAGCAGTTGAATAATTTTACAAAGTGCTGTCAGGACATGACACATTCTTCTCAAACTGCAATTACCGAATACCAGAGAGGCAGAGCGGTAGTGTTCAAAGAACAATGAACTAAAAAATGTCTTCTTCCCTTCAAAAATGTGAACCGTTAAAATTCTTTTAGATAGCAGTTACATAATGTTTCGTGATAGATGAAAAGGAGTTGCAATGTGTGAAACATTTATTTGTTTTTGTCAGCTTGTGTGAGTGCACAAGCTTCCTGACAAAACTCCTGGGGAAAAAAAGACAACAAAACAAAAACAGCAGTGAGTCTGTTTAAAATAATTGGAAAAAAAAAAGAAAGCTAAATTCTTTATCATTCTTTGTCACTCACGTCTAGTTGGTCTAAGTTAATTTCCTTTCTATTTGTTTTTGTGTGAACTAAATAAGCAACCTCCCAGTTTTTAAGGCTGACTGAGAGGGACTAGAAGAATGAAGATCTTATGAAGAGTGAAGATCTTACTTCTGTTACCGAGCGTCTTAAAAAATGTCTGCACTTCGTGAATCTGAGAAGTCAAAATCTCTCTGCAGTGATGATTGATGAGACAATTTTTGAGAACTCTGTCTTTGTTGGTCAGCAGATTGATCACCACTGAGAAACATTGACGAGGAACTATGGTATGGAGGGTATATCCTGCATCTGGTGTTCTGAGCTTCTTCGATACTGTCCATCAACATCATCACAAATGAATACAAAAAATATATATTACCAAAAGGGCTCTTTCCAAGACAAGTTGTGTAATGGATCAACAACAGAATAATGCTCCAGCACAACACAAGAACAACAAACATGTCACGGCATGGAATACTCCGATGTTGCAGTCTAGTCAGTCCAGATCTTACCCCACAAAGATTATATGCGTGCATATTAAGGCCAAACTAGCTGGCAGAATATTTGGGGCTCTGAGCAGTGAAGTATTCTGAGATGGATGAAACAGCATTAATGCAGCAAACTGTGAAAGGTTTTCAGACAGCAAATGGTGGGTTTACTGTAGAAAACCACAGGAAAGCTTTGCCCATCTATTACATACCTACCCTGCACACAGAAAATACATACAGTACAAAATTGTGTTTATTTAATTTATATTTTTTAAAATAAGATAAATCATAGTTGTCTTCTTTTGCCCAGGGGTGTAAATGCATTGATTTTGTCTGTCTAAGCACAGAAATTGTAAAAGCAATAAAACACAAGGATTTCCTGAACAGTTTCTGAAGGTCTGAGAGCTTGATTGGTAAATAACATTTACCAAGCTCGACGGCATACAGACAACACAGGCCTGCCACCAAATAATGCCATTAACTTATTTTGCTATATATATATGGTTATGACCGTTATACTTTATGACCTTTGTATATAAGGAAAAAAATTATGACACATTTCTTTGCTTCTTTGACAAGTGGGTAATGATCAGTACTGGTTAATAATTGATTAATCTATCATGGGGCATTTTAAAGGCTTTGTTGGCCATGTCATGAATTAACAGCCTTGCTGAGCCTAAAAAAGGATCAAGTGTCATTTCACACTGTCATCATTCTCTCGGGGCTCCAGAGGTCTTGATTTATTAGCCGACGTGGATTTCTGTCAAAGCAGGACACTTTAAGAGCATGCTTTAATTCATTCTTACAAAAATGCTTTTCTAAATGAAATAACTTCTTATTTATCAATTTATCACACGATGTAGGGATCACAATGCAAAAATGAGAAGCTGAAACAAGTGAAATCTATTTATTTCTTTGGTGTAGTAACATAATTTATCTGAATTTGCTCTCTAGCATACAGCTTCATAGGCATAGAGTTGGTGTTTGACTGGGTCAGTAATGAATGAAAAAGAATCAGTCGAGCGTCTTCAGCTCCAGCCAATCCGAGGTAACACAGTTCACAGTTTGAGAGCAGTCTCAACTTGTTCGGCTGATAACATGTATCGGGCAGGTGGGTAGCGTTACTTGTCATTATGGAACAACACACAACACCTATTTACTTGCTGACAGCATCTTTGAAGAGCACTGGGCCAAAACAAAAGAGTAGCATGTCTGAAAGCCGGCAGACAAACACAGGTCATCTGTTCCCAGAGGCACACCTCTTTTACCTTTGCTTTGGCACACTTTAAGCAATGTGCTGCTCCTTTCCATTTCATTAGAGCTGACAAATGACACAGTGTCACTGGCAGATAAGAGAACAAACAGTTCGGGGCAGGCCTTGTCTGCTGGGTAAATACATATCAGGGGCATCTGCAGGGCTTTGAACACAATTGCAGTCAAAGCTGAATTGCCCCACAAGCACAAATGCTAGATTATACTGCAAATATGGTACGGCTATAATAATTGTTAACAGAATCATCTTTGAAAAAGGCAGATTCAACACTGCAAAGAGGTAAGTGACCCAAAATGGATCGGACCAAGAGCGTTGCGGTTCATTGGGCTGACTGTTGGGTGGGTGGAGGAAGACAGCTTGACTGTACACTTTCTCTGGCAGCTCTTCTGAAAGAAAACTGCTAAGACAAGGTCAAACACAAACATGGAGAATCCATCCCATCTGGCTGGGAGGTCATTGTGTTTCAGCAAATTAAAATGCTGTGCAGATGGACAGAAAGTCCCAAAGGGATCACTATGTAGAAAAACAACAGGATCAGAGGGTCATTCATTTAAGACCTTTAACAACCAACCTTGCACATGACCCCTGTTCAAATAATATAATTTGTGATCATTCATATTCACTGTTGGCTTGGAGCTCATATGTTTCCTTTTCAGTGCCACCCCTCCATCAAGCAGGTCTTGAATCCGTGCCAGCAGAGCATCAAATTGCAGCAGTACATCACAAATGCCAGCAGTGTCTTCTGCCAGAAATATTATCATCACCTCTGCCCCTGCCTATGTGTCACCTCACAAGGTCACTGAGCACCAAGGTCAACACCGCTAGAGACATTAATGAATCTCACCCCAGGCCTCCATCTATCAACAAACATGAGCAGCTGCCTCACTTTCAAACCCCTGCAAACACTTTGTTGGCCAAATTAATAAATACCCTGATGACATTTTGTGTCAATATTTTAATAAAGGAAAAAACAAAGCAAAAAACATCACTAAACACCCATCAGTATTCCAAGAGATGCAGCTGACTAAGCAGCCAAGACACACTGGCTGAGTCTACTCACGACTCTTTATGATAGTGAGCAGTATGTCTATCCTCGATCTGCATATCTAATGGATCTTAATTCGTGCTGTCAGCAAATTTCTTTGCATGCACTCAAATAGAAGAACATGCTGATGGGCTACTTTCAAAATGTAATAGAATGAATTCAACAAGAAAAGAAGTAACACTGTGTAAACAGGAACTATATCCTGAGGTCAAACAACACAGAAGACATAACATTCTACTGTAACGATTACTGCAGGTGAGATATTCATCAACCTCATGAATCATTCATCACTGCTCTTTAAAAATAAAGACAACTTCACTAACTCCTCATGCCCCCACACCGGATCTGATACTATAAAGAAATGGTGTGTAAATTTGCTCTTGGTGCTTCACGTCTTGATTTATGCAAATATCTAAAATACACAATTTAAAAATTTTGGTTTCATTCTAATAAAATTTGTGAATCTTTTTAATCTTGACAGAGGCTACTACTTGAAAACCAGAAAGTGCCACTTTAGACAAGGTCATGTTTTAGTAAACAAGATGTACAATAAAGTTTGAGCTCATTGCAAAGTGCACTATGTTATTCCTGTCATGTGCTTTGATTACTGAGAACAGAAAAAGGGCTAATTACTTGGTAAAAGGAAGACAAAAAGAGCATTATTTCTGGTTTTTAACTGACAACGATGCAAAGATGTCTTTCAATATTTAATTCAGAGATTCATGTGATGAGACCGGCTGCAACCTTATCCAATGGCTGAATGAGGTTTCTTGGAACTTTGATCATGTACAATAAAGTTTCCATCTTATTACTACCTCACATTCTGAGAGGAAAATTCTGATTTTGATGACATCAAATCTTGTGCTTACAATGACAGAATAAGGCTGAGTGCTGCAATTAATGTTCCAATCAACACTTCTACAAGACTAAATATTCCAAAAAAAATGTATAATTTTGAACCATCATTTCAAAATTATGTTATTCAACCTGAGATTTTGGAAACATTCTGAAATCAGGAAATACATTTACTACCGTTGGGTATACAATACACCCCATTTTTCCACATAATGCAATATTATGTGCAACACATAAATGATTAAACTGCTCAGATGTGAACCCAAAATACCCCAAAAACAAATACCAACCAAACTTAATTTAGAACCAACTCACTTTTCTGCCTGCAGCTTATTGGTTTTCACTATGAGGTCTTGAGTTTGCTCCTTAGCAGCCTGATGAAAGAAAAAAAAAAGTTCAAAAAATGACATAAAAATATTTGTTATAATAATAATAAAAAGGCAGTCAGAGACTGCAACATCCCGCAAAGGGTAGGTCAGGGTACCCTGAAAGTAGTATCTGACAAGTGCATAGCTTTGACCTTTCTGGGTAGGTCAAAGACCATGACCTAGTTTTTTCAAGGTCAAGTTCATCATCTCATTTCCATCCCCTTTGTCGCCCAATCTTTCTATCTGCAACGAACGGATGAAACAGACTAAATAACGAACGGACAAAAGAACAGACAAACGGACAAACACTGACAATTACAATACATCACAGCTTTGACGTGGGATGTAAGGCAGTCACAGACCGCAACATCCGGCCACACCCTGAATTCAAAATGTTGCCCTGACCTAATTGCATAGGTCAAAGATCAAAGATAGTGCTCTGATTTACTTTCATAGATCAAAACACTAGCTTTCATCTATGGTCTTACTGACACTGGCCTTCTCCCTTGTCTTTCTATCTTATCCGGTTCCTCAGTGTAAAAAAGTTGAAATTTGACCTTGACGTAGTTTTCTCAAGATCACTCAAAATGTCACTGAATGACATTTTCATCCCATTTGCTGCCCAAGTAATGTGCTTTTTGTTTCATCTTTCTATCTTTCAATGGTTGCGAAGATTTTGGTGGTCTAACTAAAGGACGAACGGACGAATGAACACAGACAATTACAATACATCACCGCTTTTAAGCGGGATGTAATAATAATAATAATAATAATAATAATACAATTTTAAAGTTTCTAAAGTCTAAATATGTGTCGAAAAATACATACAAAAGCATCAGCTCACAGTTAAGCTTCAATAAACCATTATACAGTACATAAAAGAACAGTTTTCCTACAGTTCAATTAGATGATACCATACCTTTAATCTATTGGTCATTTCCTCACAACATGTGCTCATGGCCTGGACATCTTCATTAACACTTTCAAGCTCCTATGGAATAATGAAAAATCACAATCACAGCACTACTGAAACAAATGCAACCACCTTCACTTTCTCCACAACAGTATTTAGCTCCTACAGCTGAGTGATTTTCCAAAAACCTTACACCAATCTTTGAAAATAAAACTCCTCGTCAATCCATGAACCTAAATTTCACGCAGTAATTCAAATATTCTGATGTGCACCAATAACACAACTGTGTCTATGAGAAGTGACCACGTTTCTACTGATGTGTAGACAAAATGCAAGGGTCAGTCCAATGTGCATATGACTACTGTATAAAATAATTGCACAGATCCTTTTGGTGGTTACATTTTTATAAATATTGCCATTTTAAGACACCAAATTACTAGGAAAAAAATCTGAGCCTTACCTCTTTTACGTCTTTAAATATTCGTGCAAATTCCTCGTTAATCGTCAGGCTTCTTCTCTCAATGTCACCGCGAAGATTTCTCCTGCTGCGCAGACTGTTCTCGGTGAAGAACACCGAGAGTGCCTTCAACGCCTCCAGCATATCCTCAATGGACAGAAGTACATAACGTAATATGGGCCGATTGTAACAAACACAAACTTGCACGCACAAAATTGTGAGGAATTAAGAGAATCTATTTTTATTGGGGTTATTACTATGGTAGATATATACTATAACTATATACTAGTCACACTGAATGACAGCTGGACAAGATTAGTCTCATTGCCAATTAGAAATCAGATTACGTGTTTATGAAGTTTAAACACACACACACTGACAATATCACTCCGTCAATCCAACTGTAACTAGGAATACAATATTACTTAAAATCAGAAACATTCGTACATTTGATGCAACCGACTTGAAAATTTAGAGAACGTTAGCTAGCTAGCAGTAAGATAATTCCTCCCAGTTTACCTTGTCATTATCCAGTCTCGTCTCCAATATTTTATTGAGCTTTCTTGAGAGTGGGTTATTGAGTTGGGGCTGTACATTTTGGTTCGGTGCTAAAGGGCTTTCAGTGGATATTTCGGCTTTACACTCAGCCATTCTACACGGACACTTCCACGTCAACTCCTGACAAATGTTTTGGTCCGCCTCAAAAAAACGTCCGGTCTTGTTCTGGTAGCGAATGATACGTTCCGTGTCCACATGAAGACACTCGTCTGTGTACCAGTTTGCATGGAAACTACGAAACTACGTACTCGTCTAATTTCAGCTGACTTTTATGGCAGTCTCAGGGCGTGAGGCGGGGGACACTCCGGGCACGACGCCAGTGTACCGCGGAGCCACACAGAAACAAACAAGCATTCACACACACACTCACTCCTATGGTCAGTTTGGTCAGTTTGGGACCGGCCAATTGACCTGAAGCGCATGCTTTTGGAGGTGGGAGGAAGCCGGAGAACCCGGAGAGAACCCACGCAGACACGGGGAGAGCATGCGAACTCCGCACAGAGCGGGACTCGAACTCGGGTCCGCCGTGATGTGAGGCAGCAGCGCTAACCACTACGCCACCGTGCCGCCCAACCATGGTGTAATTCATTAAAATCCAATTGGATCCCTGTAAATTGTAATAGAATATTTTTCGATCGATGTAGACAATACATACAATACAATAGACAAAAGACCTGAATAACTTTAGGAACATCTAGTGTTACAAAAATGTCCCATGCACTTTAGTTGATGACCACCTCTCTTTTGAAAACTTCCTGTTATAATGTACTAAATTTTATATTGTATTTCCTTTTGTTTATTGGTGTTTAGTGTTTTTGGGTGTTTAGTGTTTTTGAAGTTTAATCTAATGAAAAATTGTAAAATGTTCTAAATGTTCTAAATGTGATTGGATTTTTTTTTGTAAAAAAATCTTCTTCTGAAGCACTGTAGTGCTACATCTAATGTAAAATTGTAAAATGTTTGAATGTGATTTAAGTGTTTTTGCAAAAATCAAATCAAATACAATACAATACAATACAATACAATGCAATACAATACAATACAATACAATACAATACAATACAATACAATACAATACAATACAATACATACTGTATTACCAGAAGATGATTTCTAGATGTTTTCATCAAGTACCAATTTTCTCAAAATGCATTGGATGGGACACAGGTTGGGTTCCATCTAGACAGGCCTACTAGAGCTTTTCATTATCAGTTATTGTTGTTATTATTATCACATTTACTGTATACCAACCCACTGATTTTATAGCATTAATGAAGGAATACTGTGGTTCCTAGGGGAATTTCCAAACTTCTCCAACACACGTCTGACTGTGTTCACAAATAATGAAAAATATGAAAAAAACTGACTTAAATAAAACCAATAAACAAACATTTCTGGGGTTTTTTTCCTTTTTAAATATTTGGCCCAAATTAAGACAGCGATGAAACAAAGATTAGAAAATTCTATTAAGTTTGGACAAAATTATGGTACAATGAGAAGGATTGTTTTTCCATGATCATATGGTTATATAGTTAACTGGCTCCAAATGTTATTTCCTTCACTGTCTCAAAATGTCATCAAAGTCGACAAGTCACCTCCATCGACTCTCCAATTTTCTGAATTAGTCGAGACACATAAGAGGTCTGTTGTTTTTTTCAATTTGGCCTTGAAATCAATTTAGTTGGTTTTGATAAACGTTTTATAAAGACATTTATTTACTTTGTGTTCATATTTGACTTCATTTGAATTCGGTTTTTGCCCCTCACTGTCCGTATTTTAATCGTAACAGCTCAGATGATTCCTCAGTTAATAAATTTCCGTGGTATCCTGAACGCGGCACGAGTTGAGTGAGTCCAGCCCCTGGGTGGGGATTTGTATGATTGATGGTCACCTCCGGAGAGCGTTTCAAAGATTCAAAGGTTAAAAGGTTAGATGTTTCATTGTTCAGAAAACGCACAGTACTATTAAAAATCATCTACGTGAATCTCTTTTGGATTCAACATCAACGTGATTATTTTGTAATTTCACTTTCATAAATAAACGTGATGTTAAAAATCAAATCTCTCTCTCTCTCTCTCTCTGAAAGACAGCCATCAGGATGGTTAAATAGTCCCCGGCCGCCAATCCGGAGCCAAAAAACAGCAGGCAGGACACGGATTGCAGCGCAAAGGATGGACAGACTGATTTAGTGAAGGCTGAAGGGGCCAGAGAGACAGCCGCCAGGATGGTAGTGTCTCCTGGGGAAGGAGGAGGAGGAGGATGATATTGTGATAGACAAGGAATTATTAAAGATAGCTCTTAAAAAGAAAAACACTAACACAAGAATGAATAAAGCGAGGAAAATTGCTAAAGAAACACCTGAGAGACCTCCTGATAGAAGTGGCTCTGATATTGAAAATGACAACAGTCTGAAAGAGGCTGTAAAAGAAAAGCATTATTTGCAAAAGATTTAAAAAAAAATTTTTTAAAATTCCTGCAAGACACAAAAGGTTCGAGGGCAAAAGTACAACATTTCTTTCCTGACCTCAACATGCTTTCATTTGAACAGCAAAACAAGAAGTGGCGAACCAGTTTTTACAGACATGAGTTTTATATATTGAAAAAACTAAGGAAAAAAAGGAAAAGACACGATTGTAGAAGAGATGATTGTGGAGAAAAGAAAATTGTTTGTTTGTTTTTCTTAATATTGTCCGTTTTTTTATTTTTTTTATTTGATAAATGTTAAAAGGTTAGATGTTTCTTTCTTCAGAAAACGCAGTGCTATTGGAAATCCTTTTTACGTGAACCTTTGGGATTTTGTGTCAACGTGATCATTTTGTAATTTGACTTTAATGAATAAACGTAATGTTAAAAAGCTACAGAAATCAAATCTCTCTCTCTCT
The DNA here is from genome assembly GCF_040054535.1 of Antennarius striatus. Classification (NCBI taxonomy): domain Eukaryota; kingdom Metazoa; phylum Chordata; class Actinopteri; order Lophiiformes; family Antennariidae; genus Antennarius; species Antennarius striatus. Next base: position 15,222,054 of record NC_090781.1, on the reverse strand, counting down.
CTCTCTCTCTCTCTCTCTCTCTCTCTCCCCTCCTCCCCCCTCTCTCTCCCTCCCTCCCTCTCTCCCTCTCTGAATAGGAATGTGGGGAAGATTTCAGTCAGTCAGCACCGCACGTTTCTGCACAGCACAGGAGTGAATAATTGATCTTTTCCCCGGTTGACAATATTGATGAAGAGGAAGTGATCTGTGAATAGAATCTGCGGCCACTTTTTTGCTTTGCCTTTTTCAGATCGAACGCATTCTCTCCTCTTTCAATCGACTGCAGAAAAGTTTGTTTTGAAGCACAACACAGCTGGAGTCGACGGATGGGAATAACCTCCCGCTTCACACCGAGTGCGCCATATACCGAAGGTTTCCCATAATGTAAGCGTTCTTCTTTCTCCTTTTCGTAGCTTCGCTTTCATTATTTACATTCCGACGGTGTTACCACTGCGATAACAGGCTGCAGCGTGTTCCGTGATGTCGCCCCGAAAGAAAATTCGCTCCGGTCCCTCATTCAGTGGACGATCGGGACTGCCCCAGCGTTCCGTATGGGGCTCGTCATAACACATTAGAGTATAGCCTTATATTTCTTGTAATTCTGTTTTGATCGCCCTATAATATTTATTTAAAGTTTATTAATAAAGTGTTCATGATGCCTGTGGGAAGTATTATCTTTGTTTTCAAAATGAAAGTTCATTCACAATACTGTATTGGAGTTGTTCAAATCCTAGGCTACCTGCTGGGACAAGATCTATATGTTCCTCGTTGATTTATAATGCTGTCTTATCAAAGATATAAGATAGAGATTAACAATTGCCCCAGTTTTATCGCGTTTCAGTTGATCATTCATTGGATTTACAGTGAATTACAATTCCTTTGTATGATACAATGGCCAGTTTTATTCAGTCTAGTCATCTGTTTAATTAATCATTCAAGAAAAATATTTACTTTTGTACTTTACATGATGAAATGCAGGCTATATTTCATTCCTTGGGCTTTTCCACATCTATGATTATGGATGCACATAAAAATGACAAGTGCACAATTTCTAGTTTTCACCTTATAAAGGTAGTTTTTTTATTCTTTCCAAAAGCTGACTGCTTGTTCTCAGAGAAGATTCTTCTGCTAGTGCTCATTCTGGATGTTTGCCTTCCTCCTCACAGGGACCCGGAATCACTGAGAAGGTAAAGACTGCTGGTGTTAAATGCACACTGCGAGGCTTCCCACACCACAGCGACCGTCATAAAACTGCTGTTAGTTCAGTGACTGTGTGAAACCACTCAGACTGTTTACCATGGCATCCAGTCTGACATGTTCGGGTGTTATCTGGGCCCTGCTGTCCCTGCTCTGTGCTGCTGCGTCCTGCATTGGCTTCTTCATGCCCTACTGGCTGCTGGGGACACAGATGGATAAGCCTGTGTCCTTTGGCACTTTTCGGCGTTGCTCCTATCCGGTGAGAGATGAGGAGAGGCAGGTCACTGTGATGCTGGAGCAATGTGGGCGTTATGCCTCCTTCAACGGTATCCCAAGTTTGGAGTGGAGGATCTGCACGGTGGTAACGGGAGTGGGATGTGGCCTCCTCCTCCTGGTGGCGCTTACAGCTCTCATGGGCTGCTGCATCTCTGACCTCATCTCACGTACGATTGGCCGAGTGGCAGGTGGAATCCAGTTTGTTGGAGGTGAGTTGTTGTTTTTTTCTGTGCTTGTACCTACAGCTCAACTGAATCCTACCTTAACAGTTTGTTCAGGATGTGGTTGTGTTCTTACTGGCTGCGCATAAGCTCACATCTACATTATTGAGAGATCTGGGAATATCAAGTTTCAAATGTCAGATCATATGTTTTAAGGCTGTAAATTCTCAATTACTCCTAAAATAGTTTATTACATAGAACTACAAGGTCTTACTGGCTGCAGTTTTAGTTCTCTGACAGAAGTGTTGTTCTTTAAACAAAATCACATTTGTTAGGAAACAAGACAAGCCATAGAAATCTTAATAACCATGAAAGCACTTCTGGTTAACATTTCTTGGACAGAAAAAGTTGTTTACTCAGATTCTTGGCTGCATAACAAATGGTAAGCCTTCCTGTGAGATTTGTTGGTCGCGTTACTTGGCTAATGATGTAAGATTAGTTTACACTTTCGAACCAATAGGGACACAGTGAAAGAAACGGATGGAATGAATATTGATGGGGTGAAGCCACATTCAGTGGTTAATTACACAGTAAGTGTGTTGGTGCCTAAGGTGTCTGTGCTCATCTGTGTATGTCTTTTGGTCTTTTGCGCTCTCGATCCAGAATGTGCTCCTTAAATAAAACCCTCAACTTTGTCTTTCTCTTGCTCCAACTCCACTAATGCAATGAGTGAACTTGACTCTACTCAGCACCAGCTTGGTGTATGTGTGTTGGACATCTCCTGGGACGTGAGCGCCGAGGGAAGACTTCCAGTGAAGCAGTTCGTTTCTCTGTCCTAGTTTAAGAAGCAATGAGAGGCCCAAGCTATCTCATTAACTCATGAACATTTGCCTATATACTGTGGCCCACCGCTCTGCTTCTTAAAATCACTTTTTTGGTATCAAAAAAGTGATGCGACAGAAATGCAGGTTGGAGGCAGCTTTGACAGAGCTTCCAGGTTTTTCAGAAGGATAAAATATCAGAGGATGTACTGCAATGTGCCATGCCCTAGTTCTAAATGGCTTGTACTTAAGAACATCACAGTATTAATGATGTATAATGTGGAGGATGATTAAGGTGAAGGCTGGCTGGTTTATACAGAAGTGTGCACTTGTTTGTAAGGAGAGCTTCTTCTCAGCTCAGAGAAATCCTGTGTGTACAGCAATACTGCTATAGCTGCTATTTTGGGTTATAGGATTAAAAACTCCCTGTCTGTCTTCGTGGTGATTTGTCTCTTTTAAGGAGTCAGAAATTTATGGTGACGTAGGATAGAGTACAAGGGCCATTGATAAGTACTTCTAACTTGTACCCTGGTGAGCCAAATGGCAGAAATGTATCACAAGGGCTAATTGGAAGTGACACAATTAGACAGCTCAGTGGGTTGCACCGTGTGCTGTCTTCTCAGTAAGTGTGATTCTGGAGAGAGGAAAAACACCCGATGACTGAATCGTTCAGAATTCACTTCTCATTCACCGAGTACCCAACTGAGAAACAAACATTAAAAAGGTAGAGCTAAAATTCTTCCCAAAAAAAACAGTGATCAAATCTCAGTGATTAGCAGGAACCAGGAGAGCGTGGAGCAGTTGGAGATGCAGCAGTTTTCAAGTAGCCAGGTGAAGTGAAGGCTCGTAGTTGGCTTTTTGATGCTGGTATCTTTTTGTGATTCCTGATCTTGTTTTGAAGATCTCTAAGGAAGTACAGCCTCTTAAATGCCACAAGTAAAACATCCATCTATTCATGTCCCCTTGTTAATTTGTCTCAATCCCAAGAATAATGTAGGACTTGAAGGATTTATCAGTGATCTTGTTGAATGTAGCACCACCTGAAAGAATGACCTTTAACAATTATGTTATTGTTGCAGATGTATTGTTTTCTCTCTGAAAATGTTGCTTTCTTCAGGTTCACTATATGGTCAAATTATTTCAGGGTTAATATCGACAAAGACTCAGATCAGATTTATTCTACAGGCCAAAGAGTTTGACTTAGTATGGCACTACAAGACTGATCTGCTTCATAAATCAAAGGCCTGACAACTATGCATTCTGCTTACATTAAACAATTGCCTTCATTGTAGTTCCTTAGGTGTGCAGCAATATAGACGTGAGACCACACGGGCACAGACAAGAGGTTCAGAATTTAAAAGATTCTTGACTCTGCTTCAACTTAGATGTTAAGGAGTTTGATGAAGCCCTGCGGAATCCAAGCTTGTCTTTTGGATGCAGCAAAGCAGAGTTGTGCAAAGTGAGAGGAAAGTCTTTTTTAACATTTATTTTCAATAGGTACTATTTAAGACCTATGGACATGACAAAGGAACATAGAGGTTTATGCTTGTCCATCTGTAATAGGAATAATCTGTCGAACTCAAAAATCATTGGACAGAATTCAGTGAAATTCCTCACATGCTTTGTAGAGGCCCACAAGCTATAGATCTCATAATTGGTTTTGTTACAGCTGTGTTTTAGATCTGGGCTCTGAAGCAGACTCAGACACCAGTTAGTTTATTTGAAAGGGAATTTACTGTCTTGAGAGCTATACTGTTAATTCCAGAGAGCAGGCAACTGGCAGGTAGTTTTCACTGTGTGGATGAATCCGGGTAAGACTAGTTTTTTGGGGCATGTATAAATTAAAGGAACTACAATGTAACATAATTTTATAATACCACATTACAAGCACAAGAACAAAGCATGGATGTGTGCTAAAGATATAATTTAAGATACGGAATAATTTGGCAAGGGATGGTTGGAGAGCAAAAGTTTTTTTTAAACTGGAAGGTCTTGAATGGATTTAAGTCATAGCTAGTTTCTTTAGTTTGATTGTTTTAAATTTTTTTTTGCATTTTTAGACAATTTTTTATCTAAATTTGTTCACATTCAACAAGGAAGGGGGTATGGTTTATTCATATCTCCATATCGGATAGGCATCTGTTTCTTTGGCCACACATTTTGTGGTTTGTATGTCCACTTAACACAATAAACTGCCTTTATTCAATGTCTTTGTGTTTTTTTCTTCTTCAGATCATTCCTCTCTATTTGACAGGCAATTTTGTTTTGACATTTTGCTGGTTGATTACCCAGAGATGACTGGCGGTTTGGCAGGGCCTTTGATTGCATGACAGGTCTGCTCATTTGCCAGTTAAATATTAGAGATCATGATAGGAGCTGGGGGCCTCATCAGGTCTGACAGTCATTAATTTGTTTTTCTTTACATACTCAGACTCTACTTTCTCTTCATGATATTTCTGCTTGAAGGTTGCATTTGAAAGTGAGATGCATGATCTGCCTCTGGGATAGTTGGGTCTGAGTTGCAATGTGAGTTTGTGTGAACTACTTTACTGAAAGAGAGAGAGTCAGGGCTAGATGCCAAATTTGGGAAAGAGCTCAGTGAAGAAAAATGAGTTCAGATGCCTGTCTGTACTCAAGCCAGAGATGAATTACAGAAGCCTTTTAAAATACTCATTTAGTACCTTCATTAAGATCAGACTATATCCACATTGTTGTAGAGGTCAGAATATTTAATTTTTACTTTCTTTCTTGATTTATTTATTTTTTGATGACGTTCATTGGTTTTCTGCCCCTTGTTGACATTGAATGTCAGTGATGTCCCTTTTACGTGATGTGAATTGCAAATTTAGAACCATTATTTCTCTGACAACAATGCCTTGTTGCCTTTTCAAGACAATCAATGAAATGAAGATACTGTGATCCAAATAACAATGATCTCATAGATTGATTTGTTGCATTTAAAGTCACATCACTAGTGATCACATCACTGCACCCTCACACAATGTCAACTCGAATGTCAAGTCAAATCAAAGTCCTTTTGAAAATTGATAAAATGTCAGGGGATATGGAATCACCAGGATGAAGGATGAAGCCTGTATGTTATTGAGAAAGTGTGGGGAGTCTTTGAGACTAAAGGCAAAAACAAGAAAAAGAATGTGATGCATGACAGGCTATACTTGTCCTTGTTCAGGGAGTTGTTTGGACACTATTTAAGATGCAAGATACAAGAGGACTTAACAAGAACCACTGATGTTTCAGAGAAGTTGTAGTCCTGTGAGGTGTGTTGTCTCTGAGGGATGATGAAACAAATGCAGTATACAGTATTTGAATGCCATCAGGAAAAGCTGTGGTCATCAGGGACTCTGCAGTTGTGAGAAGTACAAAAAACTTGCTACAGTTTTTTAAGAAATACTCAATGTCATCACTGCAGGATGGGCCAGAAGCATTTATTATTGATTAGCCATGTTAAGTGTCTTTTACATTAAACATTACCCTTGGGTTCTGGATGTACTTTGATGACAAGAAATCAGAAATTGTAGATTTTCACATCCTTTTTCTGTTTTCTAATGTCCCCATGTGAGGTCTCTCAGAGTGACATGAGGGTTTTAATTTATGAGACATAAAAGAAAGTTTTGACTGTTCACATCTCTGCGACATCATCATGTTTGCTCACACTTCGCGTGGATTTTTAGGAGCTGGACTTTATTAGACTGCAGAGAGCATTTACACTTGAAATAGGATTAACTCCAGGTCTACTTTGGTTCCCCTTGCCTGTGGCTTCAGTTCTAGACTAGGTCTATTGTCCAACCAGCAATGCACAACATGCAAGAGTGTCCTAGTCATGGACTGTTTATTGACCACATCTGTTTGGACTACCTTCTGAGCTCAAAGTATTTTTATAATGGCACGAGCATGAGCAATGCATTTAAAGACATGTAAATAAATTACAGATGGACTGACATTGTGGCTTCCATAATGTTGCCATGGGCTATTTGGCACATGAGTGTGTTGTCCTGTTTGAGAGCCATACCAGCACAGCCAGGAGCTTTGTCCTTGTGTCGGTTTTGTGAGTTCCTGCCAACTGGATCCCACCCAGTCCCAGAATGTGTGCTTCCACTCCCCTTGCACCAGCAGTACTCATTTTCAAGAGATACAACAAAATGAAATTGCATCAAATATAAGGGAGGATTTGGTATGAAGTGCTTTTTTTTGGGTGGGGGGGAGTATTCTGCCTAGGAAAGTGTCTTTTGAAAGTCATTTTACTGATGTTGCATCATGGAACATTTCCGAAGCAATGGGTAAATATTCTCTGACACGTCTCGTTTCCCTGTTACATCCAAACCACATCTGTATTCCTTCCTTCTTGTAAACCTTCTTTTGATTTGATGGATGACACTGTGCAGACATTACATAAAACAAATGACGTGTGTGTAGGAGTAAAAAGCAAAGCCTTTCCACTACGGACAAGACACATTGTAATGGTTTTTATCTCGTTCATTGCTTATGTTTCCAGCCACTGGCTATAAAGTGGAGATCTGTTCCTCTGGGTTGATTGATCACCCAAAGTGCGGGCCACTCTTGCAATGCTGTAATGCTCTCATGTAACCAGTAGCTATTTTTCCTCAACATACACTTCTTTCAAACCTCTACCAACACCGCCACGAGGGAAATTGGAGCCAGAGAGCAGCCAAACGTAGCCTGTGCAACTCAGTCAGTCTATTTTCTTCAATCCTCTAGTCCGTCTTATTATTTCACCCTTCACTGTTTCTTTCTTCACTGTTTCTTCTCCAATCCCTTTTTCTAACCTGTCTGGTTACTAGAGTATTATTTTCAGTGTTTTCAGTCTTCAACTCTCTATTTCAAGTCTGTTTCACCTTTCCCCTAATTCTACTTTCTGTTCACCCTTCTGTGGCCTTCTTCTCTCCCTCTTTGGCACCTTTACACACTCTTCCCCTCTTCGCAGTGGCTGTGCATGTTACTCTGTGCTAGCAGAAAATACAAATAGGTTGTGGTAATACCCAATGACCCAGAAAGGGGGCCTAGGCTCAGATGGAAAGGCGGAAAGATAGAATGAGAAAACGGGTAACCGAAAAGAGAGATGGAAACAGAGAGAAACAGGGCGGAAAGCCCAGCATCAACAGGGATTTAGTATTGTCTAGCAGGAAGTCTGGGCAACGAAAAGACAGACAGAGGGGTTATTTTAGCCTTTTCCTCTGTGAAGTCATTCTTTTCCCTGCCACAGTAGTAAGCATGCTTTGTATTGGGTGGTTTTGTCTCTCTGAACAGTAACAGAATTGTGTATGTTAATGCTTGGTTGTTGTGATGAGAATTTAATTGGCAATGTTAGTCTTTAAAAATAGGCTGAACTGAACAAATTCTATCATGCATGCCAATAATAATTCCAATGATAATGCAACAAAGCTATTTAGCAGCTATAAAATTTTCCTTTTCACCATCATAGTTACTTAGTTATGGTTTCAATTGCTCTGAATTACGAAGAAGGTAGAGCTGAGGCTGATGGAAATGTCACTGATTTTGGAAGTACAGGTACTATGCAAAGTAACTTTGAGTCATTGTTGGGTCAGATGAAAAGTGACAGGATCACCAAATTTATTCATCCCTAAGGTTGACCTGAATGTCTGAACCAAATTTCATAGCAATCATGATGTCCATGTGATTCAGTCCAGGTGTCCCATTTTGAAAAAGAGTGGCGGACCGAGAGTCAACGATCACAGGAAATTCTTTTATGTCCTCAAAGTAACTGACATATTGGTGACATGACTGTTAGTTATTGCCGTCTCTGAGTTAATCTGTTTTTGGTGTGAAGTTTTCTTAGGTGATTACTCAGGCAATAAATTGTTAACACATAAAATGTCTTTACTGCTGACACCGAAAACAGAGAATGTAAATGAACGCATGAATCAACTCTCAGACAGGTGCATAACAGATGGCAGACACTCTTCCTCTGTATCACTGGTGACTGGTGTTTGATGCCTTTGCACTAGACTATACTTACAATGAGCAATACTTTAGTCACATTTAGGAATAGGCTACAAGGATAAAAACCTCATATGGAGTTTGTTAGTTGCAACCACAGAGAAGGTATGATTGCATAAAATGTGATGAAGACTCACCTACATTTCCCTAGTTTGACATCTGAAAGGAATTCACAGGCAGTGAGGAGCATGGATGAATTAAGTATGGATTGGATTGATTGGGTCCAATCCCTACAGGATAAGGTACTTTTCCAAGTATTTATACCATTTTCTACAGTCTCAGAGGCACCATACTTTTAACACTACAGTTAATTATACCCTGTTCTTCTTTGCGAGGAGAATGTGGGGTCAATACTCCATTTGTACTCCCCTCCCGTAGGTCAGGGGAAATAGGAAATAGAATATGGTTTAGATTTATGGCTGCACATATGTGAATAAAAAGGAAGTGCAGAATAGCCAGGAGAGGGGTCTATTTTTGGTAAAGGATTCCAACGTAATTGCCTGTCTTTAGTCTGTTTACCCTCAAACCAGAGAGACGTAAAATTGTAAACCTCCATTTCCCAAAGAGGCAATGCAAACACACATTTCAGAAAGAGAGGGGTTTTTTTTCTTCTTCCACACTTTGACTCATGGATGTCTCTTTTATTTTACTCATTGTGTTCAAGTGTCTTATTTCTGCATCAAGAGCTCTGATGGTAAGTTAAGTTTAGAAATGAGAAGAGTCTCCAGAAGAATTGGATCAGGGTCAGTGAGCAGCTCTGGGAGAGAAACCTTGTTTCATTCATTTAGTCACTCAAACATCTGTGGCCTCGCTGCTAGACAGTGAAGACAAGTAAAGGTGCCGTAAAACAGCTGAGGATGTGGTCACAGGAGGATGAGGGTCACCTGTCATGAACTGCTCATAGTCTCTTCATGACCTGGCAAGATGGAGAAGGCATCTGCTCTTTTAAATGATGACTTTAGTTCTTCTTTTCCATGTTTGTTTTGAGACTCCCTGTAGTTACCCTGTGTGTGGCTAATGTGTTAATGTCCTGTGTGCTATGGCCACAATCCGTCTTTGCTGTCTGCCTCAAGTAATGCAGGGAATTCAGGGTAAAAATATACCGTGCACCCAACCCAACCAAGAGTAGACTTGCATAGTTTTCCAAAGTTAATACATTTCCTAGTTTTCCTTTTGTTGTCTCAACAGCAGTTAGTGGTAGTGTGTGTGTGTGTGTGTGTGTGTGCGTGCGTGCGTGCGTGCGTGTGTGCGTGCGTGGGTGTGTGTGTGTGTGTGTTGTGATTTTGAGTGCCAGAGATTAAGATTATCTATAATAAATTGCTATTTGCAAATTATAAGTGTTTGTGTGTAGTGATCGATACAAATAGGAATATATTTGAGGGAGTCAAATGTGTTTTCGGAGCTTTTTTTTGAGAGCCTTCAGAAACATTCAGTCAAAGATATGCTGGCACAGTCATGAGAAAAATGTCACTCCTGCCATTACCATAAAATGACAAACCAGTAATTGGGCTGCATGAAATTATGTCTGCGGAAAAAATATATGCATGCCTCAGTTTTTATAAAGCTGACTCAAGCCGAACAATGATCTGCATTTTGAAGCCCTCAGCTATAGTTGTGGAAACTGAGGAGAATTTAGTGTTTGGGTGGAGGGCGACACAGTGTGACTCCAGTTTTGCTTTGCTTCCCAGACTCATTCCATCTGGTCTGCAGCATTTGGGTGGGCTCTTTCATGATAGGATCTGGTTTCCACAACAGCAGGGGGTGCAGACCTAAAGGAGAGAGAGGAGGAGGGAGGGTCAACATTTGGAGAAATCCCTGGAGTCTTGAAGCAGCCAATGTTCTGTTGCTTCAGATAAAGAAGTCAAGCTGCATGTTGGTGGTTGATTCAAGAAACAAAACTCCACCATTCTTCTTATTGTTGTCCCTCATTCCAAAGCTTTTTTAACTGTAGTCGCCCTACAGTGCTTAAACATCAGCTTCTTGACTGACCAGGCCTCCTGTGACAGACGAAGATAACAAAATACAGCAACAACAGCAAGACACGAAAAAAAACTTGGATGGAAAAGTCTTGACATCAGGCGTTCACCCCATTGATCCTCATGGCAAAGGTTGTAAACGTGCTCCAGAATGAGACGTCTCAACATTCAGCTCACCGTAAGACGGAGTGGCTGGATGTATTTTGAGCCTCCTTGTTACAAAATGCAGCCCTGTCAAAGCATAACAGAAGGTCTCTGGAATTCACAAAGTGAGCTTCATTTCAGAGTGAGCTGAAGGAGTCTATAAACAGGACAGATGACAAGCTCCACCCATATTTGTACGTGTATAATAAAGATCAGCAAGAGCCAATGCCCATATATAGGAATGTTTTGAAAAACAGTTTAATGGAAGGACTGTGCAGAGTCAGCTAAGATTTTGAGGCTATTATTTAATGCCATGAAATTTATATTAATGTAATAAATTAGCAATGAAGTAGTGCTAGATTACACATCTGAGAAACTTTTGTGCTGGATCATATCTACCATGATACTTCATAAAGCTTTATCTTCTTCCTTACTTATTAGAGTGAAGAACATTATTACGACTATCTGTCCTCCATTCTGCCTCTTTCTCTGACACCATGTTATTGCTGTCATTAAGTCACATATTCTGTTTTTTCCTTTCACCAATGTCTTCCTTCATGCATTTGCCTGTTCTTTCATCCTTGAAGAGGAAGAAAATGTCAGACAACTGAAATACAAAGTGAAACCTGAGAAATTCTGCTCTTTTTCAGGGAACATGAAAACAAAGGTACTCTTTGATCAAGAAGCACTGTTTTGCTTTCTGCCCTAATTCTGGGTCTGGACCAATCTGAACCCCTTAGATGTTGTTCTCCCAGGCATATCAAGCCGGCTACACCAAGATTCTTTTCCATGCATTTGCTGGAGTTCTTTATGGAAACAGAAAACTGGCTGCAAAAAAACAGCTGCCAAAAGGTCAGACTTGCTGTAGGGGTCATCATTAGTGTCACAAACACCTTGTTCGAAAAATTAATATGTTCCTGATACTGTAAGTATTACTATGATACCTCTTTTTTTTCACTGAATGCACCACAATTTAAGGTTTTTTAATCTCACATTCCATCTGTTGTTTGAATGTTTGAAATGGATCAGAAGTTGACATCCCTTGTGGCGGATCTGAGTGATTAAATAAAAGTTGCTGTCAGGATTACTTAAGTCTATAGGCATAATGCAAGCACCAGTCATGGGCTTAAAGCTCCTAAGCAAACACCATAATTGTTTGCCTGTTTTCTTTTGTGGCATTTATTTTAAATGGATCACTTCAGGACAAACCAATCCAGATCCAGTGGGATAAACTTTTGTTCTTGGAGTTGTCTGACAAGTGCTGTTATCTAGCATCTGAAAAAATATTGATCTTCTTGTTGAAAGACATAAACCTTATTATAGTGTTCACACCCATATGTTTAAGCCTCACCCACTGCTTATAAGCATGTGGGTAAGTTGGAAGGACACCAGAAGACTTTTGTCAAAAACAACCCAAGACAACCATGTCACCTTTTAAAGAGAACCAGAATAGTGGATTTGTAATTAGAGTCAGGGCTCGAAATTGTGCCCATTTTGGTCACATATGCGCCCAAATTTTTATCAGTGCGACTATTAAATATATTTGGGAGCACCGGTGCGACTAGGGAAAAAAATCTGGTGCACCTTTTTTGTGAGACCGCGCTCCTGCGGTCCTGCCAGGAAACAATGAGAGCGCAGCTGCGGCTGCTCTCCTGGGCGAGGGAGAGAGGCGCGCAGAACGGAGATGGACGGAGCGTCTCTATCGCTATGTCACTGCCTTGCTTATGGGTAGGTGCTCCTAAAGTCTTTGCTGGTGCTACTAACTTCTAAATTTGGGAACACCAGTGCTACCAAGAAAAAAGTTAATTTCGAGCCCTGAGAGTGATTATATGTGGAGCCTAACCCCTGGGCAATGAAGCATATTGTTTCGCTGCCAGTGATATTTTCATATCTGCTAATTTCTTGCACTGTCAACTGAGACTTGATTATTAGTGAAGGTACCACAATTGTATGTGTCATGATAGTGCTATCTGATGTTGCGGCTTGGTTGCCATTTCCCGTAGGGCAACTGCTTTTCTTACCTTCAGTCTCTGACGAGGACTTAAGTGTGACTAAATTGAAGGTATGTCTCTTATTAGAATTTCATAAAACCATTTCTAAAATTGAATTTGGCTTTTCCTCAAGATGCATCCTCCATGGCATTATTTCAAGCAAAAATACACAAATGAAAGGAGATTCCCTATGACTGCACCATCTCAGAACTGCTCTGACTACGTAATGGTAAATTAGGAGCTGATTTATTTTTCCTAGCATTGCTGAATCTCCGTGAGTACTGCTGGATCACGAAGTGAAGTCCTCTAAAGCTGTTCAGCTCAACATGTTTCAGCTTGACCATGATGGGTTTCGCCAGCTGACGTTTGAAGATAACCACAGAGTAAGTGGCTGGCCGCGGTAGTTTTTTTTTTTTTCCAGAGAGAGAACTCAGTCTTCTCATGATGGATACCGAATGGTTCGACAAGTGCAAACAGAGAGATAATGGAAGTAGAGAAGTCACGAGCACTCAGGCCCACTGATAACATGGCACAGACTGTCAGTCACATAATGAAGTGGATAGAGTGTAGGGTGTGCTTTTTGATTGCCTTTTTGATGTTTGATTTTTTTGTTCCCACATCAGTCTCTCACAGTTTTCTCACCTAGAAATTAAATTTGTCCCATTATAGTTTTTCCACTTGTGTACCTGCATCCACTCTCTGATGTGAAATGGCAAAGGTGGCTATTATAGAAACATGTAGGAGAATTTAGGATCTGTTGTTCAATAATTCCACTGCGTATTAGTGATAGTGACACCAAATTGAGTCCGTAATCCCTCTTGTAGACTTACCCAGGTTGTATGCACAGGATGTTAATAAAAGGAGAGGCAGCTGAGCGGTTGTATAGAAACCCAACAATACCCTGCTGGGTTCTGGCCATTAACCTACGTTATTATCTGAGGCTCTTTCCTTCTAGCCTTCTCTATGCCTGGAGCTCTCATGCCATTTAGCTTTAATTTCCTTGTAGCAATGCAATTGAAGATGATTTATCCATTATTTTGCCTGTCAAAAAAGCCAGAACACGGTTAAAAAGAATGTGGACTTACTGGCTGTTGATCTGTGCTCTAGGATATGAGAAAGATTTTATTTAGCATCTTGGCAAATGCCTCCTGTATGACTGGAACAAATTTTGGATCAGTCTGCAAAGCAAAAGCTGAAGCTCTTAATGAAATTTGTGTGACTGCTAAGACTTATCTTACTATACTAAACGTGCATCTTACTATTCTACAAAAGATTTTAGTCTTTGATTGTTGAATATTAATTCAGAAATGTCCAGCAACCACCCTCTATTCCTAAATTTATTTGCTTGGAATCAAATCCGAATTTTTTACAATTAGTGAAGCCTCACTGAAGGCTCCACAATCACAGAATCCTAACTCTTTGTACATTCACATGTTGTCTGCACATGTCAGCTATCTTCTGAAATAAAAAAAAGATAACATAACAATTTCTTTATAAATCGTGGAGTTTCAATTCTAGCCAGTAGTCATACAGCTGTAAGGTATTAAGAGAAAGATTTTCTCGACCAATTTGAGATTGAAAATAAATGGTTAAATGGAACAGGAAAAACAGTAGAGGCAAACAGTCTGAAATGAAATGTCAAAGGTTTCAAGCAAGACAGCTTATTATTTTAACGGACTGCATCCCCAAGGGTATGGAGCTTTCATGTGTCAGTGTGGATCTCGCAGAATCTGCCTCTTCTTTGGGCTCTCAACACAGAACAACACTCTCACCATGAAAAGTGCCCTAAAGAAAGAAATGTACAATATAGGGTTACTGGTCAATCCACAGTGTTGGTTCCCTGCTCTCCAGAGACGCTTACAGTAAGAGACTTCAGAGAAGCTGAGTACTTTCTTTTTGAGCAGTTGTCGGCCAGCTACTGGCAACCTGTGCGTGGAGATTTCCCCAGTGGCACACATTCATTTTGAAAGGATGTATTCATACTACACATACGCCTTTTGAAGTGATGAAAACATTGGTGTTTTACTATTTCTCTTAGCAGAATCACTGAGAAGTACTTTTTGTTTTTTTGCTGAATGTGTGATAGAGTGCCGATGACTTGCCAGTGAAGTTCAAAGCCACATGTTTGGACAAAAACACTTGACACAAAAAGGAATAAAGTTAATAGGTTCCGGTTTTCATAAGCTCTTGGCTACAGTTTGGTTGTTATGATAGAAAAACAGTTTTTTTTGGTGTGAAATCTAGTCTAAAGCTTTACTGGTTTTTCACAAAGATCTTCTAAACAATAATTCAAAGCAGACTTGTACAGAGATATCATTTGGGATTTAATTGCTAGTCGTCATCAAGTTAAAATATTCAAGCAGTCATCCTCCTCTCTACTTATTGATGTGCTGTCACCTGGGTGTGGCTGAGTCTGAGAGACTCCTGCCTAAACCAGAACAATTTAATCATTTTCTCCAAAGTTTGACTGAAAGTTGCAGAGATGGAGCAGGTGGGAGACGGGCACAAGCATGACCTAGGCATTTGGCAAAGGGAACTGATGGGTTGGGGATTTCTTGAAGGAAGAGTATTCAATAGTCTCTTCACAATACAGACAAGGCAAGAGCAGTTTTTACAGCAAATCTTTAGTCTTGTACACTCCTCAGCTTTTTAATACTTAAGCAATTAACATTCAATCATTCTTCATCAAACCACTTCATCCACCATTGTAGGTCGCCCATCCCAGCCGACTGGGGGCATGAGGCAGGAGGCACTCCAGGTGCAACACCAGAGCACCGCTGAGCCACATATATACACAGATCAATTATTATTAATAATTTAATGACCATTTGAACATTTGAAAATTGATTTCCATCTTTAATGTCTGCAAGAAAGAGAAACTGATCCCTTCTCAAGCTCGATCAGATCATTACTGCTCACTTGGGATGAGATACAACTTCCTGTTGCTGCTAAGTAGTCTGGATGTGCTTTCCACTCTAAACAAGAAAGTCAATTTAATGCAACCTCTGGCCCTTTTCACCTCTGGAAAAGGGTGCAATTGTCCTGCTTTTGTCCTTTAGCTAAACCAGCATTTACCTGCTCTGTATTTGATTGACAGTATCTGACACATGACAGCTGGTTGGACATACTAATTTTGCCCCTTTTGCTGCGCAATGTTTTTATGTAAGTTGAATTTCATAATAGCAAATAGTTTCAAGTCTGTTCAAGCAGCATTTAAATGCAGTTTTAAATGCAGTTCATTCACTGTTGGGTCTAAAAGAGAAAATGAAGTACTATCCTCATTAACGACTTTCTAAAATTTTTACCTTTATTGTGATGTTGAATGCAGCACTACAACAAAATAACAGAAAAAAAACCCATCTACCTTCAATGTGGTAGTGGTAATCATTTTTCTTCAATGATTTTTCCTGCTGAAAAAAACCCTGAATTTGCAGTTAAATTATGTACATTTGTTCTATCTCTAACAACCAGCCATTTACCTTGCGTTTAAAAAACCTCACCATATGATTTATTCTGCACTGTGCATGCAGCAACAAAGGACCCCTACCCCCCACTTCCCAAACATATCATCCTCTAACATCATCCTCTATCTTACAGCTTCGTGATAATTACCCCATTGCTAGACCTTGAAAAGTAACAACCCAGCAAGGGCAGTGTGTCGCGTGCAGAGCCATCTGTGATTTATTGACACATGTGTGGATGACTATACATCTTCAGGAAGTGGTAATTGGTGGAGGTGGTGAAGTGAACATGGGGAAAATTGGCTGCTTCCACTTTATAGGCTGTTAATCTTCCAGGGGTAACATGAAACAATTGGAAAGATGATCCATTATTATTAAGTTACAGAGGCCCAAACAATAGAAAGAAGAAAGTAAAGCCCGATGTAGGTTTGTCATTGTCAATATTTATATGTGAATCATATTCATAAGAAACCCTGAGGGGGTTTCTTTTTCTGTTCAGCTGCCCGCACAGTACTAAACATTTTTTTTAGATTTAGAATTATATAAAACAGAATAAGCTGTCAAATCCTCACATTTAAAATGATGAAGTGAATATTTGGTATATTTGCTTAATGACTCATTGAAATTTAATCCTATATTTATTTGTTATTTCACTACTTTAAAAAAACACCTTTGTCTTTATTTTATGTAACAATTTTAAAACTCAAGCTGCAACACGTTAGCTGCTGCCCTTTAGAAGAACAGAGCAATACTCCAATCTCTCTCCACTATCCCGTTATTTTGTACTGCGGCATGTCATCTGTGATCTAGACCTAATATAGCAGGCCAATAGTGAGGTCCCTGCAGGGAGCCCAGGGGCCCCAGGCCCAACACCACTGCCTCATCTGTCTTCAAGACAGGCTACAGGTCGAGGACTGCCTAACAACGGTCCTGTTGTGTTTGCATATGCAGCGCAAATACAGCATGCTGAACCCTGAGGCCTTCCTCTGCTCATGAGGTGGGAATATGAGCAGTGGCCGATCAGTTACCCCAAGCTCTGTCTGTGAGCATGGAAATGAAAATGAGCAGAAATGCACATTTATCCATGCAGGGAGCTTGCAGCCTTCTCAGAGGCCACAAGCATGCGTGACCATTCTCCACTCAGAGGTGATGATGGGAGGTTAGTTTTACCGCTCTACTATTTGTGTAGTTTTCTGTTTTTTCTTCAATTTCCCTCTTCACATGGAAGATTCTCACATATCACGCACAACCATCTGCTGAAAAAGGAATCAGTATTTTTGTTTTTTCGTGATGTAAATTTCTTTTTCACGCTTCTTTGTTGAGGACAAACAATCAGTCTTCCAGTTGAGCAAACATGCACACGGTGCCAAGGCAGGGAAAGATGTTCCCTGCCATTGTGTTTGTTCTCCATTATGGTGAGACTGAAAATAAAGAGATTTTTGCATGTCATTTATGTGCTTTTGATTGTGATGTGGTACACAATGAATCCATCTGAATTTAATTCAGAAGCTCTATATTCTGACTTATTTAAACTCACACTGAAAAAAGTGGTTTTACATTTGCAACTGCATTTTGTGCCATTACATTATGAACAGACCAGGTCAACAGTACATTCAGTCGATAGAATGCAACCTTGGAGTTTTACTGATTATTTTGATTTACTTTATACTGTAGATAGTAACACTAGAGCTCTGCCACACTGCAGCAGACCACCCTTATGGCCAGTTATTTACTCTTGCAAGTACACGCAGAAAGTCTTACAAGTGTGACAAAGGGAATAACATGTTGCCCCTGACAAAACTGCTGGAGGTCGAGGTCCTTGTTTGTTCTCCTCGAGAGGAAGTCAAACACAGCTTCCACAAACTTACACTTACCACCACAGTGACAGAGATAAATGACCTTTTTCAGGTGGAGCCTTTCCTGATTGACCATCAAATTTCACATTTTTCACATTTCTTTCCAGCAGAAAAAAAAAAAATCGTGAAATGAGGCATTTAAAATAGCAGCCCATCTTTAACCACCCCCTCTGCCGTTTTTCTTCTCACCTCTCTCTGTGCACTGGCACACCGAGTGAAGAACACTTAAAATGTTAATGAAATAAGGACGCTTAAGGAATGATTTGAGGTGATTTTCAGTCATGGGTAGACAATTACTTCACAGCTTGTTTGTCACAATCTTTCTCTCTATTGAGAGCTATTCTAATTCATTGTGGAAATTGGTTTGTTTTTATACTGTTGAAAATGTTTGTGACATCACACAGAGTTTTATTTTAATATATGCAAGTACTTATTACATTTCCTTGTTCTGCTTCTATAAATAAGCATTTGGAACATTTGCTCCAAAGATTCTTCATTTTCTTTCCCTCTTTCCCACAAATCCTTTGGAGTGAAGTTGCATGAAATGAAGTAACTGCCTCCTACACATGCTTTATTTATAGTTACAAATCCCTTTATTGAGATGTAAGGAGATTCAGACCTGTCGTTCAGTGAGTAAAGACATTTTTATCTATCCCTGTAACCCAAGCCTCAGCTCTGCCTCACTCATCTCACCTCGCTTTCACTGGCTGCTGTGGGCTGATGGGAGCTAAGGCTGGGGGAGGGTTGTGAAAGGTAAGGGGCTGAAGAGGACGCGCGTGGAATCTTTGCATATCACCAGAGAAAGTGGGAGGGACTTTTACACCTCCATATACTCCACCCCCCCCCCCTCCTTACAATGCCTTCCAGCTAGCATCATAAACTGTGCTGCAGCTACTGATGTTACAGCAAAACAGAGAGACGTGTGACACCGCACTATCTTACTTACCATCTTTAAAATGAAGGCCAGTAAGCTGAGTGGGGGTGGGGGTGGGGGGTGCTTACAAATGAGAGCGGAAGATGTGGCACCCATCCCTTCAGCGAATTGCCAGATGGAGCAGATCTAAATCAAGTTCCCCCTGCTATAAATACAACGGAAAGCAGGCAGACACAGGGAATAATAAGCAGCAGCATATGCTGTGGTCAGCCTCTGTGGGTAGAAAGGAGTGCAATTCCTTCATGCTTTGCATTTCTGCTCTGAATCCATCCATGAAGTGGCTCAGTTCAGTACAAACCACAACAGAGAAAGAACTGGCAGCAGGACATGCCAATCAGACCAGTGGTCCTTTCCTATGCTTTCTCTACTGATGAAAAACAAGTTGTCCCCAAATAAAATGATGTCTTCTTCTTCTCCTTTCGGCTTTTCCCTTTAGGGGTTGCCACAGCGAATCAGTTGCCTACAGGGAAATGATGTGATTGTGATAAAATGCTGCATTCACCTTCATGGTCCAGCAACTGCTCGATATTTCAAGAGACCCAGTGCCTCCTAGCTCTGTAATTAAATGTAGAACATGGGGCTAGTTGGGTTAAGAGCTGCTGTGGCTGTTCGGGGTTTTTTCTTCCTCCTCCTCCCTAGCAGGTATCATAATGTCTGGATTGGCGGAGGAGGGATTTCTTTGTTGGACCATGAGGATCAATTAAGTCTTCGGGTGGGAGAAGCATTAATGAGACGTGTAATGGAAGGTCCCTGTTCCTCAGGGAGCAGTGTTAAATTCATCACTGCATCGTGTTCACATTTATCAGTGGCACATTACAACTTGTAATCAGTCACAGATGTCAGGGCTGGTGCTGACTCTCTGTCGTTTGGTGTGTGTTGACTCTGGTGTCGATGCCCCTTCTTTTCGCAGAGATGTAGCGGTGCAGTCAAAGAGGCTTTGTCCATTTACACTGGAAAAACAAATGGTACCATGCCAGAATTTTACAAACAAAAGCGGTGTGACATGTAACACAGCAACGCCACCATCTGCTGTGACATTTTACATATGCCATGCTTTGTAAGCAAGGAAGTCGCATGGCAAAAACAATCATTTACTCACGTTAGATGGCATGTGATCATTACTTCCAATTCTGATAAGCTAGAGATTTGAATCTCATATGAGATTGGATTACTGTAATTGGAAATCAATAATGCAAAATAATTGACATTATCATTGATTCTTACATGAAGGATAATTAATTCAAAACGGGTCAAAACAGAGAAGTGACCAATTCCCATTTGAAATGAACTTCCTGTTGACACGAACGCACTGAACACATGGGGTGTGATCCTGTGAGTGTTTTCACAGTATAACACACACTTTCCCATGCTTTTCTGTCACTAGAGTCAGTTAAATCTCTTTACAGCTTCCTTCACAGCTGTGGTTTCACACTATCTTCTCCATGTTGCTTACATTTGAACAACGGTGGTGCAAAACGTTGGAGAAAAACTGTTTTCCCGATATAAATTAGGACAAAATATTCACTAAAGTCCTTGATGTTTCTGCTCTTCCTAAACAATCACAATACTTGCATGTAAATTGTTTCTTTCACCAAGGTCAAGCACAGAGGTGCTTCCAATTCAACAGTTTGAAATGAACCGACCAAAATACTGCTGTGTTGAAACATGGGATTACTCCCTGAATAAATTGGTTGTCTTCCACAGCCCTGTTCCAAACTTCAATCGTGTAGGAATTTCAACATCAACATCAGTGTAAAGTATCCGGCAGAAATATATATATATTTCTGCCGGAGATATATATATATATATATATATATATATATATATATATATATATATATATATATATATATATATATATATATATATATATATATATATATATATATATATATATATATATGTATATATATATATATATATATATATATATATATGTGTGTGTGTGTGTGTGTGTGTGTGTGTATATATATATATATATATATATATATATATATATATATATATATATATATATATATATATATATATATATATATGTATATATATGTATATATATACACACTGTGTAACATTAGAAACCCTCCCTTCACCTGCCTGGAAGAACATGAGATTAAAAAAATTACTGTGAGAATTATTTGTCTTTTCTATTATCCAGAAAATAGAATCACACTGCAGTGCATGTCCCCCAACAGAGTTCTAGCAGCTATTCACTAGGTTTTGGGCATGGGGAGTTTTGACTCTTATCATCATCCAAGTAGTGTGTAATGTAATTCAGCGATGGGTTTGCCAGCTGTCAGGCTCAGTCTATTCTCAGTAAAGGAGGTTTGCAAGCTGCATGCTGAAGTGAGAATCAGGAATTCAAGGCTTTTACCTTTCTAATTAAATATTTATCTCCTGAGGAATGCATATTTTTATAATTACAATCTTATGATACAGAATTAGGTGTTGGCAAGATCTTAGATTTTCTTCCTGTGGTGCTTTTATCTGGCAGACTAAAGTTGCTTGGCGGATGGTCTGTCTCTAGTTACCTGATATCCTGCTGGCACACAGTTCAGAGTGAGAACTTATTTTATCCTGTCAACATTTTATTTTGGTATGTCCCACTCCAGTGTCTTGTTTCAGTGGTTAAAAAAATGTTCAGGAAGTTTGGGCGCCATTAGATTCCAAAAAATCTCACACAACATTGATTTTTTATTTACCACTTTTCAAAATTATTTTTATTGCAGTAAACAAATGGTCTTACCTTCGAAGACTTGAAGACTCCTGACATTAGAGACCAAGGCCTACAACAGATAAATACACCACCTGTTATCCAAAGAGTCTGCTCACAGTCTGCTCTGGAGCCTTTCTCCCCTGGAATATAGTTGTGAAAATACGTAAATGTATTTTCAGTGTACAGTTATGAAATCTTCGATCACTGGCGTAACAGATCTTTCATAGGAAACATGCGGCAGAGACACCACAAGTCCTGTGGCATGCCGCTTCCCTTGTCAGCGTTGCCATATGGTGCTGGTGAAGGAGTCGGCACCTGGGGACTATGCTGCCGTATGGTAGCAGGAAATGCAGAGACACCGCAGCATGGCAAAACAAGTCAGAAGACGAATGCGAAGCTCATCATTGCAATGAAAAACATGACATGACATGAGTACATGTACCATCACAGAGACAAATGAAGGACAAAAAGGGTCAACAATTACCTTCAGGCTGAACAACAAGGTGCACAGCCATTCATTTATTCTCTGAATGGCCTTAGAGACTCATGTGTTTGATATTACTCTGCATGTATGTCTTTTCCTTCTTACATCCTGTGCCATAAACACAACAAAGCAGCTCAGATAAAAATCTGTACTCCCGTATAGTTCCTCAAGCTTCTTATTGAATTCTGCCACTTCTTGTCAGTTCTGCTGCTGCTTGACATTTTAATAGTATTCCTGTTCTGTTCTCTGTTGTGCACTTCAACAAACAATAGTGGAGTTTTCAGGCGATTGCTGAGGGACCAAAAGCCTTGAGAAGCAAACCTTGGGAATCTGTTAGCAGCCGTGAATGGGTGGGTGAGTAGATGGGGGTGGCTCACCTGTATTTTTTTGTGACCTTTTCAGAATGACTAAGGATTTTGGTGCCATCTGTGCCCTCCGGGTACCACTAATCCCATTGCTGCTGCACTCAGCAGTAATGGGTAGCTTAAACCTTTGCAGCAAGTCACTGATCTTTGTCAAACACAAACTCCCACATACAGGAGTGTGCCTTTGTTGCTGTTTTTCTTTTTTTTTTCTGGAATACATTTCACATAGCCTTCATTGCATTTTTCACTCCTTACATTTGTGTCATTGTTTTCTGGTGTAATTGTGATTAATGCTTATTCTCATTAGTCCAATTAATTGGCAAAAAACTAATATGCTGTATTAAAGTTAGCTGTCCTGTAGTGCTTACTGCTCAAAAACCTGAAGGACCACAGACTCAAAAATTTAATTAAGATTCAGGCTTTTTGAAACCATCAAGCATTATTTTCCTCATGAACTTTAATACACTGAAGATTTATTTACTGTAGCTTTGTTGCTGCGATATCATTTTCTCTCCATCTGAATGGAATGGAGAGGGGGTGCAGGCTCTTCATTGTTCTTTTGTGCTCTCTCTTTACTCCATCGGCGGAACTTTGAAGTGCTCCATCTTTCCTAATTGAAAGTGCGCTGCCTGAGTATAGACCCACTTGTGGTGTCACGTTCAAGCTAATGTGCCTGCCATGTCAGGACTTCATAAGAAAATGTGTTCTGAGGCAGAATTCATTACACTCTGCTGTAAGTCTATATTACCTTTTTGCCTATGATAAAATTGTGCAAAAGAAAATGAATTCAAATCCTATTTGAAGCAAAACAAGAGTTGTGAATCAATTTTCTGATGTTAAATGATTCTTTGAAAGCACCTTCCCACTAATGTTGAAGTCAGCATTCTTCACATTACGAGATATTTTGTTGGCATTCTCTTACTCAAGCAACTTAATTTCCTCTCTTGTCCTGTGTGTCACAAAAAGGTTAAGCAATTTGTTTTGTGTGACACTCACTTCAGCCTCTTAGTTTCTTGTCAAGTTGTTGCAGCTGCTGAAGGTTTAGTGCTTTTCCTTTCATGACTGTTCACCTCGCATTCCTCTGCTTTGTAGTGTTCCCCAATGTGGGGAACTTTTTTGCCATCACTGTGTTTTCCACATTTATTTGTGACTGAGATCTATTTGATGATGAAAGGAGAATTGCAATAAAGCTTTGGGATGTGGCACAGATTTCCTTCCAGCATATACAAGTATGTTACGAAACATCCAAAGAGCTTTTCTACCGCTTTTTTTGTTATGAGTAATTTAATTTTCTTGGTTCTATAAAACACTTTAAAATTAAAATTGTTATAAGATAACAAAACAACATCCATCAATGGACTAAGTAAAACAGAAGAACTTAATCATGAAACACAATCTGAGACAAGGGTCCTCGTGTGTCGCCACTCTTTAATAACCTGAAACCATTTTCAGAGGAAGGACTCGACAAATAAAGACATTTGAATGTTGAGCTGCTAGTCAAAATAATAGCGACAAGATAAAAGGAAACCACAAGTTTGTCAATCTGACATTGAGAGGAGATAAAGATATTTCAACACTGGAAAAAATTACTTTATTGTAAAATGTTCACTGTCGAAACTTTAGGTACATGAACAGAGAAAACACAGAACGAGGGATCTGGTATTCGCTTTAGCTTAAACCTGAGTGCACTGCACCACACCGGAACAATAAAGTCTAGCAAGCGGAGGGATGTCTAGGCTTGGCTTTGGCTTGACAGTTTTGAAATGGGAAGCAGTAAGGCAACGGAATAAATCTGGAATTAGAGTTAAACATTAAAATACGTTTTCTAAATCACTTTAGGCAAGTAACGGGTTGCGTTTGATCATAGCAGTCGTTTTCCAACTCTCACCAGCTCTTTACAGCTAGAGAGGCAGCTTTCTCTCAATCCCACTTCTGTATACTCTTTGTGTCTGCAGAGGTGGGTGCACAAGAATGCAGTTTGAATATCAGCCCAGAAACACATCATCTGGAGGACTTTTGTCGGGGGTGGGGGGAGTCTGTTTGCTAGCAAAATGGATGGAAGTTAATTTGCACACACTCCCCACACTGTCATGACTGCAAACTGGTTGAAAAGACTTTCTGAAAGCATATTGGGTCTGTGCACCATGACTGCATTCCGTCCTATCTGGTGATTTACTGTTGTGGAGCTTTCATGCGGGACAGGGTTGTTTTTTGTTGTTGTTGTTGTTGTTATTTTTCATGAAACTGTCAGAAGTATCTAAGTGCTTCCTTGAGGAATGAATCGTCACTGATTTACCGGGACAGGACCAAGGCACACCCCACTAATGTGTAACGCAGCTGCCATCACAAGTGTCTACCTGCTGCCCCTGGTTTCTGCTTTTCATTCATCTCTACATTGATTTCAATAGTAGGGGAGGTGGGAGTCAGGGTACGCTATTTGAAGGCACAAAACTCCCTCCTGGGTAATGAATTCTGTGTAGATGTCCTTCAGCATAATCAAGAGAAAAGTCACTCACATTCACCCTTTTCTTAGGCACAATTAAGATATTTGCATGCCGGCAAAAATATATATCATAACACGGGACACCACCAGTGGTTGTATTCCTGTGTGCATCAGATCAGTTGCAGACTAAGGACACACTGACCTTCAGGCTTGGGGGTGTGTGGCTTTATTTTCTCCTCTGTATGGAGTAACCCTGTGGGCTTAACTCAACCTCTTTTCTATCAAGAGTTCCCATGTTCCCAGACACCAGCAATTGTGTCTTAATGAATTCACTGAATACTAATCAGACCGCTTAAGTCGAGGGGGTGGGGCACGGCTTGACAC
Source organism: Antennarius striatus (assembly GCF_040054535.1). Lineage (NCBI taxonomy): Eukaryota > Metazoa > Chordata > Actinopteri > Lophiiformes > Antennariidae > Antennarius > Antennarius striatus. The sequence goes on along the minus strand of NC_090781.1, from coordinate 15,196,869 downwards.
TGGCAAGGTCCTGTATAAATATGTAGAAGAATTTTTCCCACACGTCATCATGTCTCTTCTGATTTAGAAAACAGTAAAATAAATAAACCTTTTCTGCCTTTGAGAAACCTCTTTCATTTTAGTCTTTCTCTCTTCTGCCTCATCTGTCTTTTAATATGCTTGTTTGTCTCATTATGGTGCTGTGACAATTCTGTTTTGATTTAGCTTGCATCCTGGGGATACCCTGTGATTGCTTTATCTTCACTGACTTCAGAGGGATGTAATTCTGAGTCATAAATTTTGCCATTAATGCCCTGTTTATAATATATTTAAAAAAAATAATAATTATGCATCACTACCACAGGTTACATTTCCTGACATTAATCAAGACTCAACAGACTCCTAATCTTTTATTTGAATCTTGTTAGACCTATGAACAAACTCTTTATGCCTCGATCAATCAGACTGACTTGCTCTGAAATCTGAAACAGTCTTTGGCAGACTGCTCAGTCGCTGTTGGGATACCACAATAGTGATACAGTAATCAGTATTGGAAAAAATAGAAAAAGCCATGAAAAGCGAGTTTGCACATGCAGTTACCTTCAATCCTGAAAATCCATTTGTAATTTTTTAGAAAGAGTAAGTCCGTCTCCTCTTCACAGGCACTCACATTTATTGGAGAAGGAGACGTATTGTAGACCAGAAATCAAAGGTGGCCTTTGTGTATCCGGAACAGAAGAACCTTTTATTCCAACATAGCACTTTAATGGGGCAAGGCTCACTTTGTTGTGATGTTTCAGTTGCATTCAAAAGTTTCCCAATTTAATGTCAGTGCAGCAGACCCAGGCTTTATCTCTCATTTTAAGCCTTTTTAGAGAATCATTCACGCTCGTGAGCGCTGATGGAATTTTAAAAAGCTCTATTTGCGCAAAACTAAAATAACCTGAGGCGGGGAAGTGACTTGTTTAATTGAGGATATAGTGGATGATGTTAATCTTGACATGTATCTGCCATGGTTGTAATTTAAGCAAAATTCCGGTGTGAATCACCTCCTACATCTTAACGAAGTCAAGTCAGCGAGTTCACCATGTAATGTGTCATCATCCCATCTCACCCGAATTAAAAGTTTGCTCGTTGTTATAAAACTGAAGGTGTTAGTGGGAACTGAACAGCTAGGTTGTGAATACTTTTAAGAGGGAATTTGTCCAGGCTCAGTACCAAGAAAAAAAATCTTCTTTATACGCTGGTGTCCAACATGCTGAATTCAAATTTCTGGTTGTAGTATTTTCATGTTTTCAGTAAGCATGGAGGAAATTGGAAATTGAATTACATGCAGATTGAACATACTATTAGTATCATGTAAACTGAGCATGAGTGGATATTCATTGTAACCACCATGACCGTTCAAGGAAAGCATTGCTGTTTTTCTCATTTTTCCACTAACTGCTCAGTGAGAGTTAGATTTTGAAGGACTGGAGGAAATATTGATTTTCATTTGCACTTACTCCCATGCTATAATCTGCAGGTTTATACCATCCACTGACTGTTAGGATAGGAAGGCTTGCAACTCCAGGGAAGCCACATGTTTGTGAGTGGCGGTAGTGTGGTGAAGATGCTGAATCAGCTACATAGTAAAAGGTTATTGAAGGTGCCATTCCATTCAAAACATTTCTAGCCTGATTAGGAACACATTACTCCAAAAAACCATTCCATCATTTATTCTGCATTACATCACGTGTGTCATATATTCCCAAATCGACAGAGGAGTAAATAAACAAAAGCCATGGACTTAATCTCATAATTATGCATGTTTTCTGTGTTCTCTTTAATTACCCTTATAATTGACTCATTTTTTAGCCAACATTCCAGTCCTCAATCCACTGGGTTTTAATTTCTTTGGTTCATACTCATCCAGCTGGTATTATTTCCTTAAATGGTTTTGATTTAGTTTGCCTTGGGGCTTAACAGACAAGATATGAACTGTTTATGAGGAGATACGTTTCTATGCCATTACATATTTTAATGAATTAGTGTCATTCCCCAAGTCATTCCATTGAGCCAAAAACGCTCTGAGTAAGAAGCAGAAATATTGGTGGTATGGGGGAAGACCCTCAAGCTTTCTGAATGTTCCATAATTCTTTATAACAACAGACCTCTGAACATGAACTGAAATAAACAAGTGTGGCTTCATGTTTATTTTTCCTACAGAGCCACAGTGTAACAGAAACTTTGGTTTAATCTAGATCATATTTTGTTACCCGTGGTTTCCAAGGCCTCGCCAACGTGTTATTAAAAAGACAATAATTCACCACGAGACTGCACTTTCATCACCAACATTTGGCTCCACATGACAATATCTGCTTCCACGCACCGCAGTACAACTGCTATCCCGTCAGACAGACATGTCAAACATAAAAAGCATGCTAATAGTAAATCTGCATTTGAAATGGAATCAGTAGGCTTGTCTTGTCATCTGTCTGGCTCATGGTGCACAAATAGCTTTTCATCCTTGAGCAGACAGGATAAACCTGATATCATATGATTATGTAGGATCACAATACCAATTCAGTATCACACAAAATGTCAAGAGCATCCACTGTCGCACACAACCTGCTCACCGCCCCTTTATTGTATTGCCCTATTGTATTGCTCAAAGATAATTTGACATGTTACATAAGGTGCTCTCATTTTGGCTATTATGCTTTTGTCAAGGGCTCTCAAATGACAACCAGGGCATCATCATGTAACCTTTGTCCATCCACTGAACAGAGGGATGACAATAACATGTTTAAAAGGTAGCAGTTTCTTAAAATTCCAATACAGTTTGTCAGATGAGAAGGTTTATATGACTCACCTCTATACTAACAGAAGCCAGTTAGCTCAACAGAATAGGAAGACTGGGTGCCGATGGAAACAAGCAGCCTGTGGCCAAATAGCAGAATCCACAGATTCATTGGTTTTTCAACAGGTTAAATGGAAGTTTTAACGTGTTGATTTTCCAGTTAGGCAGGTGGGTGGATACATGAAAGAGAGTGATGTTGACCTCCTTATAAAAATTCTGCAGGTATTTATAAGTTTATGTCCTGAAGTGTCTCCCCATCACAAAAACCATTAAAATGATGGGGGTTCAGGTGAACTAATCTCGTCTCCGTCTGTTCAGTCGTGAAGCTTAAAAAAAAAAAGTATTTTCTCAGTGATTCTACAAAAAAAAGTCTTATCGACTACCTCTGTTGTAATCCTTTTGAATATGTATGTGTTGTGATGTTGTGATAAAAATTTAGATGAGCCTTTTGAATTTACAATGAACCTTTTGTGTACAGTATAGGGATTTTCACTCTTAGAACTGCTCTGAAAGTTTTGCACATATTCACACACACACACGCACACGCACACTGAAGTGGAAGTGAAAGGGACCTGTTTGATGAATATTAGCTTTTGGCACTGAGGTCGGTCTGCTTTAGCTCTGTACTCAGGCGTAATAAGCCAGCCCCTCCAGCGTGAGCGCAGTGGGCCCGTACTTTAAACACATGCTATGGAGGGTTTTGTTCACTTGGCAGTGAGAGTCAGTTTTTCCTTGATCCCTGAAGCATTGCATTGTCTTTAGAAAGGAGGCTCTTTGTGTTTGTAGAATGGAGCTGCTTACATGTTGAGCCCCAGCAATGTCAGAGCAACATTTCATGTCTGGTAATGTCTGTATGTAGATTACTAAAACATTTATGATGTATTGGAAAGCTATTAACATAAATGTATTTGTGGAATGCTGCGTCTTTGATTTTCTCCTGCTCAGAAAAGGCTGTGCTTTAACATGTTTTCTGCTCATTAAAGCAGGGAAACGTTGCTCTAGGTATATGCTGACTTTTGGTCTGGTGGCTTACTGTCATTAGGGTTTTCTGTCAGGCTCTGTCAATGGGAGGAGGTTGTTACTTAACACATCCGACATGACCCAGTTACAGAGCTACACTTGTGGGATTGTAGGAAGCGGATCTTAACCTGAGGAGGGTTTTTGTACCTTCACACATTTTGTACGTCACTCAATTTTCAGCCGTCATACTTGAAAATGAAATTCCGTAATTTGTTGTGCGCTTACTGTGATTGTTAAAATAAATTCCTGTTTAATGGGCATTGGAAAGCTGCTGCCCAGAAGCCGCTGTAAGTTGCCTTTGACTGTATTTTGCTCATGTGCAAGTAAAGTAGCTTATCATTGCCACTCCTCCCCCAACCCTTACAATGATAACAAGTCATTAAAATTTTGCAAGATATCAAAAAAGCTAATCTTCTCTTTTGACTTCTGTGGAAAAAAATCCAGTGCTGCAAATTAAAACCAATGCAGCATGGCAACTTTGAGGTTACTGTATGTTTTCTCGCCCACACTCATTGCTCTGTTTTACATGCTTTAAATTCCAAATTTTCCTCAGCACAAGAGTCACTGCATCAAGAGAGGCGAAATTGAAAATCAAGAGATCTGTTTTCTCTGAATCTTCAGTTTTATTTCCCCTGCGTATTAGTTGGTTATTCATCTTAATTGAAAATGGGAGGGCGGCACGGTGGCGCAGTGGTTAGCGCTGCTGCCTCACAACACGGCGGACCCGGGTTCGATTCCCGCTCTGTGCGGAGTTCGCATGCTCTCCCCGTGTCTGCGTGGGTTCTCTCCGGGTTCTCCGGCTTCCTCCCACCTCTCAGGTTAATTGGCCAGTCCCAAATTGACCATAGGAGTGAGTGTGTGTGTGACTGTATGTTTGTTTGTATGTGGCTCCGCGGTACACTGGCGTCGTGCCCGGAGTGTCCCCCGCCTCACGCCCTGAGACTGCCAGGATAGGCACTGGCTACCCCGCGACCTGCGTTGGCGGATTAAGTGGGTTGGAAAATGAATGAATGAAAATGGGAGCAGGAATGTCTGAGGTGGAATAAAAGATTAGAGGAGACATGTTGAAGTTAACAGGAGGCATAAGAATAGGTGAGACATTCAGAAATATCTACATCTCTGTGTTCAAAACTCATTGTCTCCACATGCAGAGGATGTTCTCTTTAGAAATGTGTTTTCCATTTGTCACAACCTCGTTTAATTTTTAGGGGCTATGCTCCATTCCAGAGCTGTTGATCCAATGCTGTTTTTTCTGCTTAATACAGACTCAATGTTTGATGAACCAAGAGTTAATTTTGTTCTTGTAATTGGTTTGTTTTTAATTATCTCTGCCGATCGCCGTTAGAGTAGGTTGTATAATCACTGCATTTTGTATGTGTGTTTATAAGCAGGAAAAATTTCAACAGATTTCAAGACTATTAGCGAAAGGTGGCTTATCAAAGTTACATGTCCATAAATTATTGTTGTTTTCTTAAATAAAGTTAATGCCCAGACCTGCCCATTGACTTTTCTCATGAAATCAGAGTTCATTCCATCAGAAGCTTTGTTAGAAACATCACTGTTGTACAGTATTAAGCCAGTCAGTGATGCATGAAAGAATAATTGTAAATTTGCTTGGTGGAGGTAAGTCTAGTTACTAGTTGTACTCGAAAACTGTGACAAATGAATGGTGTGATTCAATAAGACCGAATTTTGTGAGGATAAATGTTGCAGAGCTGAAACTGGTCAAGAAAACACAAGCTGTGCTGTCTGAACAGAGTCAGCGATGGTGACTGATTGGTGGGCATGGAGAGCAACTAGACTTATTACAGTAGAGGGAACCAATCCAGCAAATTAATTCTTACTGTCAGTGTGGACTTGTGGTTTTGATCAGATCCTCAGGAATCAAAATGGGGGAAAAAATTACATCTAAAGAAGTCTTCAGTGTTTTTGGTACAGTGCACATCTCTTGTTTGTCACAAATTGCAGTTGTGGTTTAAAACATCAGTGTCGTATTTCCAGTTTCCTCTGACACACAGCACTTTTCTCCTGTGCATATTTACTGTGTGGAACACTCTGACTCCTTACAGTTTTTTGTATCAAATTTTACAATGAAGTACTGTATGGGTGTATTCATCCTGCAAATTTGTATGAATATATATAGCCACAAAATGTACATTGAGTTATCACAGGGTGCATGTAGGCTCTGCGCTGACATCTGCATACCTCTGACTTTATTATGACACCACTTTGCATGTGCAGGAAAAACCAAAATGCAGGCTGAATTTGAAGGAAGGCACTGCCATGTTGCTGGGGTGAAATGAAAATACAGGCATGCAGGTTTAGCACAAACACAGCCCAACAATGAGGCTCAATATGACATTTGATCATTGGTGGAACAAGGGAGTGTCTGTAACTGTTTGAACCTTTCTTGACTGACAGTAGTAAATACCAGAGGGATGAGGGGGACATTCGTTATGGAGAGGATGTTTGAGCCTTTTTGTCACAGATCTCTGTCGTGACTGGCGTGGTTGGTAATAGAGTTTTCTGTGTTAGATAGTCCAGCTGCAGAGGCAATATAAACAACAAGTACAGTCAATAATAAACTGTTGACTGATGGATCTTCTCTGAAGGACAGTACAAATCCTAATCAGTACAAATCATATCTGAAACAGTACAAATCATAAAGTATCTGAAACAGTGAGGGGAAAACCTTTTCTCAACATCTTTATCGGGACACCTTTTTCCCTACTTGATGAAGAAAATGCGCTGGAAAAAAAAAACCCAGAATGGTTTAAGACTGCTAATAAAGTCTTTCAGCCAGTGAGTATGTGGAATTTGTAGAATTCACCGTATACTGTACATCTGGCTTCTCTCCATCCCCCATCCAGATCCAGCTCTCAGGTCCACCATATAAAGTTTCAGCTGAAACTCAAGGCCCTTTTCTGGCTCCGCTCATATTGAAACATCAGATCTGCCAGCGAAACAATGCTCAAATGCTCAAACATGTTTATCAAACATGTTAAGCAAAGCAGACATACTACATTTTTTGTGTTGGTGGGTGCTTTGGGTTTCACTTGAGAGGGAAAACATGCCTCAACATGCTGGAGATGTGCATTAGTTACTGGGCTGATAAGCTGAATTGACAATGTGGTTTAGAGCAAAAATGCTTATGCATCAATAATCACATTTAATAGTTCTTTTGATTTAAATTCTGAAATCCTGATTGACTCACATTCAATTCTATCTTTGTTTAGTACACAGCAAACACTCCTTGAGCAGCTACTTTGTCAGAAATACGACAGAGGAGAGGTGGAATAAATGTTTACATTGCAGCCAAAGAGCCCCACGGGAATAGAAGTCAGTGTGACATAATTCAACCTGATTGAGTAGTTGTCTTCACAGCAGCAGAGCACAATAAAGTTAGTTACCTTGTTTATTAGTTGGAAGTGGGTCATTTGTCACATGCAACCCTTTATCTTGCAGCCGGCAATGACTGCTCTTGTTCTGCTTTCCCGTCATTACACCGAGAACTGACCATTCCTGGGGAATAATTGCCACTAGCACCAACATTAACGATAAACATTTTTCCTGTGGCTGCTTCTCAGTAAATATCACCACATTTACTGTCATCTGAGGATGTAAGCAGAATCAATCAGAAACACTGCCTTTGGATCAGCAACACGTTAGCATAGCACTGTTTCATCTGTAGGACAGGGAACAGTAAACCCTGAGTCTGATAAGTGAGATTAAAACCGTAGCATTAACTTACATGCTGCAGTGCTTCCTGTGACTCCTCCGTCTCTCAGACACTACCGCTAACAATGAATATTAATATGCAGTATGTGTGCAAATCATTGCAGAGGGAATATTATTGGGCTTGAGCCCATGTAAAATGGAGAACAGGATTGAAATTAACTGGAATAAACTCTATTGGCAAATATATTCAGATTTTTACTTAAGAATATTCAAATGTACCTGTAAACATGGATAATACTTTGGCACTACACAGGCCTGTGGTTACTCTTATATTTCCTGCTCTTCTATTGGATGATCCTACAAGCCCAAAAGGGAATGTCTCACAATGAGCCAGTCCACTCAGGCACATCCTCACTCCTTTTCCCTGGCCACCAAAATTGTATCCAGCTTAGCAGCAGCCTTTTCTCCCTGTTCCCTTTGGCCTTTTGAATGATAACCTTGAATGGTATTGTGTCGGGGCATGAAGGAGGATAAAGAAATTCCTTGATTCCTTGACACAGAGCAAGAAGGTTTAACAAAAGGCATCAGCACTACCTAAATCAGAGAATGTGAGGTATATGAAAGGGACACTTTTTGAGTGAGGTAAAAAGCTTTACCAGAAGAAAGACGGTGAAGAATAGAGTTTTTTCTTAGAGGATAAAGCACTTCTTTGCGTCCTTTTTAAAGCACTGAAATGTGATTTCAAAAGTGAGCTCAATTATGATGATGAAATCCGATGCAAGTATGTACAAAAGTAATTGCTATATTAGATCATATTTTATGCAGCTGACTGTATTTGTCCATTTGTCCATTTAAGTGAACTCTGCCAGTTCATAGAATAGCCTTTCAGAGAGGCCATTAGGCCTGAGATAGTCTTTTGGATAACAATTGCATTGAGATCAATTGAAACTCAATCTCTGAATGAGTTCCTGGCTTCCCAGATGGTGAACTGCTCACACTGTCTGGCCTTCTCCTCTGTGTCTTCGCCTTGTCTGCCAAAAAAGACTATCAGACATCTTCTGGCTGCCAAAGAAACTGAAACAAGGTTTCAAAGTGGGCTCAGTTGTTGGCATAAAGCAGTGAAGAAAATACACAAACCTTGCAGACCTTGTTGACAGAATAACACTTGAACCTCTCTCCTCATCTCCTTGAAAGCTCCAGGCATCTTTAAGTTGGACCAAAGGAACCAGTTGGAGCTGCTAAAGGGAAACCTGTTCTTTTAATTCCCAAAGGCGTCTTGGCAAAGGAACACAGTGTCTGTCTATCCTGGGAACTACAGATTTCTCTTTCTTTCTCATATTTCTGATCTTTCTGTTCTTCTGTTCTTTGGCGTCATAGTCAGAATATAGCTGAAGAAGTGTTCTATGATTTTACCATCCTAGTGGCAGCTTACTGGAGATGTGTCACAAAGTGTAAGCTTAAGTTAACTACATTCTTATAGGAAATGAGTGTCTGTTTGAGCTTCTGTCTCAAATAGAAGAGAACATCTATGGACCTTCTATGGAAACAGCAATCACTTCTATCAAAGGTAGTGCTAGTATGGGTCCGTTATTATTCGTTTAATAAACGTTTTTACTTGCTTGACACAATTTTTAAATGCTGGAGGCCCCAAATTTATTACAATAAAAAACACATAAGGTGAAGACAATACCTATTTTGAAGGCCTGTAAATGTTTGTCATGTAAAGGACACATTCAAGCCATTCCTTTACCAATGTGCCACTAGGACTGTTTAGCCACTGGGTGTGCAGGATAAATCAGATGAGTTTCAACCACAGGCCCTGCACAGGACTGATATCATCAGTGTACTTTGTGATCTGGCCACAAACAAATGCCTCCATTTTCAGATTAGAACACACCCTGAACATAGAAGAGACATTAGAGGTGTGGTTACTCAGACCACACTCAGAGGTGTTCTAGGCCACATGTGTGCCCTGTATGGGCCACATTAAAAGACCTACTCAAATTTGTTCTCTGTGAAACAAAGATGCCACAATAAGGGGATTAATGGATTGCCAGCTGTCTGATTTCCATTTGGGTTACTTAAATGTAACATTAGCTGAGCAGGGAATCTTTTGTAATGCGTCCCTTCTCAGCACCTGTTCTGACTGACCATTCAATGGTCTGCAGTGTTTTCTTCCTATGTCTGGGCTTTGGTTCACTATACCAAAAAAAGGACCAATGAGTGGAATTGGTGGAAAAACAAAATTTAGAGTTTTTGTCACCTGTTGGGTCCTGTAATCACATCATTTGACTCTAAGGTCACAAAAAAATTTCTGCTTTTTGTGCCGGGATGGAGTTTAAAAAAATGTTCTTTATTTGAATGTGGTGAAATTCTGTTATTTTTTACTCCAAAAAATCAAATCTTCCCAAGGGGATGATTAAATTTGATCTCAGCTTTATGAAGTCTGGCATATGGTGTATATACGTTTTGATTGTCAAGCATCCACTATCCTATTGGTTCTTAAAAGGGGCAAAAAAACATCACACAAAGTCCAAAAATTGTGTAATTTATGGTTGAGACACATAACATAACACTGTTGGTGCGACTAGGTGTGAGAGGTCACAGCACAAAAAGGCTGAGAAGTGCTGTTGTAGCTGACAACTGCCTGTCAAATGACGCAGAGCTCTGACTGTCCTGCTGTGCAGACTGGGATGCACTGGTGTCCGATAGTAAATGTGAAGGACATGGATCCTGCATGGAGAATCAGAGCCTGGGAGTAGTTGTCCTTCATCATATGTCTCCAGGAACTTGTTTTACCAACATTATATGCAAGAACATTTTTCATTCTTTGTAATATTTTTCCCTCATTCTAGTAACTAGCCTCCTTACCTCCACTTCTCAATAACCCACGTGAGTGTGGAGGATAGGATTTGATGGAATTAATTATAGCTTTAGAAAAAAACATTACTAAATTGAAATATATGACCATATGTAATATAATGGATTGAATTGCCCCTCAGCAAAGCATTTACATTTTCATTGATATTCTCCCATAGTGATATATGTTTGTGTTTTGCAGCATCTATCTCAACACCATGATGCTGAAATGAATCTTCATAATTATTTCATTTACTGTAGTGTCGCAGATCCCAACAGTTCACATAGAAACCAATGTGATATTTAGTGGTTGCTCAATGGACTTCTTTGTTTTCGCAGTAATTCCCCCTACTGTCTGTTCCCTATCTACACACACATGCACACACAAACACACACACACACACACACACACACACACACACACACACACACACACACACACACACACACACACACAAACACACACACTTTCCATGTCATCATCATCTGACCTGATATGGAAAGTATGCATAGTGGCCTTCCCACCCCCCCTTTTTTTTTCTCTCTGAGATGCCTGTTCAGAGTAGATCTTTGAACATTTCAATAAATGTGTTCATTAAAGAATGGCTTAAATCTTAATTTTTTGAATAGCAATATTATTTTGCAATGATGATGATGATGATGATGATGATGTGCTATTATATTTCCCTGCTTCATCCAACACTTGAAAGAGAATGTTTGATTTAAATAAATATTAATGATGAATTTTTTATCAGGGTCTCATGCTCTGTAGTCTCTATAGTTACAAATATGAATCAAAACACATTCAATAACAATATACTGTATACCTGAGATTATTGTAGCATCTTTTCACTTCCTCACCTCATGTTCACGTACGGTGGCTGCTTGAACATGGATTTATGCTAAATGCTGCTGTTGTATTTTTCATACACTGTTTGGGTCGAGGTGGCAATTCGAAGTTTGATGCAGAATATTTGCCTGAAGTTCTCTTTTGGATCTGAAGAAAAACAGCTGAGTTGCTGCGTGTGACAATCCCCTCATATCCTGAGCTGTGATAACTCGAGTTGGTTAGAGCCTTCTTAGAGTCCTCGTTCTTGCCAGCATGCCAAAGTTTCATTGAATTGATTTTCTTCTGCAGGTGCCATAATCAGCCAGTCTATTTTAATCCCAGAAATAAGATGATAATATTGGCTAGAAAAGACTCAGATGTCTTTTTCATTTCTCACACTCTCGCTCCAAAGTTTGCCAGTTTGTCGAGCCCATGTGCATTGGCATGTGGATTAATTCATGCCTGTTATCTGTCACAGATACAGTGCAGAAATCATGGATGGCAGGGGTAATCAGGTTGGAAGACGGAGCTTTCAACCCCTTCTCTGTTGCCATCCTCATCCCAAAATGATTGCAAAGTAGATACATTGGAAGGGATTAAGCTAATGTGGCCCACCGGTGGCACCCACAGGGTATTTTCAAGAGACGGAGCTTGATATCCAGGGAATAGCTTGTCAAGACCTGGTTGCAGGCTAATATTAAGGATATTAATCCAAAATGTAATGGCCCTGACTAAATTTTCCTCTTGTCTCCATGTGCAGCTTTGAGCACAGTCATAAGTCTCTTTAATCACTGACATAAAACAGTCCCTCCAGGATTTTCCTAAGTTTTACAATAATTATTGCATACCAAAAAATGTGTGAGTATTTTTTTTCACCATTGCTTCTTTGAGAAATTGCCAAGCTATTTACAGGTGTTTGTTGTTCATTTGCAGTGGTTTTATGAGCTGCTGGCAGCTGAGCACTTTGTTTTGATGCAGTAAAAACATTATGAAGTCTTCAAATCACAATGCATGTCACTTTACGCAAGGATGTGAGGCTTGGTGAGATGTACACCAACTAGAATGAGTCAGAGCTTTTTCCATCCATATCTGCTGGATACAGTTGATGACTTGATATCACATGCACCAACAGTCCACTGGAGATCAGCAGCTCACTTTTTTCTCATTTCAATGAAAACACAAACCAAAGAATGAGAGTATTCCCAAAACAGCTGAGTCAAAATTCACCTTGCTTGACATCTGGATGCAGTTTTGTAAAAAAGAAAACTCTCTTTGATGAATTTTTAACTTCTAAAATTCTACAGAGGCAAGGTCTCACAAAAACAATGGAAGAGCTGAATAAACACCTTGTTGATGAGTTAGTAATTGTCTTCCTGTGTGTATAGTCAGACTGCAGCCGTGTTATGTGATTTTCTTTTTTTTTTTTCATCTGCAGTGATGGAGTTGCTATGATTCATACACTAACAGACTCAATCTGTGTTTTCCTCAGGTTTGCTTATAGGGTCTGGCTGTGCACTCTATCCGTTGGGATGGGACAGTGAGGAAGTACAACAAACATGCAACAACAGCTCAGACCAATTCCAACTCGGTAAGATGTCCAGCAGCTCAATGCAATATGCACACAGAACCTGCATAACAAAGAAACGTTTCAAACTTTAGAAGGAGTTTGACAGCAGACATTTAAATGTGGCTCTTGACATTCAACCACACAGTCCCGTGCTTTCTTTTTAACGCCATCAAACTCTCCAAAAGCCATTGAAGAGCTTTATAGCTACTAGCCCAGTGACCACTGTAATCATGTTGGTTCAAATTGGGTGTCTTACTAGACCTGGGATATTGCTGGTTGCAAGTTTTATGTTGAACAACAAACAGCTTCACAGTTTGTGTTTTCTTTAGCAGATAAAACTGCATCATCTAAAAATGGCAGGTACTCCACATTTCAGTGCAGAAGATGACACGGGCATTTTATTGTTTCATTTTACAAGTGGCTATGAGTGTTAGAGACATAAACCTGGTGAATTATTTTCACTACTGGAGAATTACCAAATACTGACCAGACTGATAAACAGATATTCATTGTTTTTTTGTTTTTTTTTTTCATTGTTAGATATGAGTGCTGAAAATAGACAGGAGGCCAATTTATGTTGTGTAATTAGCTCATGTTTGCAGTACCAACTAATAGGTAGTTACATTGGTGTGGAAAAAATAGATTATAAAAGTGTATATGTCAAAATAAATTGTGTGGAATCGTACTGTAAAACAAAGGCAGTATGATCGAACATGAAGTTTTTTGAAGAATGAGTTAATTATGAAAAAATGTAATACTCCAATCACCAGCTTAAAAGGATAGAGACCCTGCTGAACTCAATTATTTGTTGTATAGTCTAATACAACGAAATTGCTACTTGTGGAGCAATAATAGCAATCAAATGCTTCTGATAGCTGGAGATCAGTTTCTGACAGCACATTGGTGCAGTTTTGTCCTACTCCTTGCATATTGGAGTGTTTGGGACCCCAAATTGTTCTTTCCAGGTCCTGCCACAGAATTTCAATGGGGATCAAGTCTGGACTTTGGCTAGTCCATTCCTAAATTTACGTTTTATTCCTCTTGATTCATGTAGGGGTGGACTTACTCCTATGCTTGGGATCATTATTGTGCAGACAGTTTGTCTGGTATAGAGCAGGATTTTTTTTTAAATTGGATTATGTTGTGTCATTGAGGATGAACATTACATTACATCAAATGAATGATGATCTGATCAGTAGAAGGAAGCTAGAGAACCCAGAGAGAACTCACACAGACACAGGAAGAACATACAAACTCTGCACAAGAAGGAATCAAACCCAGAACCCTCTTGTTGTGAGGCAACAGCTCTACCCACTGTGCCACCCCATATGCAGCACTGTATATGATGATATAATGTAAACTCTTAAACAGATATGTCAGACAATCTTTCTATGTTGGATAAGTTTTCATTTAGCACTTCCTTCCTCAAAACAATACGCTAATTGCACATTTGCATTAGTGTTAGAGTAAGTAGAGTGTTCTGTTCAGTTCCCTGGAGTATAAAATCTGCCCATTGAAGACGACTGCACCAGAGTTATTTCGGTTTCAACTCATTCTCAGTAGTACCCTCAACGTCGTCCCACGAGAGCAGTGAGTGTCACACTGATGATGCGTTCACAACGAGGGCTTCTATTCTTTCCGTCGTGGACTCATTCATTAATCATGGAAAACCCAAAGATAACTGTGAATATGGATGCAGGACAAATTAATTGGATGGATGATCAATGTGAAAAGAACAAATTATGTGATTTATATCCACAGACTTTTCACCAGACATGAAAAATCAAAGTCATTGCTTTCATTTGACATTGTGTTAAAATGGAGTATTCCCTCACCCCGATAAAATATACACTATAGCAACATTTAATGGATTTTGTTATGGTTCAGTTTGACTCCATACAAGATTTCTAAAATGAAATAAGTCCTCTCAGTTATGGCTGTTGATTTGAAGAGGGTTTGTCAGTAAAACTCCTCCTCTCATCAGGCTAGTATAAAATTTATTAAATTGGATATTCTCCCAACATTTGATGTTTATAATGAGATGTGTTGACAGTCATTACAACACTTTCCAAATTAGGCATCAGATATATAGGCCATATCCTTCTTTAATAATTCAGATAAGACCGTGGAAGATAGGTTTTTATTTAGTTTAATTTGTGTGCACTTTTGGATTTTGGTTCATTTTCAGCATTTCTCTTCATTGCTGTTCCTAATATTTATTTTGTTCCAATGTATTTGTCCCACGCCAGGCTGTCTGTTTGCAATTTAAGTGACACTATGCTCAGTGCATTTGTTTCAATAATGTTAACGCTTACTCACACAAGGGTGGAAAATGTTGTGACTTGGAAAGAAATGTTGAGCAGTCCAGAGCATTTTAGGATCTCAACGCTAACATGTTTGTGTAGGATTTAAGGTTGTAATGTTCTTATAATACACTATGTACAAAAGTTATACTTCAAATATATACACATTTTAAATGAATTGCATCCAACTGTTACACTTTGGGCAGCTGTTGTCTTCACATTCCTGACATTTTTTTTTTAACTTTCTTTATTGCTGTACATAAAACTACCTAGCAGTAGAAGATCAAATATCCTTGAACACTTCTAAGTTTCATAACATGTCCAGAAACATTATTTTCACTAAATATGCTCTCTTTATTATTTAAGTCTTTCAGTCAGTTGGACTATTGTTATAACCACAAACGTTCACGGTGACGGGCGTTATCAGAGCACTTTAGAACATGTTGGAGGTGCTGTGAAATTGATTTGATGAGAAAGTTTTAAACTGTGCTTTTTAACATCACAACCTATAAAGAAACACAATTTTCGTCAATGGCCTGATTCTACCGTGATTCTATTTGCTTTCGCATTCTGTATTTCACTAGTAATTACTTGATTTCATTACCAACATTACTGCAGAAAGATCATTTAGACATTTACAGTAACTACTGTGCCGTGAAGACAAATCAAGCTTATCAGGACTGTATGTTTTTACACCCTGGTGTGTCTGTGCGTACGTCCTGTATGTACAAAACAAGGAATACTCTGGGAATGTGCATCTTCCCATTCACTTGATGAGAACATTTACATGTGCATGTTTTGCTTATCATTTTAAGAAGGCTGTTTTGAAGCGTGTGCCAGTCACAGGTTGAGCGAGGAACAGTTCTGTGTCTGTGGCTACATCTGCAACACTTTGTAGTGGTGGCGCTGCTTTATGGAATGGCGTGCATCCGATTTGGAGTTGAGCCATACTCAGTTTTCTTTGTGTCAGACTTTTGTACATCTAAATAAACTAAAGTAAACATTGCAGGCCTCCTCTTATACTATCCTTCAGAGAGATGCATGGATAAAATAAAGTTAAAATGATCATTCTCTGCTTTCTTTTGCAGGCTCCTGCCAGATTGGCTGGGCGTATTACTGCACAGGGGCAGGGGCGGCGGCTGCCATGCTGTTGTGCACCTGGCTGTCCTGTTTTGCCGGGAAGAAACAGAAGCAGTACCCGTACTAAAGAAAGCATGGAAGAGACGGGGTGGGGGTAGTGGGCAGCTTGGTGAAAGAGAGTGGAGTACAGCTCAGTGGAATCACACACAAGTATAGCACATCAGGCACCAAAGACGCCAAGTCATTGTGGTGCTCTGCACATCATGGGACACTACTCATCTGACATCTGCAGGGACTGATTCATTATGCAGCACACACAACTTTGAAAAGTGGTTCTTCTCTTGATAATAATATATGGACCAATCCTGTTTGTAAAATTGTTACATAGCTATTCTTAAATAAAAGAAGTATTCTCTTTTCTGTCTTCCTCCTCTTCAGCCATTGATGTTTATGTGATAGTGTGCCCTGTGATGAAGACAAAAGTTATAATTCTTCATTGTTGTGTGAAGTGTTTCTGTGTCACGGCTCATTCTTGCCTAAACACAGACAGAAATGCAATAATCCCTGTAAAGTAAAGCGATCTGAAAATGGCTGCCTGCTTCCTCCACGTTTCAGATTCCAAAACTCCAAGCAGAGTTTATTTAACACTACCATAAGATATACATTGTGATTGATAATGTGCTTTACCATACTCCCACGTGTTTTGTATTCACTCTTCAGATTATACTTTGTTGTTATTATTGTTTTGTAAATAAATGTTTATTGAAATTTTAGTTTCTGAGTCTTATTTGAGTCACAGAATGTTTTCTTTAGCAAACAGTGCAGCTCTGCACTCACATTCCCACAGAAGATTTTCCCATGACCTCTTGGCCTTTGTGGTGCTCACAGCATGAATCTTTTTTTTTTTTACTGCGGTCGATAATGAGGATAAGGATAGGCAGCAATGTAAATTTCACTTTTTCCCATAATTGATTCCGATAATCCCGTGACCTCCAGTTAGATTGTTTGCCTTTGGATCAGATTACTCAACTCAAACCTTCTGAGTCTTCCAGACAAAGCCTGAGATGCAATCGCACCTTTGGACACTGGGAAGCCAGGCACCCGTCAGCTTAATACCGACTGTATCTGATGGTTCTCCTACCTGCATGGTGTGAGTAACAATAATGGTAACCCCAATTAACACAGTTGTGTCATCAGAGGTGCGAGAGGTGCCGAGCTCTAGAGTTGCTATTTTTATTCATTTCTTTCTCTATTTTTTCCCCTTTGATAAACAAACAACGCTTCAGAGATCTGTGCAAAAGTGTATAAAGTCAGCTCATTTACATTGCAGCTGTTCTCTATGCATTTGGCCCTCATTAGCATCCCAATTTTCTCACAATGCCTTGCATCCCCCAGATAACTACGACTCCCCCCACACCTATCCATCCTCACTAGAGAAATCTCTCTCAGTACTTGCTCTGTTTAATATGCTAGTATGGCTCCTCTGCATTCTCCTGTCTCTGATCTGCTGCACTGATTGATACCAGCAGTGACTTGTAAAGTGCCAACCAGACGCCTCATCAGCAGACGCCGACACATTGAGGTCAAGTTAAAGGATTCTACACACTGACAGGTTGCATCTTGCAATCTGAGGTCTTGTTACTTGTTTGTGGATTATTGTCTTCTAAAAACAGTGTAATAACTGGTAAGAGCAGTGGATTTAGTCAGCCACTAAGTGAAAGGACCATTCCTTAACTCTGTGAGCTCTATACTAACTGGGAAATAAATAAACTTCTGTGGCATAAAATCCTTTCAAATTAAAAGTAACTATATTTTTGTAGCATTTTTTAACTGACCTTTTAAGACCCCCTGAATCTACAGACCTCTGTAATGAGCTGGCATCTCATCCAGGGTGTACCCCGCCTCTTGCCTGTAGCCAGCTCAGATTCCAGCAGACCCACGACCCACAGAGCTAAGAAACAGCTGTAGACGAGACCGCTGTGTCTCGTTTGCAAGATCTGGATGGATGGATGACCCTCCAGGGGTTGTTGATTTGAAATAATGTGGGTGGAACATAATTTTAAATGATATAATCCGGTATAAAATGGTATCGTTTGATAAATCTTTTATTAGGGTAGCTTACAATACTCAGTAAGAGTGCTTGAAATGAATCCAAAAAAGTTTTTATTTCCTCATTAACTATTGCAACAGTAAAGTACAGTGCTTTTATGGAAAAATAAGTGTGAGGAAAAAGACCAATCACAGTTAAAACAGAAGTAAATGGTACTGAAATCACAGGAGCCCAATCATTTAATGGTTCGATGTATATTAATTTAACAGTTTCACATGCCAAGTTTGTGCAACATCTTGCTGAATATTTTTGCAGTGTGGACTGTTAAAAGGGGAAAGCACTCAATCACCTTTACAGTTTAACCTTGCTACAGTTATTCTTCTACATCAATTTTTTTTTTTTTATCCTGCAAGATAATTACTGTCCACAAGATCACCTTTTCTTTCTCTAACATCAGTATCCAAAAAATCTTGCATAATAATTACGACAAGATAGCAAGAATGTGAACCATAATATACTGGAGGACACAGCAAAATAGCAGTTTTCTCGCCTTCATCGCATCTCAGCAGACATTATTTTATCTATAATGAATGCAAACAGTGCTTTACATGTCTGCACTGCACTTACAGGAGCCTATAATTCACTGTATGAGTCTGCTCTTAGAGATCTGGTGTGTAAATTAATTTCTGTACCTTTGAAGAAAACTGTTTATTCTTTATGATTTTCTTTTCAATAAAATTACCATATATTGCAATTCATATGATCTGTATGCTGTCAATATTCAATTCTGTCCCCTGTATTTTAATGGAATTCTCAAATATAACCTGTCTTACTGTAAATTGTTGATGAGTAGATTGGTAGATTGGCATGTTGTTGTATATATATATATATATATATATATATATATATATATATATATATATAAAAATTTTATTTATTTATTTTCCTACAAATGGAATATGCCAGGGTGACCCTGGACCAAAGTGTGTACATTTGACAATCTTCTCATATTTTTCCTACTGTTTTGATGTTTGATTGTGTCATGTTATATGATAAAATATGCTTGCTGCCTTCATTAGTACAGTTTTTCTCTCACTGCAATATCTCAGAATAGGATTTATTACATGGGAATGTTACTTTTGTAATAAGAGAACAAAAATGATTCTCGTAAAAACATACATACCTCTTTTGCACTTTGTTGTTACAGATCTGAACCATCTTATTTATATGGATAGAAAATGAAGAATCATGTGAACATACACCTGAAAAACTGCATCAGCTTAGAGGATCAGAAACTGTTCTTCAAAACTCATTTGGATTACAACTCACGGTTCACTGGTATGACTTCTGAATTATCAGTTTTTCGGTAATCCCCATACTGGAAGGAAATATTGGATTAATTAAGAAAAGCCAGCATGTGGACAGCAGCCATTTTAGGTCATTCATTTATCTTCTTATCCACTTCTTTGGCTTTTGCAGGTCAGGGAGGTAGCTACAGCATATCCCAGCTGACTTAAAGGCGAGAGGCAGGGGACACTTTTAGCGTGACGCCAGTGCTGACAACATTTTGGATGCTTCAGTTCTGTTCATGTGTTAGAGAAAACCATGCCCGTATGACATTTGATGCTTCTGTTATTCATTTTGTTATGCAAACCTGTACCGGTTTCCTGCTGAGGACCATGGCCTCAGATTTGGAGGTGCTGATCCTGATCCCCGCTGCTTCACACTCAGCTGCAAACCGGACCAGTGAGCAGTGCAGGTCACAGGCTGATGACGCAAACAGGACCTCATCATCTGCAAAAAGCAGCGATGCATTTCTCATCCCACCAAACTGTAAACCCTCCTCACCACGACTACGCCTCGCTATCCTGTCCATGAAAATCCCGAACAGAATTGGTGACAAAGCGAAGCCCGGGCGAAGGCCAACAGCCACTCAGAACAGGTCCAACTTACTGCTGAGAACCCGAACGCAGCTCTCACTTTGGATCAGGGAGGCCATTCCTCCCAATCACGTCCTTCCACGTCTCTCCATCATTGCTGATGTGTGCATTGAAGTCCCCCAGAGAACAATGGAGTCCCCTACAGGGATCCAGTGAAGGACCCCATTTAGAACCCCAAGAAGGCCGAATACTCCAACCTGCTATTGGGCGCATATGAACAAACAACGGTCAGAGTTTTCCCTCCCACAGCCTTAAGGCGTAAGGAGGAGATCCTCTCATCCACTGGGGTAAACTCCAACACAAGGGCGACCAGTGGGGGCGTGTGAGTATCCCCATAACTGCCCTGCACTTCACACCTGACGCAACTCCAGAGTAAAGCAAGGTCCAACCCGTATCCAGGAGTTTGGATCCAGAACCGAGGCTATGCGTGGAGGTAACCCCACCAGATCCAACTGGTAACGCTCCACCTCCAACACAAGCTCCGGCTCCTTCCCCGCCAGTGAAGTGACATTCCATGTACCCAAAGCCAGTTTCTGCTGCCCTGGTCTGGTCTGTCGTGCCCCCCTGTCGTCAGCGCACCCGACCCCATCGATCCGCCCTGCGGGTGGTGGGTCCACAGGTGTGGCTTTAACAGAGCCTTGAAAGTCAAATATGATTGATGATTGCAAATCACCGGACAAATTACAAATCTAAGGAAAATCCAAGGATCATTCATCATCTGAGGGATGGATGAAATCTTCTTACTCGTTCGGTTCATATGTATATATATGCCTACACATTTAAAATGGGCATAAAGCAGAATAACATTTCTATGTTGACCTCTGATTTGATGACTTTGTAAGTAAATATATACATGTATATGCTCTATACTATTTGCTTTAAAAAGTAAAGGGAATCAACTTTCTCATGGTTCAGTGAAGAAGCCAACCTGTAGGCTGTGTGATTTGTCCACTTTGTCAATAGCATATGTAAATTTTTCATCAGAAATAAGTTGTATGCATCCAAATCCCAAATGATCCCCTCGGTCCCTCACACTTCCTCTCCACCACTTCATTCCATTTCCCCCAGGTTATTTCCTGCTTAAAGGAGGGTGGCACCGTGGGATCAGAGGAAAGAAGCAAAGAGTTTTTGTTTCCTCCCGAAGAGCTATTCCTAGTGTGCAGCTGGCATCAATGAAAAAACCTGCGGGATTCAAGTTGGCATCACCTTTCAAGCTATTTCAGTTAAAGTTAGTAACATTTTTCTTTGGTTGTGTGATGCTTGACTAAAGTAACTTTCTCTAAAAAGCAAAAAGCACCACTTCACAAATTTATAGAGAAACTCGTGGGTAAAGTCTCAGGGATGAAACTTATTGAGAGCTAGTCAAAGCTTGCAGAGATGTTACAGTTTCCATTCAATGCAGAATGAAGTCCCTGAATGGAGTCGCCTTTAAAGTATGAAAAACAAGCTCACAGCTTCCACCTCATGCAGAAACCCCAATGTGACTGGAACAGACAATCAAGTAAAAATATAACACAACACTATGGAAGAGTCTAGTGTGAGATATATGGAGAGAAGATGCAAGAGCAGCATTCTCTGAGCTATCTGCAAACTGCCACAACGCTGCTCACTATAATCACCTCTGCTATCAGCCCTCTGCAGTGCAGAAGCCCAGGAGCTCCCAGGTGAAATATGTCGATACATTTTATCCATTACCAAATGCCTGGTGCTGCTTCATTTTTAAACTTCACTATAATGTTTTAGACAGTTGTAAATCATATGAAGAGTATCGTCTGTTCACAATAAGTAACAGGGAGCTTTCCCAGGAGGTCCGTGACTGTTAATGCCAGCGTCATATCAGTTGTAATCAGCCTGTTGGCATCTTAGTATTATTCTCAAGCAAACAGTAATTCATCTCCCATTGAAGAGCTCAGAGATCCTTTAAACCTAAGTAACTGCAGACCTAACTTTAAACTGCTGTTTGTGTTAGGTTGGTTTGAGCTTGCCGACACTGATATAGAGAAATTCTAAATATTAGGTTTACTAAGCCAAGACATGATCACAAAGTAACAAAGTCAGTCTTTGTTTGACTGCAGATGATGAGCACTTCACAAATGTTTGTAAAATTATTATAATTTACGGGCCTGTAGCAGCAATGTAAAATGCAATTAATTAAAAAGATTTCTCCTATTGACACACTTAAGGGGAATTGTGAATAACTCTGCAAACAATCACTGATAAACATGACAATCTACCTGCAAAGCCCCACAGCACAGATCGACAAGGTTGACAAGGCTGACAAGCTTGAGCGGGGGGGGGGGGATTAGTCACTTAACAAGATTAATATTTTTTTCAAAAGTGAATGTAAGCAAAACACCCTTTAAAAACAACTCGTTGGTAAAACAACAACACATAAATCTGTTTAATCGGTACCCAGTGGGTTTTAAGGTAATTTTCTTTGCTTGGTGACATTTTCCTGCGGAATTTTGTGGGCACCAGAGAGTTGTGTGGAATTTGAGACTATTATCATGAGACTGAACTGCGGTTTTAGCAATAAAATACCACATGTCCAGCATTTGGCACATTCTAGTGGTAGATGTCTCAAAATACTGCACATGTCTCCAAGAACAGGAACATAGCCCAGGAAAATATGTTGTGTCAACAAAAAGCCTTCAGTGAATTTTGTGCAACCAGGGCACCAGCATATGGTACCTAAATCTATGCTTTTTAAAGGGCAGACATAAAAAAATATATGATGGATGTCTTTTCAATCATCAAAAATATCCTTGTCACGAGGTGACACCCATTTCATTTCAATGAGTTGATGACTGTGTGCCTGTAAGGTTGTTTTTGCCTTCTTCTGCCTTCCAGTGGTCAAATTTGATTAATGCACCGTTCAAGTACTGTTTCAAATATTTTATCATCTAACTCAGAAAATCTTTCACTGTTGTGCTTCATCTCTGTTAATTCTCTTAAATAATGCTTACATAAGTTAATTTCCTAAAATTTAGAGAAGCATGCGTCACCTAACCCTCATTTAATCCTAGACTTTCTGTCTTAATTCACAGAGAAATATCATGTAAATATCCTGTAGAACATTTCACCTGCAATCATGAATGATGGTGATGTCGTTCTGTTTATAAGAACATGATGTATTGGTATTAGTAAACAGCTGTGCATAAGGAAGAGCGGTAGAATGATCCATGTCCAAGGCCTGCGGAGGATAAACAATAAACAGCAGTGAAGCCAGTGAAGGGAAAAAGAGAGACAAGGTGACAGGATCCAAGATTGATGTGTTCTCAGTTAAAAGAACAGCGATAAAGCCTCTTATATTTGGTTCTTAATGGATATTAAATGTGGGGCAGCGTGGGTGCTCAGTGGGTCGGGCTGTTGCTTCACAGCAAGAAGGTTCCCGGTTTGATTCCTTCCTGTGAGGAGTTTTGTATGTTCTGCGTGTGTCGGCATGGGTTCTCTCTGAATGGATGGATGGATGGATGAATGGATGCATGGATGGATGGATGCATGGATGGATGGATGGATGGATGAATGGATGGATGGATGGATGGATGGATGGATGAGCCTTAAATGTAAAGTGGGCTTTGGATCAGCCCACTGTCATCTTCATCCTCCAGGATCAGGCTTGCTGACTCAGAACTACGATTCTATTTGTTGTTACTTTACTCAAAAAGTCAGAAGGAACTGTGATTTCATTTCACCTCATTTGTTTATTCCATTCCCCTTTCAATCATTAAGAGTTTTTAAAGTCGAGCCAATGATCCTTCAGTATGGAATCAGGCAACATCTTTTTAATTTCATCAGTATCATCACTCAGACACAACAAAGTTGTTAATTTGCCATAAATTTGTTTTCATTCAGAATTTTATCATTATCATCTAATTACATTTAAGTGTTCTTTCTTCATCGTATGTATTAAATGTTCCATCTCGGAGATAACATAATGAAGTAACAGTGCAGCAGTATCTCACAGCCTTGAATAATTTAAACTAGGGCTGTCACTTTAACGCGTTAATTAGATTAAGTAATTACGCTGCAAATTAACGCGCTATAAAAATTAACGCAATTAATCGCAAGTGGCAAATCAATGTGCAAGAATTTTAAATTTGGCCCATTGAGGGACCCGTAGGCTGCAGTGACGTCACTTCCTACCTGCGCCACTATTCAAAAGCAGAGCGACTGACAACAGAGATGGACACAGGAGAGCGAGGCAAGCCCACTCCGACCTTTGGGCGGAAAGTTTATTTCTAAAAAGAACAAAGACGGACTATCAACAAAAACGCAGTGATCCTGCGCTGTAGACCCCTCCGTCAGTCTGCCACAGGGCAGCTGTAGCTACACACGTAGTTACCATCACCAAGTATGAATGAGGAGTGAATGAATAATGGGTCCGATGTGAAGCGTCTTTGAGTGTCCAGAAAAGCGCTATATAAATCTAATGCATTATTATTGTTATTATTATTATTATTTGTACCGAAGCAGCTCCTGTCTAACGTATCATTTAAATGCAAAACATGTCAAGGACACAGAGTTGAACGTTAGCTTATCCATCTTGTTATTTAGTTGCCTTATTTAGAGGAATGTTATACTATTCATTTTGAATTGCTGTATTGAGTCAGCTTTAGTATTCATTTTGATTGAGAGTCTGCTTATGTACCTATTTGAGACTCAGCCTTATTTTATTTCTGAATTTTATTTATTTTATTTAACTGTATTCGTATTGTATTTTTGAGAAATGCACCTGGCCCAATTAGTTTGCTGATGTGCTTGGCCTTTTTTCTTTTGAATTTCATTTTTAAGCACACTTAACCAATAAAAAACGTGGATTTCAAATCTTCTCTTCTTGGTGCATTCTATTGATTAGTCATGCATTACAATTTTGTAATGTCTTAGAGTTCAAATCCGTTATTTGGGGGCCTCTAGCAGGTATGAGATTAAAATGTGATTAATTAGATAAATTAATTTCAAATCCTGTAATTAGATTTCTTTTTTAATTGCCCGACAGCACTAGTTTAAATGTTAAGTTGTGTTTCTTTTTTTTTTAACCAGGCAGTGAATATCTTCATTTTTGGTGCTTGGCCATGTCCTGGTCCTGACCTTCTCATGACACAGCAGTTCGAGAGTCACTAGGATGTGATGTCAATAAGCCATATTCTTCAAATGTCTTTCGGGAATACAACTAAAGAGCCTGAACTGAGAATATTGTTAAACCTGTCTTAACTGAAATTTCAAAATGAATAATAACTGAACCTCAGTCTGCTGACCCAGTCTATAAATCAAGCACACCTGACCTCAGGACGCTAGAGGCTGTTAAAAGGATTCATCTTGATATTTTTTTTTTTACAGCCATCTTCTTGTCATCTACTGTCAATTCTTCAAAAGCTGTCACATGGTCTGACTGTGATGTTAGGATTGTGCATCACAGATACCTGGAACAATGACCATTATTGTAGACGCAGGACCATCTTGTAATAAAGGCTTTTCCTCACACAAAAACAGGCATCACCCATCAGTAGTCATGTTATGATCAGTAATATTTAGATTTCATACACAGGAAAGTTTTTAATGTAATGTATCATCAGTGGAACGAGGCTTTCACTCTGACTTTATACAGACTATACTTGTTGGACAGGCTTTAGTGAGTCTTACAGATTAAGATTGTTATAATTAGTCTGTATAATTCTGATGTTTATGGTTTATTTTCTCATTATTCCCTGAGCTTACATGTTCATTGGTTCACTTGAGAATCTCCAGCTGGATGCATAGCTGTCCCAGTTCATCTCTACATCAGCATCACCTGCTGTGATGCACAAAGCTTCTTCCAAAACTAAGATAACCTTGAGAAAAAAACAGAACAAAACAAAAAGATCAGATTTTTCCATATAGCTTGTACAGCACAATCCAAAAGCTACTGTCCAGAAGAAATGTTGCAGCATTCCCAATATTTACCTCATTATTTCCTTTATTTTTCTCCGGTGGATGAGTACTTGCTGAGAGGGGCAACCAGAGCCCTGTGAAGTGAGAGAATGAGGAATGAGAGGTAATGAGGAAAACATACATATGGACACTACAATAATTTGGGCATGGGCCAGATGACATTAGGGGGATTCTGCTGCACTTTAAAGGACCATACCTCCTATTTTAATGAATAATTTAACCTATAATGTGTCTTACCTTGTGAGTCGCACCAGCTGCCCTTACACATATAGTCTATAAAAGACACCGGTGAGCATGATCATCATTTTCTCAGATGGACATCAGATTCTGAGGGTTCTGAGGGACTTCAGGTTGTCCTGAGTGTAGCTCAGCTTCAACAATCTTTCATCCCTAAAACAGAAGTATGATGTTTCAGAATCCAGGGTTGATTGAGTTTTGCTGTTACATTCTATATATGTAACTAATGCATCTTGGTTTCTTTAAAATTTAACAATCTTGGTAACTTTATTGAAGTCACTGATTCTTGTGTCAGATGAGCAGAAAGTCTTAGAATCAGCTCCAACCACAGATGCTTGTTCGCACAAGAAGGGTTGAGGCTGGTTTACACAAACACACATCATGTCCAGTGCGTCCTCATACTCTGCGGCCCAGGAGAACGGGGCAGAGGCAGAGCAGGGAAGAGTGAACTGCCCAAAAACTGCTTTTAAACAAATGTGCAATGGACCTCACCTCCTCCATCTTTTTATCACCGTACTGACTCATTTTTCCTTTAGTGCCACCTCAGCAATAAGCTTCCAAAGGTCTGTGAAACAGTTTTTGATCAAATTGGTTTTAGGCGTCCACACAACACAATATTATCTCACAATGTGACCGTCAGGTCTTCGTGGTATTATTAGAAACACAGATGAGCCATTCGATTAGGGTGAGGGAGGAAGAACAGGGTTTGATGTCTGTACTGTTTCTTGGATTGTGGGAGCATTGATTGACTTCTGGTATTCACGTCTTACAATTACACAACCCACAGAATTATCTATCTGTCTGTCTGTCTGTTTGACTGTACTGTCCATCCATCCATCCATCCATCCATCCATCCATCTATTGCTCGTATGTGTGACCAGAACAAATCACATTTTATGTGCCTTTCATATCTGGTGTTAAATTAGAGTCTGTACCTGATATCTACTGATGAACAGTCCATTCAGTGGTTTGTCTGCAACAGGGGATAAAATGCAGAAATGGCATTGCAGCAACAACCAGTGGAAGAAAATAGGTCACAATTTGTTGGTAAATGTTTAACAAAAATGCTTCAAATCTTGCAGGTGAACTGACAAACTGATAACATTTTCTGTAGTTTATTTATTTTCTGTAGTTTACGCGTCAACTTTTTTCTACATGCATTCATCTTCAGTACCCGCTTCTTCCGCTGTCATGGGTCACTGGGCTGCTGGAGCCTATCCCAGCGGACTTCGGCGTGAGGCAGGGTACACTCCGGACATGACACCAGTGCACTCCGGAGCCACATAAAAAAAACACGTACATACTCACACTTACGGAAAATTTGAGACCGGGGCCAATTCACTTGAAGTGCATGGGACATGTGATAATACGTAAACAATTCTATCCATCCATCCATTGTCTTCCCTGAAATATCTGAAAATTATTCACAGGCAACTATTTTTAAGAAGACGTCAATATTATTGATATTGTTTTTTTCTTTGTAAATTGTGAATTTCAAGTTGAGTAACTTCATTCATTCATTTTCCGCACCGCTTATTCCGCTTTCGGGTATCAAAATAAAAATCCAATCACTGTGTTTTCTATTTATCTATTTCAAACATCAAATTCATAGCAAGAGAGAGGGGGGAATAGATAAAGGGAACGGAGATGAACTAGGGGCCTTGTTCCACTCCACACATCTTCAGTATCTCCTCCGCGATGTGTTGGCAACGCGTCCGGAGCGTCACCCTGCCTAATGCCCGTAAATCGCTGGGATAGGCTCCAGCCACCCCCGCGACGGGTGAACTTGTTTCTGTGAAAACGTGGGTCCGTGGTACAGATCTCCGTCTCCTGTACTCGAGCCCCATCTAGTGACCATCGCGGGCATTGCAAGTGCGTTTACGTCATACAATAACAAGGAAGTGAGCGACAAACAGCTCAGCGAGATATGTTTCAGGTGCATGTTTCCTTTATTTTACGTTCTAAATGTCTCCGTTTCAGCCCTTCAGCCCAAAAGAATAAATTCCACAGAACAAAGCTACCTCCATCCGCTCAGTTTGTTGTAGCTTTATGATTTTATTTGCTGTTCTGATCTCCTGTGGCTGATAAAGGAACTCTATGGAGAGATACTCCCTGTACAAAGTCATCGGTGAAGGCTCCTTCGGCCGGGCTTTGCTAGTTCTGTGTAAAACCAGCAAAGAGAATTATGTGATCAAGGAAATCCAGCTTCCAAAGGTATTTTCAAACAAGATAGTGACTCAGACTGTAGCTTGATTTGAACTGGGTGCTTCTACTGCAGTATTTCTGGTTAAAACATGATATTGGCAGAAACATAATGAATTAAACATGACGATGTTTTGAATTTGCATCATCTACTAAGCTGCGTGCTTCATTTGAATTCCAATTGTTTATAGCCATGGGATCATATGGAAATGTGTGTTGATAACTCACCAGATTGCCTGTTCATAGACGTGGAGAATATTTGTTTTGCAACATGTATTTGCATTTTTATAGAATCAGTCCAAATTGAAGAATTCAAGGAGCGAAGCCACCCTGCTCTCCAGAATGAGACATGCTAATATTGTGGCGTTCAGGGAGGCATTCGAAGGTATTCACACATGTAACGCTCACTTTAAAACACATTAAAGGACATGCTGGCATGTAATTTCAATTTTGGACTGCGGAATAGATAATGTGTTTGTGTTTTTACAGTTGATGATCTCCTGTGTATTGTTATGGAGTACTGCAGAGGAGGAGACCTGCTCCAGAGGATCCACCAACAGAAAACAGAACATTTCTGTGTTGATGATGTGGGCCTCAATTACCTGCATCTATTATCACAATTGTTTTCTTCTTATGGTCACAATTTTATTTCTCTGTGTTGCTGTTTGAACCTTTTTTCCAGATCATAAGGTGGTTTGCTCAAATGTGTGCTGCTACACAGCATATCCATAATAAATGGGTTCTGCACAGAGACTTGAAGTCCAAGGTACTATAGTCATTTAACTTATCTGTATTTCTATAATTGCTGTATATTTAATTAATTTTATTTTGTTTGTACAAACAGTTAAATGTGTTGAAGTAAGTAGAAATGTTATTTTGAACACTTAAGGAAAATCAGGTTTTCTTTGTCTAGATCAGAACAAGAAGATGTCAGTCATATTTTATTGGTTGAGTACATATTCTCATCAGTACTCATCAAAATGATGATGATGTTTCACTAATGCAACATCATCATCACGAACATCATCTCTAGAATCATCGATTGTTATTTTTTGCTTCACACGAAATAAACCCTTGCCTTTCATTTCCTTAGAACATTTTTCTGACAGATAACGGGACAATCAAGGTTGGGGACTTTGGCTCAGCATGTATTCTGAAGAGGTACAGGTTGAGAGACATAACCATTGACAGTTTGCATTTTAAAAAATTATTGCTGTGTTATTTCAACTTCAGTGATTGCATTTATGTTGCAGCTCAAAGTCCTATGCTCAGGCATATGTTGGAACTCCATATTATGTGGCCCCAGAAATCTGGGACAATAAGCCGTACAGCAATAAAAGGTTTGTTATATTTGTTCAGTTAATTACTCCATTATATGGCTCAAGATCAAATGATTAATTTAGAAGCAATCAGTGATTCTCT
Source organism: Antennarius striatus (assembly GCF_040054535.1). Classification (NCBI taxonomy): domain Eukaryota; kingdom Metazoa; phylum Chordata; class Actinopteri; order Lophiiformes; family Antennariidae; genus Antennarius; species Antennarius striatus. The sequence continues at coordinate 15,166,930 of NC_090781.1, read as the reverse complement.
CTTTCATCCTTTCCATTGTCATAAAGAAGCACCTGTGATGGCTCTCATTAGTACTGTCATTAGCTGGACAGACAACAAACAGACTTTTTCATAAAATGGATTATTTAGAGAAAACAAATGATCTTTACTAAATTTGCAAGTTTCACTTCCAGGCTTGATTTTTCCATTAAAACTGAACCATTCATGAGAGAAACTCACTCAATAATTGGACGAGCAATGAAAGCTTCCCTAAATATTGTGGGAAGTCTGCTGAGATTCCCTGGTGAGAAGCGACTGGGTTCCTGATGCGTGGGTTAACCAGGCTCAGACAATGGATGTCTGATGTGAATGATTAACTGTCTGTGTTTCTGTGTTCTGCAGTGATGTGTGGTCTCTGGGTTGCGTTCTCTATGAGCTCTGCACCCTACGCCACCCGGTATTTACCCTCTCTCTCCGGAATGACTGGCTTTTTTATTCATTGCACCATTTAATGAAACAGCTGTGTTGCCATCTCACTACACAGTGACATGCTACTTAACAATGTCTTGAAGTAGTTTAACTTTCATTTTCACTACCTATTGTGAAGCGTTTCTATTGTGCTGTGGTTTGTTTTCCTGACGATCTACACCTGTCGTTGCGTACAGTTCCAGGCACCGAGCTGGAAGAGCCTGATTTTTAAGGTGTGTCGGGGTACGTACCCTCCCCTCCCAAACCACTTGCCCTATGAGCTGCATTATTTGATCAAGCAGATGTTTAAGACAAACCCCAAAGACAGACCATCCCTGAACACCATCCTGACGTCTCATCGGGTATCCAGACTCCTGCGCACACATCTGCCATCCCAGGTAAAAACAATTACCAACTGAATAGTTCACGTTTACCGAAATACTTTGATGGCTGCCCATCCGACATAACATACTGACACAACATGGTGTTGAAACGAGAATTTAAACTCTTACACAACTTTTCCAGCTGTGTCCATGTGGAATCTGACCTTTGACATACTGCTGTTAGTTCAGATGGCTGCAGAGATCATGTTATGTGTTTAACTTTCTGCATTGCTTTGAAACTTTACAGGCGATAGAGAGGGAGGAACAGGGGAGACGTAGATGGAACAGAGAAGAGGGAATAAAGGTCGCTCATCTCCTGGGAGACAAGAGTTTATTGAAAGCATCAACGTTTGAAGGTACAAAAAGTCAGGAAAGAGTTACTACATCACCTAAATGGTTGTGATAGAACTGGGAGTGTACACATGTTTGAGTTGAGACAGTACAGTGGTACCTCGAAATACAAGTTCAATCCCTTCCGTGACTGAACTCGTAAGACAAACAACTCGTAACTCAAACACGTCTCCTTTTAAAGTAACTAAAATAATTTTAATCCTTTCCAGCCTTGCAAAAAAGCCCCAAACCCCTCTTAATTATTAAAACAAAACATACTTTCAGACAAGTATACTTTACCTGTGCGTCATTAATTACATACATGTATATAAAAGAAAAGCAAAAGAGTTTTCTTAAGTGCTCTTACCTTGGAAACAGACAAATGCGGCGAACGAAGGTGGATCCAAAAAAGAAGGGAGGGGAGGAAGGTTTACTGTTCGCATGTGTTTGCCCTTTTGCCTGCAATTTCTCCACTTTAACTTGCAAAGCTATCCACGGAGGTCTGCTTCTGCCTGCTTTTTAAAATGTTGCTGAAATGTGACAGACAAGTCTTATTAAAAAGTGCTAAAGCACAACCAGTGGAAACGTTTTCTGGGTGTTTCTTTTCAGCAAAACTTGAAACTTCTCCCAAATTGCCAGTCATAGTGATAATCTCTGGCTCTCTGGCCTCATCACTACTAATCTCTTGCAACACCACTGATGTTGCATCCTCTGCAACTCCTTCAATACCTCTATTGAGAACTACTCATTATGTATCTCGATGAGCTCATTCACATCACCCTCATCTACCTTCAGACATCTTCCATCGACTTTCCGAGGGACACAATTTCTTCCAACACTGCAGCAAGTTTGGAGTTGGGCTTGAATCCTTCGAAGTCCCTGTCTGTAACAGCCTGAGGCCATAACTTCTTTCATGCTGAGTTCAAGGTTCTTCTCGTAACACCCTGCTCTGTCAAGTCAATAATGCGTAAGCGTATCACAATGTTGTTATGTTCCTCTGCTTAAAGTTATCAAGCCAACCAAGACTTGCGTTGAACGATTCTTCCGATGATGAATTTTCTGATTCTTGCTGTTTCAAGTCATCATAGTTTGTGCAAACCTCACAAATGATATCATCTGTTACATTACTGTATCTCCTGCCAGCTCCTTTCTCTCGCCCACAGTAACAGAAGCTTTTCCATCTCTTTGTGGATGCTAACCCTAACCCTAACCCTAACCCTTTTGAAAGAGTTGTTGTTCCTTTGGCTGATGTTGCACTACTGATGACATCTTTTTGCTTCAAGATGGTGCAAATTACTACCTTGTCAGTTTCAAAATTTGAACATCATGCTCATGTTTTTCACGATATATGTCACATACCTGTAATAGGATTTTTGTCCGACTGTGTAGAAAATGCAGTCAAATTATTGATAATTGTAATTATTCATACTTATTTAAAATAGGTATTAAAAAAATCTGACTTCAAATTGTGTTTGACTTTATATTAAGGAAAATGGTTTTAAGGTAAAAATGATAAATAACAAAAAATGACAACAAAAATGAACCTTATTAACGTTTTACCATTTAATCTGAAGGTCACTGTGAAAGCCAAGAGCCAGGTCCCAGAAAGAAGTGGGCTACTGAGCCATCAGACCCTGTGATCCAGATGTTGGCCGACGCCAGCCTGATCTCATCAAGCAGTACAGCGACAACCAGCCAGACCCTCATAGGTTCTACTATAACATATATTATAACAATGTTATCAATGTTTTGACTAATGACATAAGCTTGGAGAAGTCTGATGAAGAATCACAACATCTGTACTGTGTTCTTATTTTCAGGTGTGTCAGAAGAGCCAGAGGAGGACAGGAAAAGGAGACGATGGGACAAAGGTCCTCCTGAGAGGCTTCTGAGTATGTTGGAGAAGGCCCCACTGAGCAGAGCCTTCAGCACTTTTTTAATAAAAAGAGGAGGTCTGTTTGAATTGGCATACCCAGTTGTATATCATTTAAAAATCTGTAGAACTATAGTTAGTTAAAGCTTCTGTTATGTTTCCATGTTTAGGTGATGACACTGACGGCCCCGAGCTGGCATCAGTTGTAGATGAGGACCGGCTTCAGCCTCGCTCTGATGACGAGGACACGTAAGAGCCTGACTTTTCTTTAGCCTGATATTAACACAGCTGAGCATATTGTATCTAGTGTGACTGGACACACAACACATGAGTGGAATGAAAACAAAAACACCTGTTTAGACCAGCTGGTGACTGACATCTGATCCAATTTTAAAGGCGTGCAAATATTGAAGATCCATAAAGTGTTGTTTTCTTCAAGGTCACACTGAATATTGAGAAAAATTGAATAATACTAGTGTAATTCACTTTCTTTCACTGCCGGATAGGAGAATGTTAGACTATAAAGGAAATACAAAATGTTCATTAAAAAAAACAAAAAGACTATCCAGGTTTTAGTATTTGAAGAGAGAAACTGTCTGAAGTTTTCTTCGAGTGTTTGGAATTCATTCTCTCCCTGTCTCCACAGAGACTTTGAGGAAGATTTTCCACATGACTGGATGGATGAAGTTGAGCAAATGGTTTGGGGACACTGAAGCCTCGTTTCTTCTTGCCTGCATTATGTGGAAAGTCACTATTTACATGAAGGATAAAACTAAATCTTTGCTTATGGCAACTCTCAGTTCACTTGATGCCCATAAGATGGGCATTGATCCTATTAAGAACCAGTTTGAATTGATACATGCAAGTCTACAAAAGTACAGGTTTCCATGAGCTCACATTGAATGTCATGCATTTTGTTTTCGTAATAAAGCCTTTTCTTACATGGAGATGTTTGACGTGTGTGTGTGTGTGTGTGTGGTGTGTTCGTGCGTGCGTGTGTGTGTGTGTCTCTTTCATGGATTTGGACATCTGCTGTGTGTTGTTCAGATTATCAATGATAACATTCCTGGCAGATTGGAACTGTCTGGAAGCTCCTGTTTGTCTTGGGGAAGCAGGAAACATTAGCCCACAGCAGCTGGGTCTCCTTGGGGTTACAGCATTTTGAGCCTGCCCACAGCTTTTGATGTCCATGTCGTCTGTAATATCAAAAGTAGACTAAATATGTTCAACTTATTCTTTGTCTGTTGTTCTCTTGGCGACATTTTGACAAACCAAATATCTGCACAACTGAACAGTGTTTAATCTGCTGTGACCACAATAGTCCCAGAGCTAGTGTGGGGTGTTTTTTGCCACTAGGTGGAGTTGAAATGATTTATGTGAACCTTGTTTTAAAACCAATCAGATGTAGCCAGATGGTTGTTAGAGTGCAGTACTCTCCCTCCCCTCCTTGAAAGTTCATTTAAGAGACTTTATTGTTAGAAATTTATACCATGAGGATGATTTTAAGCAGATCAGAGCTTGTTTCTTGTAGTTGCAATTAAACAAAACAACATACATTTTAACATACATAATAAAAGCAGACAATATGAAATGGTCGGCAACATTAAAACAAGAGCCAAGCCTCACCCGTGACAGTTGGGCTTAACAGGATGTAGACTCAGGACCTTTGAGTCAACAAAACCATAATGATGCTGATTCACCAACAGTCACACCAGGGATGGAGTATCCTGCTGCCAAGGTCTGTTGATGAAGGAAGCCTCCCATCGGCTGACAGAAGAACTCTGTATGGAAGTCTTTCCCAGATACTGTATCTGCTCATAATTAATTTTATGGAGGAAGCCTGGGTTTACAGTTTGCCCTTTCATCTTGAAGCCACACTGAATCCCCCCTCCCTCCAGGACACACTGCAGCACCCAGCATTTTTATTCTAACATGTTTTCCCTTGTACCTCCACAGTGGTCCATGTTTAAAAGTGAAACAGATAAAGTGGTGGAGCTTAGCAGCGCTATAACACCGCTGTGGTGTGTGTCCTGCAGATAGGGTGGTGTCCTATCAGCACCCCTGATGAACTTGACAGCTTCTTTTGAACTTAAGCCATAGTACATGTAAAACTGAAAAGCATAAAAATACTTCTAATATTTTTTCAGGGTTTCCTCTATTAAAATTAAGCACTGTAATAATATTATCTGAAACATTTTCATTAGTTATTCGGTTCATTATCCTTGAGTTGCATTTTATTTGTTTGCTTTCTCTGATGGTATATTTAAGTATTTTTCCAGCTGACACAAATGCTTTCGGCTATCAGCCAGATTTTTTTTTTTTTTTAACATTTTGAGTAATAGCGATATTTGAAAGTCTTTTCTCCTCGTTTGTGTGGGAAATTATGTTGTTTTTGATTTTTGCAGCTTATGGCAGTTAAATTAAACAAATCCATAAAAATGTTGAACTGCTGAGTCAAAGATGCAAATCCTGCTCCCCCCAAAAAAATTGTGCACAAGAAAATACAGACAAACCAGCTGCTGAAATGGTGCATCCTCCTGCAGGAAGGATGTGAAGTTGTGTCTGTTGAAGAAAAAAAGACAAATCTCTATGACTGAGTAGCTCCTGCAGCACTCCTGCACTTAAGAGAAAGGACGCTGATAGTGAAATGTGCAACAACACCTGCACATCAAGTATACAAGCACAACCACAACGCTCTCATTTTGAACTTGCATCAGAGTCGAGACGGAGTCAGAGCACAGACATCAGTGGAATAACATGATGTGGAATTTCCTCTGTCTCTTTGCATGACAACATTTTATGCTACATCCTGTGTCTCTGTATCTACTCTTGGTCAATATGATGGCATGTCTTGCCATTATGCATTATGAGAAGTACTTTCTGTGTTTAATTTCTGCTTCTTACAGCAGCCTGACAGCAGTCAATCAAGTAGCTTCATTTTTATTTTATTTTTTATTTTTTTTGTCAAATGATGCCCTGTTTGGCAGATTGTCTACACCTCAACCCCTTGTTTTCTGTCAGCACCTTTGATGAAATATTGTTGTGTTATCTCCAAGAATCTCGACTCTCCCTTCCATGTCACAGGGCCTGTGTTTGTGTCCTGGTTTCTGAGGACCCCCAGCCTCACTCAGGAAGAGCTGTGCAGATGCGAGATGACCCAATGATCTCTGGCTGCTAATGGTTAGAAAGGCCTTTTCTACAAAACTCAGTTTTCTATGTTTTTTTTTTTAACATTTATTTTTTTAAGATACCCATCTTCATTCCTGTGCTGGATTTGAAGTTTTTAACAGCCATTTATAACTGCACAGGTATCAATCACACAGTGGAGGAAACAATGAAATCTACTACCATGACTCAGTCGGTAAAGAGAAGTGTTGTTTATTCTTTACAGCTAACAGCTCTTCCTGTTAATAACAAATCACTTAAGCGCTGCAGTTGGAAGTCTCTTTGCAGCTATAAATATAGAAGCTGTCATTGTTATGATTATGTCAAGGCCTCAGTAATGATCCCCTATTGTCTCCTGTCGGTGTTTTTCTTTTTTTGCTCTGTCTCAGACAATAGGGCCCAGCGTGGCCGAATGAGGTCTGTCAAACTTTGCAATTCATCAGCCGCTCACAGTGAGAAGTTCAAGAATAGTTAAAAATGGAATGCAGCAATGTGAAGTGAGACAGCTTCCGTTTGGCTGTTGGGAGTATTTGCACTTCTAAATACTGTCATCGTTTGAGGCTCACATTCATATTGATTCCTGATGGATACCGATCTACCTTTAGTCAGGGTCACGAACCCTGACTAACGCTGACCAATCACTTTGCCATTCTTCCTTTGAGCCAATAATAGATCAATACCAGACGAGTCTGTGATGTGGTCTTTCGTAACTTTCTTCCTGTAAGTTGCATCTAAATTGAACTCCAAAATGTTTGCCACTTCTCCGATCTACACCCATATATAAACAAATATCATGTCATTCTCCACCTTAACAATCAGCTCCAACTTACTTTCACTTACTTTCCTTGCAAGAGATCACGCCTACACTGAATACAGATGCAATTTCCCATCAGGCTGTATTGGGCCCAGGTTAACTCATCATCACATAATACTGATTATATGATATCACGTGTCGGCTGTTGTACCTTAATTATTAGATTACACCTCTGAGTCCAATCTTCTTGGCCTTATCTGTGTTTTATACGGGGCTAACCTCTGTTTACTTTTCAGATTCAGATAACCTCAGGGTATCAATGAGCTGTGAGGCTTCCTGCTGTGAAGCCTTAATCTCAAAATAAATAGGTGTTTCTTCAGAAGAGTGGTTTAAAGGGATCACTAGGTCATATTTCAAGCATGCAATCCAACATTTGGATACAGATATTTAAATCTTTAAAAGAATTGTGGCTTTCAGACAAGAAATAGCAGACTATCAGGTTTGGGGGCTTTCTGCATTGAAAGGAGACAAAATCCTGCTCAGGAGGACAGGGACAGTATTGTGTGGTCTGAGAGTTAAAATTCCTCATGGGGAACACGTTGACCTCAAGCCTGACCTGTACGCACAACTTTTATGTATGGCTGTGCTGTGAGGTGTGTTATGGACATTTGTTTATGAGTCAGTGATTTAGTATTAGTGGGGCCTGGGTATCACTAATCCTGCCATGTGCCCAGTGGAGCCTCTCTATGAAGCATGAGGAGGATTATAGCCTACAGAACAAGCCTCGCTGATCAGACACATATCGCTGGTTTTTACTCTTGAACACCTACAACACGGTACAATAAACACACAGATAAGACTTCAGCATTGCTCAGCAGCTGCAGTAACAGGCAGCATTTATTAAGTGGGAGGTGATTGTTTAAAAGGCGGCACTGGGCCGCCTTATGTTCTTCCTCATCATGAAACCGTTGGCTGCATTGGTTGGGTGTTGTTCTCTTGTTTTCTCGTTCTGCAGCTACAGGAGAGGATTTGAGTGTTCACACTAGCTGGTTCAGATGTTGCGTCAATCCCCTGGAGTTTCCTGAGAAATGATTCCCAATTCAAGCAAAACCCAACCACTCCCATAATGTAGAACATAGAAAGAAGCAGAACACTTATCCTTCCATTAAACCGTGTCACCATGTAAAATAATGCTGAAACATTCAGACTGAAGACAGGCAGGCAGCTTGATGTACTGTCGTATTTCACAGATCCAAACCTACAGCACTTAATCAGACTGGGTTTGCTCCATGCAATTAATTCAAAGACATGAAGGCTACAGGATATGTCAAGTACTTATTATAAGTTATAGTGTGTGTGTGTGTGTGTGTGTGTGTGTGTGTGTGTGTGTGTGTGTGTGTGTGTGTGTGTGTGTGTGTGTGTGTGTGTGTGTGTGTGTGTGTGTGTGTGTGTGTGTGTGTGTGTGTGTGTGTGTGTGTGTGTGTGTGTGTGTGTGTGTGAAATCCCAGCTGGGTTCACATTCACAGACCTCTTCACCACCCTTCTCCCACAGGTCATATTTTACAATGTTACATGTGGCTTCTTGTTTAAAAAACAAAAAAGTGTTAATTTCACTTGTGAAAAATTTCATTATTTCAAATAGCATCTTCATTCCCACACACATAGAATTAAAAAGATTCACAAAGTGAATGAATTCACTAAATTACTTTGGATAAGGTCATACTTTTCTCAATTTGAATCACAAAAAAATTTATTGTTGAGTCAAACTCTGACTCACAGGAAGTTATTGGCTCTTTCCAAAGCACAGACAGGCTCCTATTTCTTGAATTAAAGTAAAGACACACTCAGGTTACACATGGTTGAAATATCCAAAGTAAATTTCTTGGCTGCATTGCTTAAATACACTGAACCAAATATAAGGTTTCATATCCTCAGCAGGGTGGGATTTGGTGTAGCACATGTGTGCTTCTAAAAATCATGGTACCCACATGAAGGCGGTGTTTTATAACTATTCTCATGCATTCTGCATGCGCATTTAGTCAAATAACTCCTCTGGGGATTGATAAAGACTGTTTATGGTTTGAAGTGACGGAGGGTTACTGAGGCATGCACAACTGGTTGGTGCAGTTGTTTAACCTGCCTCCCTCCACTCAGTTCTTTCCACCTCTGGTTCTTCAGTTTGTGCTGCATCTAATTTTAAAGTGAGTAATACTGTTGTGCCAGCTCAAGCAAGATCCTTATTTCTGTTAAACCACATCCTGATAAATGATTACTCAATGCAATATTCTGTCTCCAGCAGAGCACGTTTCATTGCCTTCTGCTTCTTATTCAAAAAAGTTGTTTGATTTGTCTCCCTGAAGGCTGAAAAAATATTTAGAGCAATGATAACACCTGTTTGCCCTAAAATTAAGGGGGGTGGGGGGGTAATAATGGAGATATTCAAAGTGGCACATATCAGTGTAATAATGGGCTTGTTCTCATAAGTGTATCCTGCGAATAAAGCAGGGAAAGTAGTTAACGGTCCTCTGCAGGGAGCACCACCCCCACTCCAAACCCCCCAAATCCATTTAGCAGTCCAGGCACTTCCCTTGTCATGTGAGCTGAGGAATTGAATCTGAAGAAGAGGATGAGGACCATGGCCTGATTGTGTCTGGCACGCTTGCTCAAACACACACGCAAACATGATGAAGCAATGTTAAAGCTCTGCAAGTAACTTCGTTATTTCATGTTTTAAATGTTTTATTTTTACATAAAGTTTTTGCATCATTCGCATTAAAAAATGTCACAGATCCTCAGTACATCTTTTGATTCATGCACCGATCTATAATCACTGGAGTGGATTGGAAACCAGAACATGTGTGACGGCAAACAGCGTGGTGTCTGTGTTTTTTCACTCTGCAGCCTCCTGGGACAGAGAGGTCAGTACTGATTAGATAACTGTTGTGTATGCAGAAAGGCCTGCTGGGTTTAAGAGGCGGCCCAGCTCTTTGCACACAGCTTACTGTATACAACTAGTTTACACACATACTGTGAAGTGGGAACTCCTTGAAACCATTATGGTATTTGAGAAAAGCGTTCCTTCATTTTCACATGTGAAAAAATTCTGTTCGTTTTATTAATGTGTTCTTCGCACAATATCACAGTTAACATATGGATAATGAATACAGTTACATGTCTTATCTCAACTTAAAATGTGATTCCCTTTGTTTGTCCTTCTCTGTTCCTGACCTTGAGTCTAAATGATAACAGTCATCAAGTCCAGGTGGTCAGATAAGAGCTTATGCTGTAAAAACACAGAACAATAATAATAGAATAATTATTTGGTGTCTTAAAATGCTTTGTCAGATCATTTCTAAAGTACAAGTGTGTGATGATCAGACAACATGTAGCTGTAATTCAAGTGAAGTTTACACCTGATACAAATGATTCCTTCAACGTCTTGTCATACTTGTTTGTTTTCACAACAACCAAGGTCTTTAGCGCCAACCTTGAGTTGCTCACATGGCTGGAGAGTTGTAGAGTAAGTTTCAAGTTTTTTTATTCTTACACAACCCAGATTCTCAGATAATGTCCCAAAGGACTTTACAATCTGCACATGGATGATATCCCTCTGACCTTTGTGTACTGCGAGCAGTAGGACCCTCACATCGGATAAGGAACAACTCCCCCCAAAACCCTTTTAACAGGGGAAAAAATGGATGGGAGGAAGACTACAGAGGAGGGACCCCTCCTCCAGGAGCAGACAGACGAAGCAATAGATATCACATGTACAGATTAACAACAAAACAATAATAATAGCAATAACAGTAACAATAACAACAATAAATGTATGACACAAGCACTATGATCCATCCAGTAGAATGAGTCACAACCAGCCAATGAAGCAGACAGAGGTCACCAATTGCCAAGGATCCACCACTCTGAGGACAGACCAAATAAATGACTTAGTCATTGTTCTTAAAAAAAAGTAAGTGTATGATTACCCCTGCCAAAACCCAAACCAAATGAAATGGAACCAAACTCCCCTAGTGGATGGGGATGGGGATGCGGATCCATCGTGTAGCTTTTAATACCACCAGCTAAGGAAGCAGACAGAGGTCACCGATAGCCGATGATCCACCACACACAGGCCTAAGAGAGTGAACAGGAGAGGCAGGGAGAGACAGAGAGATAGAGAGAGCAGGGGCGAGAGTGGTGCTAGAGGGACCAAAAGGGCAGAGAATTAATGAGAGGCAGGGGCCTAAAACAGAAAAGAAATCCCGCGGCTTTGAACCTAAACATTAAAACTGCCCCCTCCCCCTCCAAATATTAGTTATATGTTAGAGAGAATGGATTCAGACTTTCCAATATCGATCAGGAGGTTATTCCACAAGAAAGAGGCGCGATAAGAGAAGGCCCTCAGCCAGCTGATTTCTTTTTTACTTTGAGAACACAAGAGACTCAAGAGCAGAGAGCCCTCATCGGAGTGTATGGTTTAAGCAAATCAGATATGCAGGCGGGAGATAGCCCATTAACGCTTTTATTTGTCAACAAAAGTACATTAAAGTCAGATCTAACATGAATCGGGAGCCAACGTAATGAAGCTAATACTGGGGTGATGTGGTCAAATTTCCTAGTCTTAGTTAAGATTCTTGCTGCTGTATTCTGAACCATCTGAAGGCTTCTTATGCTAGACCGAGGCAACCCCGATAGCGGAACATTTTAATAGTCAAGTCTAGAGGACACAAAGGCATGAATCAAAATCTGAATCAGGCATAGATTGATAGGACCCAATTACGGAGATATTGCGTAAATGAAAGAAGGGGATCTTTGTCACGTCTTTAATATTCTTATCAAAGGACAGAGTTGAATCTTACGTTCATATTCAGTAGTAGATCATTTACAACTTTAGTTAGTGCTGTTTCAGTGGAATGGCAGGCCCAAAAGTGGATTGGAACGGTTCGAAGAGGCAACTAAGTGAACAAATCTAAGAGCAGTTGAGATACTTCCCTTTCTAGTACTAAAGATAAGAATGGAAGGTTAGAAACCGGTCTATAATTATTTAAAGACTCTTGGTCAAGATCTAGCTTTTTAAGCAGAGGTTTAACTACGGCTGACTTAAAGCTAAGGGAACACCAATTGTATGAGAAAGATTAACTACATTTAACATAGTAGGGCCCAGCAATGGACATAATTCTTTAACAAGTTTAGCTGGGAAAGGGTCTAAGAGGCATGTAGTAGTTTTAGACATTGAAACCAACTTTGATAATCAGTATTAAGAGTTATGCTGACTGTCCTTCAGGCCATGTCAATAGAGTAACAGCAGCATTTGCTTTGTGTTATTCGCTTGCCTGCTGACTCAAAACTGATATATTACTTGTAAAATTGTCCACAGCAGAGTAAATATTTCATGAATTAATTTTTTTCAGTTACCTCCAGGAGCAAACATGATTATTTCTGTTTAGTTTGAGCAAAAGCTTCCTGAATTACTGTCTCTGTGCTGAGAGATGAAAACCCTTGAGGCTGACAATTAAAACACCAGGTCCTTTTGGAGGAGGAAAACAATATGCTTCTGGATGATGTAATTCTCATCTAGGTCACGTTAAACGTAAAATTATTATCTATCACTTCCTGCTCCCCCTCATGTCTCGGCAGATATTGCTGAGGCATGCAATAGATGCACACATACTCTTTAAACATATTTACATAAATACTGTTCACTAAAAATCTGTCCAGCCATGTTTTAGCAATTGGCATAAGATAAGACTTCCTCTCTTCTGCCACTGGTTGTGACACAGGAAGCTGGTACTCCCCAGGGGAGTCAGGCTCCAACAGACTTTCTACTTCCATTTCTATATCTTCTTATTTTGATACAGGACTGACTTTACAGGTTTATTTTGTAAATCGACTGTAGCCACAAGCCCCTTTTAGTTTGGTTCAGTTAGGCTAAATTTCTGATTCAAAGTGAATTGAAGTGAACAGATAACAAAAGGTAACCAGTGCACTTGTTTTGTTTTTAAAAAGTATATGACTTTTATTCATTGCTATGGCATAAGAGCATGTGGGAAACTGTCAGTGCATATAATAAGAGTCTACAATGAAAAAAGACAGATCTGTGACCCTATTGTAAAAACAATAAACAAAAGCAACGCCCTGTACAAGCTATAGCTTTATATATCTTTATGTTAAATTATTACCTACTGCTATGACGTTAGCACCACAAATGTACAGAAAAACAGGCACACTAAGCACTCAGTAATCTAAATGTCCTTCTGTTCAGTGATTGCATCCCTTCCAGGTCACTGGCAGAGCAATTGTGTTTAACACAATTACAGTATATTCCACAGGAAATGGAAATTAGCCAGCAGTCACACCAAATCCACACATGTGTACAAAAGCTATACAGTAGTGGTGATAATGCAACCAACTGTGACACAAACAAACATTTGTCCTGAGATGAGGACTTAAATATGAAACACTATGAATCCATTCCCACAGTCTTGAGGATCCTTCTTCTTCCTATGGAAAAATGGATTTGAATGTGTCTCATTCTGCCAGTGGCAGAACCACCCTCACACTGAAGACTCATTGTGGAAGACTTTAGCTTTGAGATTCCTCAGGCTACACTGCAGGTTGGAGCTGCTCTCTGACTGCAGTGCCTCAGAGAACTTTGTGTCATAAGGTTGTCTGCCTTGAGATTTCCACTTGATAGAGTTCTGGATGGTCTCTGAAGTAAAGTAGTAAACAATGGGATCAAAGCAGCAGTTGGACACAGCAATGCAGAGGGCTATTGGATAAATTGTTCGGACAACTGACTCCACAAAGCAGCCTTGCAAAGTTTTTGAACGGACCAGAGCATAGAAAACTAAATTTACATTATAGGGGATAAAGCAAAAACAAAAAATGAAGAGGTGGACAATAATCATTCGTAGGATCTTTGTTTTGTTCAGCTTCCCCCCACGACTGATGGTTTGAGGATTACGCAGGGTCTGCAACACCATGATGGAGCAACAAACGTTGAGCAGAAGAGGAATGATGAAGCCTACAGTCTCTATAAAGATCACCACCTTAAAGAGGTCAGATTTCCACTGCTTGGAAGAGAAGTTTTCAAAGCAGAAGGTGGCATTGTTTTTATTGTTCTCAAGCGAGGTGGTCTCCAACATGAATCCAGTGGGGAGACTTCCTGAAAGCACGAGCACCCATACAGCAATGCATACTATCTTGGCATTGCGTTTGGTCCTGAGAGCCCTTGAGCGAAAAGGGTGCACAATTGCTAAAAATCGATCCACGCTGATGCAGGTGAGAAAGAACATGCTGCCATACATGTTGGTGTAGAACAACGAGACAGAAAACTTGCAGAGAATGCTTCCAAAGGGCCAGTGCTGGTTGATGAAATAGAAAACTCTCAGGGGCAGCGTGAAGACAAACAACAGGTCAGACACTACCAGGTTCATCATGTAGGTTGTGGTCTCGTTTCTCAGCTTGAGAGAACAGTTGAATATGTACATAGCCACAACGTTGGTGACCAGTCCCACCACAAAAACAATACTGAAGATAGTACTGTATAATGGGTATTTGAAACCATCATTCCTGCAAGTAGAGCTGTTCCCTGGAACCCATTGCAAGGTTAAATTGTCACTGGGGATAGTGGTGTTGTACATTTTGAGAAAAAAACAGGAGGGGGAGGGGGTTCTTGCTTGTTAATAGCATATAATGAAAGAGCTGCCTGGAACAATGCATTCACCATGAATGTAGAATGAAACCAGCCCTATCCCACCAGCCTCGTCCAGTTAGGACAAATGTTTCTCTAGAGGACTGCAGTGCATGGTCAACACACTTCCCTCCTGTCTTGATGAGTTGAGACTTGAGTTATTTTGGGGGTTACCTCATGGTGGAGAGACAAGAGTGTCCTCCCCTCCCCCTGCCCGGTCTCTCAATCCCGCAAGTTACAGACTGAGCTTTACTTACTCAGATAAATCAGTCACACAAAAGTGTGTCCTTTTCAGTTAAGTGAGCCTCACCCTCACCAAGGTGCTGAGTCCACAGATGACATATCCATATTCAAGCCTGCTGAGATGCCCTCATAGGAGAATCCCTCTGTTGGTCAAATCTCAGTCCAGTGGCTCGTCCTTTTTAGTCCACAGAAGAGAGCTTGTTGGCTTTCAGTCTCTCTCAGGGTCCTGAAAGCACCAAACTTCCAGGTGTCCTCTAAGGAGTAAACCTGAACAACGTGTCTGCTGCTCTGTTGGTTCTTAGGGTCCAATTGCTACCACCCAACACACTTCTCTCTTTTTCACAGACAGGCTGACTCACTCAGTTTCTACTTCTCACTTTGTCTCTCTTTCAGACATCCTCACGAGCAGCACAGCATTGGACAGTTCCACTTCTCCTTTGAGCCGGTGTGCCCAGCAGTTTTTGTACTGTGAGTGGAAAAGAAAAAGCTGTAGTAACTCCTCCCATCTGACTCCTCCCACTCTTTTGTCTGCTCCTACAGTTAAAGGAAGAATCACCCCAAACAACTCCTCACTGAGAGGAGAGCACAGCAAAAATACATCAGCTGCTGGTGATTGTCTCGAACCATAGAAGACATTATGAAGACACAATTTTATTGGAGTGTTTTTGCATTATGGTGTTGCTGCTACATAAGGAGAACATTCTACAACGTGACATGGCGGAACATTAAAAAAACAGTATTGTTTTGTTAAATGGAACATTAAATATGGGACAGTGGAAACGATACAGTCCTAAAAAAGCTCTATTCAGCCATTGTTGGTCTCTGCCCACTGTTTTCTTTCCTCAGTGCTCCGTGAAAAAAAAATCTAACTTCTCAGAAAAACTCCTTTAGGAGTTAGTAACAACATTGGAGTTGGAGTAGTAATGTTGCAGGGATGAATGTGAAATTTACAAATGAAAAGTCTCAGATCATTTAAGGCACTCGAAAACTCATCGCCAGTGGCATGGTAAATTAATATTTGATTGCATTTGTGTTACGTGACTACGTTGGGTTTCACATCACTACACAAATGACTGTCTGCAAGAGAATGTACTTCTGATAATTCAATACTTTGCAGTTCATATCTTGACAAAACTATGCAAAGATTAAAAAGCTTCTGCTTTTTCTTGGTCACAGTAATATTTCCGTATTTGGACCTGATTCCAGCAATGCAATTGTGTTCTTGCTTAGGAGCATGACACTAACCCAAATATGGTTCATTTTGATTTCACAGAATTTTCAACAACAGTCAAACACATGAAGGGAAATCTGCAGAGAATCAAAGAGACAGGAGGCGTCTCACAGCCAGCGTGCCCCTCTTTGTCGGTCCGCTGCAAAATAAACATCATCAAGGCAAGGGTGAAATGTTCAAGAAAATAGAAAACCTGCACTATTGTCTTTCACTCGCAAAATAGTTCCACACACCACATAAAAACAAGCTGTTCACATGCAAGTATGCGGTTACTAAACAAAAACATGTACTTAAAACCCCTGGATTGTTAATTTTCTCACAATGCCAGGAAACTGTCTGGAACCCCAAGGCCAAAACTTAAGGCTTTCAGACACAAGAACTTATGAGAAAGGTACCAGGTGACATACTATTGTTGCGTAATGATTATCAGTGCTATGTAAGAGTCCACACAAACATAGTTGTGACTACAAATGTGGTCAGTAAAAATAAATTAATTGCAAGAGGAATTTCACACAAAAGATTTTTTATGCTTATCAATAATATAATCATTGAATAGAAGCAGGCTGACTCGAGGCCAGAAGTATCTTAAGTAACTCATCCACCTGCCTGTAGAAGCCCTTATGTTTGAGCAACACAACATAAAAATAGAAGTTGTGTAAAAGACATTCTGAACAACATACACCTTCGTTGTGACTGCCATGGTTTCAGGCTCATTCTCTCTTTTTTTCACTATGGAAACAGAAACTGCACTAACGTCATACTGGTGGCCACAAACAAACTGGTACAACTATGTTTCGGGACTCACTGTCTGATTTATTAAAACCACAACTGGAAAGCAAGAAAGAAGAAACAACATTCTACAAAGATACCATCTAAAAGTCTATTGTATAATAATTGATTTACAGGTGAAAAATGCCTGGTTGAAACTGTTAAGAGTCCAAAAGCAGTGAAGGGCAAAGAAGGGAAAACAAATATTCCATCACTGAGACTATTACTTCTACAATGGGGATGCTGATTTTGTCAGCATGAGCTTGTCTGTTTGTTCTTTTGTCTAACAGTTAGCAGGTTTACAAAAAAAGAACGGATTTTGATGACATTTTTTTGAGAGATATGACCCAAGGAACTGTTGATAAACATTCTGGAAGCTGTGATCTTAGAAGATTTCATTAAAATTGACTGTAACACAAAAATGAATCTAAATTCAAGTGGTGGTTTTACATACATAAAACATACAGCAGTATGAGGTTCACACTGTCATGTGACCACTGCTTTTAAGTGCTTTCACATAGTGGTGAAACTGTGCTGCCTTGGGGGTGGTTTACACTTCCTGAGTGCTCTCTAGTTCTTATGTGGCATAAAGCATCAATAACCAAGAACCTCAAACATCTAACTCTATTATTATTAATTTATACTTTTGTAAATCTATTTGTGGACATGATAATACACTTTCATGTTTGATTTAATAAATCATGGAAGCCATATACTGTATATTTAAAGCTCTTGACTGCCTTGCAAAATAAATATTCCCTGCAAACCCACACTTCAACCACCAGCTGCATGTACCGGATGATAAGCGGCTATTTAACCGCATGTCTGAACAACTCAACTCTTTAAACTGACATTTGCTTAAAACTGTTACCTATAGTACTTATGCCCTTCATTCACTGTGATCTGTGTAAATACATGTCTTAAAAGTGAAATTCTGATTTGTTCTCAACCATCTTGACAGATTTCCTGTCACCACTTGCCCCAATACCATGTTTGGAGTTTGAAAACCTCTGTTGTTATTTTTGTTCTTTCTTATTTTGGATTTATCTTAGTTTATAAGAATAAAAATCTATTTCTAACCATAAATAGTCATGCATCTGTATTAATTAACATGTTTCACATCATAATGCTGCCAAGAGAGCCGTTTGTCAGTCCACTGATGTTCAATTTGTCTCTGGGGGTTAAAGAAGTTGTATGGCATTCTCTGGATAGCTGCACAGAGAGGAATTTATGTTATTTCCATGGGAAACCAGCTAACACTTGTTTACTGATCTCACAGGCATTGGAGTATGAAGCTCAAAATATGGCACATGCTGTGTATTATTTAACCCAGAAAATTCTGTGCAACCAGGATATGGTGGCATCATTGTGTACAGATTTCAGAGCAAGAGATCAAAGGTAGCCAGAAAGAATCAACTGAACTTGCTTAGGATGTTTCATCTCTTATCCAACAAGCTTCTTCAGATCTTCAAAACTTCAGTCCAAGTCCAGTTGATTCTTTTTAGCTCTTCTTGATCTACCTCGACCTGAATGGCTAAAAACCTGCAGACATTTCAGGTCATTTTTGCATCTTCTGCTCTACTTTCTTGCTCTTTTCCTCAATCATCAACCCCTCAAAGTATTCCCTCCATCTACCCAGTACACTGCTGTCACCATTTAATATATTTGCGTCTCTAACCTAACCTAATCTAACTATTTTAACTTGCTGCACTTCCTTCCCATTTTAATCCCTTGTCTGGCCAAATTGTACAGATCGTTCCACCTTGGAATATATGTCATCAGATGTCTCGTTTGGTCTTTGCCATCTCCACTTTGGCTCTACATCATATCTCAATGTATTCTTGTCTCCTCTTCTCTGTCCTCTAAGTGTCTCACCTCTTCTTTACCACTCTTTCCTTGTAGTTTCTTGTACTTTAGGATTCTACCACTAAGTCTCCTTCCCTTACCGGAAGACACCCCAAGTAGTCTCCTGTTTCTCTGACCAACTTGGCTGTAATTGTCCAATCTTCCTAGAATCTCTCCTGTACACCAGTAGCCTGTCTCACCGCTTGTCTAAAAGCCGCACGACACTCTTCCGTTCTCGCTATCCAACTCTCATTCGTCCTTGACCAACAGTAGCTGAATTCACATTGAAATTAAGTTAAAGTTAACAGCATTTGTATAACCTGATCCATATCGGATTGGGCCACATCTGATCTGATACGGACTTCTTTAGATGGACGCTCATATTTGTTTGGCAAAGATTATGCTGGATGCCCTTCCTGCTACAACATTCTACACTTAGCCATGCTTTGAGTCAGCCTACAGTTGACACTGGCGTCTGTCCCCACAGAGCTGCAGGAAAATACAAAATATATCCTGACTAATGCTGGAAAAAAAATGGCAACCCATAATGGGACCAGCTAAAAGGAAAAGGACAAAGGGAGATGGAAGGAAGACATTGGTTCAGTCAAAGTAACCCAAAAGTACAAGAAATCTCAGTGCTGCCTTCATCTATCAAAACCATCTACACATGCAACCCACAAATACACAGGAACCAAAAGTGATGAAGAAAATAAGCAAATTTATTCATGACTGCACTAAAGACCATGTTTTTTGTCCAATATTTAAACATTTTCATATTGTGCTAATTCAATAATTATTGACCTTCTTTTCTCCAAGTTCTGATGACAATGAACTGAGAATTCAGTGAGAACTTAATTAAAACTCAATTCAACTTTGAATGTAAAACTTGTCCTCATTTTACAACAAATAAAAGTAATTATTTTACTCCCTTTCTTCCAGGAAAATGAAATGGCTTTATAACAAGAAGTATAATTTCATTAACGTGCAAAACATTAGTCCACTGAGTGCCAGGTGCTGTTGGCAGCTGTGTATACTTCCTCTGTAAAACGCAACTGTTGAAGCGACGGGGGGGGAAATTAATGGCAGGTTTCCCAAAACACACTGCCCCCTAGTGGCTATGAGCTGCAGTGGTATATACAGGTGTTAAACGATATACAGTATTTTTGGTTGCCAGTTTACTTTTTCCAAACAATGGTTTGTGTGGGCTGAATATTTCTACTTTACAGTGTACCCCAACAGTTCACAAATGACAACACACATTCAATTCTGCAGTTATTAATTTTAATCCATTTTAGATCATGAAATGTTGACATTAACACCTCTGTCAAGAGCTTAAAACATTTTCCATATAAAATAATAGCACAGGCATTTTGGTTACTGAAAAAAACCGCTTATGTGTAACTGGCTTGTTTAAGTAAAATAGTTTTGTTACATTTCATTTAGATGCAAAGAAATTTAATGTTGAATTAGTGGTCCTATGAAAATGCATGAACACAGGGAGCTGCAAACATGTATTAAAAATAATAAACAAGCAAACTTTTGTAAACATACTAAATTAAAATAACAACTGTAAAATCAGCTGCGCTTAACGTGTAACATCACCGACAGGCTATATAGAAATCAATGTGCTTAAGTCAGTTTCCAGTTTGTCAGAGTAATTGTGAATACATGTAAACATGCAGTAAGATGTTAATCTCTATCATAAAGTGACACCTATTTCAGTGAGCTGACAGAACTGTTAGTCATTGAAAACATCAGACAGTAACCAGAAGCATGAGCAGCAAACTCTCTATTATTATGTAGAATAAAATTGCAAAAAGTATTGATAACTACAAACAGATATTCCCATTCATACAAACCTGAAAGTTAGAAAAAAAAGGTGCAAGTTTTCAAAAATGACTAACTCTTTCTAGAACATGTGACAAAAAAGAAACTGCAGTGCTCTGGTTATTTGATCAACTGATGAAGGGCAGTGATGAAGCAGTGAGACAGGCCCCTGCGCCCATTTGACTGTTGTGTAACATGAACAAAAGAATGAGACACAAAATAGTTGAGCATGATCAACACAAAAAAAAAACTGTGGAAGATCAGTATTTTTAGCCTGTCACATGTCACAAGTCATGTGATGTAATAGTTACACCTCACACACCTCCTGTGTTTGTGCTGGGGTTAGGGGACTAATACAAGCATCTGTTAGCAGCTGGAACGGTTTGTTTCTCCAGCATTAAAATCCCCTGCGCAAGGGTGGCTCCTCAGGACTTCGGTGGACTTAAACCTCATGTTGAAAACATCACTACAGGGGCAGTCCAATCAGTTTTTGAAGGCCCCATGACGGCTGGCTTTACTAATGAAGTTCTTAAGCAGGTCATGGTCCATGTCTGCAAAGCCCTGGGTCTGTGTCACAGCTGTTAGGTGGTTGACACAAAACTTGAAGCAGAACTCTTCCAGGTCCTAAAAATGAAGAGGGCTGTCTGGTCAGAGCTGAGGAGTATGACGGACTAGCTACTGAGAAGCTCCCCATCACCATGGTGTCTTACTGTGTGTCAAAGGCTAGCTTACCCGTGCCTCATACTTGACAGCAGCAGAGAGCAGAGTGATGGCATTCTCCTCAGAAATGCCTCTCTTGATTGTTTCCTGGCACAATCTCTTCAGCCTTGTCTCTCGATAGAATGTTGCCAAATCAAGCAACCCTGCTCACAGGAACACACAGATGAGTGCATCACATCAAATGCTAAGTATACTTTCAGTGTGTAAATGAATGAGACACGTGACATGCTGACCAATAGCATCCTCTGGTGGCAGGTTAATAGTGTCTGTGTAGAGGTACTCCAGAAAGGCTCTGTACACCAGGTATGAGAACTGTTGGATTTCTATTGCATCGCCATCCATTTCATTCAGCAGAGCACGGAAATGTTCACACCTGGATCAGACGGAAAAGGCACACATGACTCACATGATATGGTAAAACATTGATATTACAGTATATTAGCATGTCTTATGTCCTATTCATTTGTCAAGGGTCTGCCATCAGGGTCCTTGGCGTGTAAACACACACGCACAGCCTGTTTTCAAATGAACCATTACTTGAAATGTGTTTTTACAGGATATATTATACACATTTAGTAATAATATATAAGCTATGAGAGAGAAAGAGACATTGAGAGAGAGAGCGACAGGAAGAGAGAGGGATATACACACATTTCATTTCCTAAATTATTATCTATGTACCGTACGAACTACTCATCCTTTGGGGTCAGGGGGATAGAGCCCCTCCCAGCTGACACGGGGATGTCACCTGCTAAATGGGCCAACAAAGACAAACAACCCTTCACACTTTAATAATGTATTTAGGTCAACAGGAGGAAAGTAGAAAACCTTCAGAACTTACAGAACTTGTATAACAGAACTTACAAAGAATTTGAGCTGTTTGTTACAAAAAACAGAAGTAAATCTATGGCAAAAATGCAACACCTATTGTACAATATGACAAAAAAATATATACAGTACATTTTTTAAACATAAATTATCATGACAGATAACAAAAGGAATTCAGGGCAAGAGTTATTGCCTAAATATATAAAGAACTTCTTTAATATATTTAACCGGGTTTGATAGTTTTTTTTATTGGACGATGAGAATAACTATATGAATTTTTGGCAACTTTTCCAAAAGTAAGATTTAATTAGAGGTTTTCTGAGATGGTCAAGAGCAGGGCAGGACAAGATATAATGAAATTCGTCACCACAACTGTAAAGACAAAGTGGATAGGATAAATCAATGTAGTCACTATGTGAGTATCGTTGATTAGCTATAGGGAGTGAATGATTACCACAAGAGAATTTAACCAGAATATTTTGATCATCGACAGGGAGTATCTTAAAGTACGGTTCAAAACATAAATTACTTTTAAAAATTCTATAATTTGAGCAGAGTATACTCCCGTTAACTTCAGCTTGCCAGTCTTGGATAGATATATCATCCAATCTTTGATTAATTACAGATCTAAACCACCGAATATCATTGTTCTGAACACTATCCTAAAAAGCATTAAAACCACCTTCATTTGAAATTGCATGTAACCATATCCATGTAACCTTATCCATCTAGTGCTCAAAATATTGCAGTCGTGATATTTCTTAACCAGTACAGTATATGAGAATTTGTGATGACTACCTTGCAAAATTCTTAACCAGAAATTCACCATTCTTTTCTCATATTTTTCACATTAAATTTTCTCAATTCACCATAGGCCATACAGTTAGCAGTTGACTTATTAAGATGAAGTAAATTCTTATAAAAACATTTCTGGAGCATTTCCAGGTGATTTCATTTCACAGCTGAAAGAATGGGTAGGACTACTTGATCGGAAAGCTCACAGGTGACATCAATGGGCAGATCTAGACACTTTGCCTTTGATAGCAAATTAAACATGGCTCTCTTGGCATGGATAATTTGAAGATTTAAAGATTTGTTGAATTTACCGTTGTGATTAATGGTGACCCCAAGATATAATCATCAACTAAATCAATAGTGCTCTGATCAAATGTAAATACCTTAAACTTTTTAACTTTACCCCTAGAGAATATAAATATCTTTGTTTTGGAAGTATTGACTGTGTGATTCCAGGAGGAACAATGTGAATGAACAGCGTTCAAGGCTGTAACTCATATTCACCTTATGCAAGAATTACGGTGTCATATAGTGGTAATCACTGCCACACTGTGCTGTGATCACGATCATCTTGATGATCATTAACACTGACGGGATGCGGCGTGCAATCGGCACAATCAGCACTTTCAATAAAAAGATTTCCCACTCAATTGGAATGAAAATTGCCACTAAAAAAACACGACAACTAAAGGTTTACTACAGTAGATGTTGGATCATAAAGGTCAAGCAAGTTTCAACCCATATTATTACAGGATGGAAAACAATGTAAATAAAAAACAGAGTTCTAAGGTCATCTGCATGTCCTTCTGGTCAGTGGTAAAATTAATTACTACTTAATCACTACTCATGTTTAATTTGTATTTTGTAAGTGTATGTTGCAGCTCACTGTGTTTTATTCGGTAGTGATCACGATTTGGGAATGATCGTTTTGTTTGGCTCCCACCACCGTGAGATTATAACTCCGATCAAGATCTTTTAAATGTGCTGCCAAAGTTGATGTCAGATTGTATCAAAGTGAACATTTAGCATCTGTGTCGTCTTGGGATCTAACTTTAACATTTACTTTTAGACTCCCTGAGGCCAGCTTTGAAACTTTGCAAACAACAATAAATGAGAATCTTTTCCATATTTGGCTGACAGCATTTTTGCTTCTCAATATTTTATTAATATTCTTTAATAGTTGCTCACTACAAGCTCAACACACTTTTTATTGTCTGGGTGCAAATAAAATCACTCATATGTAATCTTAACAAAAGCCATTTTACACTGTTGCTTATTCGTGCAAGCATGTGCAGTGAGAGATGTTGCAGACACTCTGGCTCCTTCCCACTGACAATGCAAAAAAGCAAAGGACTAGCAAGTAGTCATGCTGTGTCCAAATGTGGTTATAAAAATGAAGCAGGAAACGATAGGTCTGTCTTTGGCTCCCGGTGACATCCAGAAGAGAGATGAAGAAACACCGGCTAACAAATAACGTTGAAACACAGGCAACAAAAAGATGGCTGATCAAGATGCCCTATTATCCAATCTTTTCATGCTTCAGTGATTAATAAATCCCACAATCCTGAAACATCACTGTGTATCTGTTCTTCTTACATTTCCAGCGGTATGGCAAGCGCCTTAAACAGTTTACAGCCAATCACAACATCTGAATGACAAAAATACACTTGTGAACAAAATGAAGAGCAGGATGCTATAGTCAGGAAAGGAAGGTCAGCTCTTGACAACAGTGTCAGAGAAAGCAGAAAAGAATGCAGTGGCCTGCTCAGAGTAAGTACAAAGTATACACCCCCTATAACACAATCATAGTAAAAATACAAAGTGAAGTCTCTGTACCTAATTTTCAGCAGGGCTTTGTGAACATGAATAGACTTTCCATCCACCAAGAACTTCAGATCTGAAATTTCTGGGCTGTCAAACTCCTTCTTTAAAGACTGAGCAACGGTCAGGTAATCATCACAATCTGGAAAAAAAAGACATTTTCAGCAAGATGTTTTTTTTACTAAATTATAAGGCTAGAAAATATTACACTTCAGAAAGAAATTCAAATATTTCCATTGAGTCACTATTTGTTTCTCAAAAGGCACAGTTGAACAAAGCAGACTGTAATTGTTAAAGCACAGACCATTTCTGCTGCTTGTTAACTGACTTCACAGAAATATGCAATTACTTACAAAGACAAAACAACCTCAGATAGCAAGTTCATTTCCCCGATTTGAGTTCACTTCAAATGGGATTAATCAGTACACACTGTAGTCTGAAGTGAACAGGAAGCAGGAAGTCCTGTTAATTTATTTATACCAGGAATTCATACCTATGACACACGTACCTTTTATGATAGACAACTAAATGCAGATAAACTCTATACTGGAAATACTGGCTTCTCTTCAGTTTGAGAAATATTTATGTTCCTATGAAACTCTTACCGACAGAGAGGAGGTGCCACGTGACCGCCGGTGTGGCAAAGCAAGCAAACACATCGTCTGTGCTGCTGAAATGGGTGAGGTGGGGGCTGGCGACAGCCTGACCTCGACACTGACCCCACATCAGAACCTGACCACTCTGCGTCTTGGCTGCTGATGTGTGACTGGTGTGACATGCAGCCACCTCCACCATCCTACAGACAAATACACAACTTGAATCTCACAGCACTAAAACTAATGGCTGCTTTCTGATGCAGAGAGTGATAATGAAATAAGACTTAATATTGCAAAGACTTAATGATGACCTCATATCACTGAAAAATGGAAGCATTTTTTTGCATTTTGACAATAAGATATATGGTTGAGTCTACATGCTTTCAGAACCAAAATAAAAACCTCAATCACTCAGGATTTTGTCAAGCAGCCCTGTGAACCCTGTGGTTATGAAATGTTGCAACCATTTGAGACAGTGGGTGAAACATCACAAACCTTTCTTTGTCTGTGTTTATTTGAGTGGGGAGAGCTTGGTTGCTCTTATTGCCTGTTCCCAACTGGCCATACGAGTTGGCTCCCCAGGCATAAACAAACCCCTCATCTGTAAGTGCTAACGTATGAGCGTATCCACAGGCAACCTGTAAATGGAAGAAAAGCATTGAGCACAGCAAAAAACAGAGCTTTATGAGGTTACCGGTACTTGTTGTCTGGACTGCTACCTGCACAATGTTGACACCTTGGAGAGCAGCAATTCTACATGGAGTCTGCTGATTGCCATTGTTGCCCAAACCAAGTTGTCCATTGCAATTGTAGCCCCAACCATAAATCTATAAATAAGGGACAGTTTCAGACCATGAATACAGAATGTATATTCACAGCCAGTGGTTTAACTCATCATATTAGCTTTTACATCCAAATATGTCATATTATTATACAAAAAAAATGAATTTGCATTATCTTCAAATTTGTTTTCCCTACCTTCTTTTGCCAATACAGTGGTACCTCTACTTACGAAATTTATTGGTTCCGGAAGAAATTACATAAATAGAAAAATTACGCAAGTAGAGACGCGTTTTCCATGCAAATGCCCTAATCCGTTCCAAGCCCACAAATTTCCGACATGTTTTATAAAGCATAAAAATGCATCAAAACATGTAATAAATACATTTTACGATATTTACACAATAAATGAGTTGTGCATAACGTAAAAAACAAACAATCAAGAATAATAATGATGGTCATTTACCTTTTAACAGCTGTCCCCATTGTTTTTTGCCCTCTTTTGTTCATGCGCTCCTATCTCACCATGCCGAACAACAGAGTGAATTCCAGTCCTCCTTTTGACCTTCTCCAACCACCTACGGGATGCCTTAAACGTCCTTTTGTTTTAATAACGTGGCGACTGTAGATGCATTACAGCCATATTCTTTGGCGAGATCAACCAAACGCATCCCTTTCGCATGCTTTTCTATGATCTTTTGCTTTGTTTGTATGGACAAAAAAAACTCTTTTCTTCGTCTTTTCTTTTCCTCTTTTCTCCGTCACTTTCTTGGGGTCCATAGCGAATACGTCCTCAAAAAGTTATTATATTTGCGCAAAACTATCAGACTACCTCAAGGGTTGAGTGCCGAATGCCGAAGACACTGCATAAGCACCGATCTAGCGCCACACAGAGGTGGAGTGGCATCCCTCTTAGCCAATGGGATGCCAGGAATATACGTAATAGGTAATAGCCAATGGCAGAGCAGCTATGAGAATGTTGCGTTCAGGAACTTGTGGGAGATTCGAGTATCAGCCAACACTGTGTTTTTACATTACGTAAGTCGAAATTTCTTTCGTAAGTAGAGGTAATATTTTCCTGCTGAGAAATTTCGTCAGTATAAAATTTCGTAAGTAGAGACATTCGTAAGTAGAGGTATCACTGTACTTCAAAACGCAATAAAATAATTATATATATATAAAACATAAACTTAAGCATGCATATGGTCACAGTGGAATATAATGTTCTCAATCAGGAAAACTTTTGGATACTTGGAGAAAGAAAATCTCTACTTTTCTTAAAAAAAAACAAATGAAAAACGTGTTTAGTAATGACTCATGTACAAACAGATTAATTCATATAATTTTCTTAAGGTATGATCAACATTTGCTTTGCTAAAGCAACTGAAGTACAACCATTTCACTTGCTCATGCCACATATCTTCAGGCTAGTGTGACCCTCTCACCTCTCCACTGTCAAGCACAGCCATAGAACAGAGCTGACCACATGCTATGTTAACCACCACTTTGTTCTGCAAACAGCTGCTGACTCGGCGGGGTGTGGGCTGGTTGGCAGTGGATCCCGAGCCTACTTGGCCTGAGTTGTTGTAGCCCCATGCATACACCTGAGCAGGGATACATTTTAATTGGGTAACTAAGTGCAGAGGGGAAACACAGAAACTAAAAAAGACACACAACTGAGGACATGTTACCTCTCCATCGGTTGTCAAGGCAATAGTGTGGTGGGAACCACAGGCCACGTCCTTCACTCTCTTGTTAAGTAGGTTGGTAGACACAAGAGCAGGGGTCAGTCCGTGATTGGTGGTTCCATTTCCCAGCTGACTGTAGCCATTGTGGCCCCAAGAAAACACCTCTCCATCTTAATAGAAGCCAGCAGACTTTCATTCAGGTTGTCTCACTGGTTTACATTTTATCAACAATAACAGATAAAAAGTAGCGCAACAGCGCTACCCACTGCCGCCCTATGAGTTAACCAATGTTTAGAATTGCTATATGCTGTTAAACTGCCCCATTCATATTTTTAATTATTTATTTTTTACCATGACTATTTTTGATAATGTGTGGGCAAAAATGACAAAAAAAAAACCCCCAGATAATTTTAATCTTTGCATGTATCAATTGTTTCTGGTGTCATTCCTACAACTCTTGTGGAAATTTCACCTCAGGAAAAAAACTAGTGTCCTGAAATACTCACCTGCAGTGACAATAGCAACATGAGGTCCCGTTCCATAACTTAGGGATACAATCTTCTTTCCACACAAGACATCAATCCTGCGTGGCTGAATAGTACTTTGGAGATCACCAAGGCCTAAGCAACCGCTGCAGTTGGTGCCCAGGGCAAAGACCTGCAAAGACCAAACATTGCAAATGAAATGATAATAGTCTTAATGCACACTACTTTAGTCTGACGTTGTGTGATGATGAATAAAAACACCTCAGATCAGATGTACTTTAGAGAATTGATAAAACCCACTCTTTGTGGGAGTCATGAGGAGTCATTACAATTTGACATACAGTACTGACAAAGTCATGCATTGTAAATTTAAATAAATTCTTTCCATTTCATGCTCCGCCGTCCTGTACCCTGATATTTTAATCATTGCTCATGCTGATTATTGTCAAAATGAAGACACATCAAATTTCAGAAAAGAGGGATGTCCTTCACAATGTTGAATGGTTACGACAATCAAGTGCTCTTCACATTAAATTTATCCAAAAATGTAAGGGAAATTATAATTTAAAAATACCTTTACATTTAACATTACCATAATGTATATGATATAAAAACATAAAATATGGTACACATGAATGGAAGGAGGAACATCATGCACCACATTATTTTCAGTGAAATATTGAAAATATTTTACGCAGTTGACTTCCTCTAAATTGAAACTGTTAAAGTCACAGCAAAACAACACATGAGCTTGTGTGCCAAAACAAAGTATGGTCTACACCTCCCTACAGGATAAAAATGGAGCTTGCTTGGGTATTAGCTAAAGATAGTCCTATTTTATCTGCTTATCCCTGTGCATGGAAGTTCATCCTGTGTCAGCTGGAGACTGAGAAGCTTGAATAATTTTTCTGTCGCTTCCACATACAACATAGCATAATATAATGTAAGACAAGCAATTAAGACTTGCCACAGCTTAATGTAAAAAAAAAAAGATGATTAAATCCACCTTTCTGAACCTTTACCTCGTCATTGACGGTTACATAGATGGCTTCATTTGCTGCACTGCCAAAGACACAAGCCTGCCGGATAAGCCTTAGTTCCTCAGGAGGAAGGAGTGCAAACACTGGCCACTTCCCCACGTCCAGCATGATACTCAGCTGTGAAATGATAAAGAGAAGATATCAAAGAATGTTAATATACAGACAGGAAGTCCCCAACTTCTGAGCACAATAGTTTCTTAGGGGCTGTTTGTAAGCTGAATTGTTTATAAGTTGATATATATTCAATTTAAATCTTTTTTATAACTGCAAAAACAAACTGGATGAGACTTAGGAGATGAGTTTTGGAGGTGCATGTATGAAGCAGCGCTGCTTGACGGGGTTGAAGTAGAAAGGGTAACTTTGGATGTGGCACACAGTTCAAAATACGAATGCAATGTAGCATTTGATGAACTTTCAGACATCAGTCAGTGGTTGTTCGTATCAAAAAATGTTTGTAAGTCGGATCTTCGTATCTCGGGGAGCATCTGTGTGTGTATATATATAACTGAAGTAGTGATGGAGCTGACACAGGGTTTATTAGGCTTTAGTAATCTCTTCACACAGGAACTCTGAAAACAGACAACTCTCGCTTGTCACCAACTCATTTGCCAGTTCCCTTTTCCCAAGTCCCCACAACGTATCCACAGCACAACACATGCACAGCCTACCTCTCAGGGCAACATCACAATAACAGTCTGCATTAACACAGGTTGTCACAATATTATCTTACTGTTCAATAAATAGGAATAAATAATATATTAAAATATGTACATATAGTTCCAATATCTACCGTTAAGCATCACTTGTGATTCACAAAATTGTCTTAGTTTACAAAGAGCAAGTTTTTGCTCCTTATAACTTAATCTTGAGGAGAAGAAGAAAACACTTCAAAGAACCCTCATCCAATTTTTTAAGCACATCCATCAACAACAGCCAGAGTCAGCTGTCGATGTTGACGATCCACTGTACGGTTCCCTAGTAACGTAATGTAGTATGGTAATACACACACACACACACACACACACACACACACACACACACACACACACACACACAAATAGAGTAGATACATGGATGGATGATTAATAGATAGATAGATAGATAGATAGATAGATAGATAGATAGATAGATAGATAGATAGATAGATAGATAGATAGATAGATAGATAGATAGAGACAGATAGAGACAGACAGGCAGATACAGACAGATACAGACAGACAGACATGTTAAATTAGGACCTGTTGCAGTTATTGCTGTCGTGTGTGTGTGTGTGTGTGTGTGTGTGTGTGTGTGTGTGTGTGTGTGTGTGTGTGTGTTTTAATAGTAGTACTGTAGTTATTTTTAAAAAACGAAAACTCAAAACAAAGTCCTTGTAAAGTAAGCACTCCCCAGTCATCAGCAACAAATTCACACACACAAAAGAAAAACATATTGTGCGAAAGTTTACCCGTCTGTCAGACAGCAACAGGGCACAACTTCCGGTGAGTTATGTCACCTGTAAATATTTTCTAAGACATCATATATTAATCCAGTAAAATGGCCAATCAATGTCAGTATTCTTCTACATCATCTTAGCTACAGTACGACTATCCCACACAAACTACACTAATATCAGTTGCTTGTGGTCTTGTATTCAATGACGAAGTATGAGCATGACTTACGATCAATATGTCAATACTCCATGAAATGAAAACACTGTGTTGTAAATTAGCTTAAACAACATTAACTCTAGAGAATAATTGTATGACCTCATGAAACCTATCTGTCCTCACCCGCACATTACCGCTGCTGAGATATCAAACACTGAATGAAAGCCAACGAAGAAACAAAATATGCAAAACATGTATGCCATGTTACACTGTGAAAACCAAAGCCTGGTCGCACAAGCTAACAGCTACACGGGTGAACCAAGGACTTAGCATTGCTGTAAAATGATCACATTTTGATCATGCTAATGCAAGAGTTCTTGTTGATACTTACCGTGACGTTGCTGTTGCTCTAGCTAACGTTTGTGTTTCGTCGTCGATGACGTTGTCTTCTCTGTGTACACTGAAACATTAAAAACATTTCCGCAAACATATTTTTGAAGTTAAGTTGATGGTGGGGTCATTTCAGAAGTCTGGTGTGAAGTGAGATTCTTATCAGTTGCTGCAGCTAGCTTTCATCGTGCAACACCGACAAGTGAAAACACATTGAACCACTTCCCTTCCTGTAATTGCGCGGGGCGTTCGAGGAACTTCGGAAATAGAGCTTTCATTTGGGGACAATATTTTTTCACCCAATTCCTAGTTTTCAATACTTTAGAAGTATTGTACATTGTGGTGGCTATAAAAACATGCTATGTTAGATTTTTAAATATTTATTTTAACGATGAAACATTAAAAATGTATCCAGTCCATCAAAAAAATAAATAAATAGCGAAGTGATTTTGGTTAGGTTTTCCATCCAATAAGTCACACTTACGATTGGCTTGTTGTTCAGTAAGACAATAAAAAAAAGTTCAAGTGATTATTGAGAAATTAGTGTGTTTGGAGAAATTTTGAAATCTATGATTATTTATTGAGTATAACATCATGGAACTTATAGGCAAAGACATCTGACGATTATTTAAAAATTAAATGTTGAACTCCTTTAATTACAGACTATTAATACTTCCCACTGCAGCGAAAACTGTTACATAAATTTAAAATGGATAACACACCGATCAACTAATGTCATTCTCCAAAGTAATCAGGATATAGGCCTATGCTCACAATATTTAATTGAAGTTAACAAATACATTAATGTGAACAGTACAGTAGGTTATGTCTTTATCCAGTCCACCAGGTGGAGCCATAACTTTCCTTGGGGTTGCGTTTATACAGTATAACATCTAACATCTATAACATATAACATTTCTCTTATGGCTGTCAATAAAGCTTTACCAACCCTCATTTGATGCCTGTGTATCTATGTGTTTGTGTGTGCGTGTGTGTCTATGTGTTATTTTGTGTGATCTTGAGTTGAAGAAGAATCTTTTCAATAATATAACGGTACAGACGCGGATTTATCATTCACTGTCTCCAAAATGATAAAAAATAAAATGAAAAATATTAACAGACTAGTCAAGAGTAATGTGTCCAACTCATAATATTCTTCTACTGTGTTAAACTGGATCGATCTTGGAAAGTTCTCAAGAAATCTTCTGGTGGGTAAGTAATATCAAATCTGGCAAGATCGACAGTTTCAAAAAAGAAGAGGAAAAGAAAGGACAACAAGTAGAAATTGTGTTCGTCGTTTTAAAATAGCAAACAAATAATACAAAATATTTCCTAATAATGCAATAATAATACTTTTCGTAAGTAAAAGAATTTCCCTTCCTCTCTGCTTTGAATAAAGACTTGAAAACACAAAGTTGTGATTTTATTTCGTTTCCATAGACCGGATATGGCTATTTGGGTAAAAAACAAGAGCGCCAAAATGCAGATGTCGGACTGTTGCTGCGCCATACAATCGAATGTCCAATATTCTAATGACAGGTTGTTCAGTGTCCTGGTGATCGTGTGATCCGTGTTTCACACAACACTATACCCACTGTTCTCGTGGTGAAGCGCTCCGCACCACAGACGGTCTGCAGTTCAGACGAGGGAACTGCAACCACATTGAGCGCTATTGTTTTGGAGTCACATGATCACATCCGGTCTGGGTTTTTATTTACATGTCATTCTGATTTTATATTGACTTACACAACAACAAAAATTAAAAACCAAAACGCCTTTGGGTGTGGGTTTTTTTTTTTTATACCAGCGTCTGAAACGAAAGTAAAATTAATGACAGTGTGATGGTTTCTTTGGTGAGACGAGCGTGAAACTGAAACCTCAAGTCTGTTTATTTACTCATGATTATTAAATTCGGCACCTTTAACTTTTTTATTGTACCATAAATTGTACATTTGTGCAGCGTACCAGTATGTAAAGGTAGTTGTCAAAAAAAGTATACGTAAGTCTAAACTTTGTGCAAAACACCATAGCCTCGCAAAAATAGAGAGATGAAAAAAAAAGTCATTTTGATTGACATAATTCAGTGCAATTAACTTGATGGACAAACCGATCATAGACATGTCAACTGCAGGGCCTCCTTAGAAATTAAAACCTCAAGGCACACAGGATTCGAATAACACACGTTAATAATTAGTTCAGAATTGTTACTATCATAAAGATTTCCGAAAGCTGGCGTGGAATTTGGGATTCGCCATGATTTCCTGTTTTACGCATGCGCACACAGCCCTGTAAGCGATGGAGAAATTCCTTACTTTTAAGCGAGAAGCAGGGTCGGGAGGAAAGTTATTTCGATAAAAGTGTCAATAGAGCTAACTTTATCGATACTTAACATCGTCACTGTCGCTTTATAGTTGCTTACTTCGATCTGCTTTCGGTATCGTCAGTGTGAGCGATTGTCTAACATATAACGAGGAAAGCACATCCTCTTGCTAACTATTAGCCAGATAGCATCAGATAGCTTAGCGTTAGCGATGTCACGTTATGGTGTTTATTAGGTAGTTAGCAAGTTGTCCGACTCAGGTGTTGCAGGTTGTGCATTGCTTACGCTAAACATTTTAGGAAGAGCTGTAAGGAATCATCCCTGATATACGTGCCAATCAAGACTGCTGCCGTGTCGACTGAGTGAGTAACATAAGCTGCGCTATTTGCAATAGCGGTTAACACACTTGTGTTCCTGACAGTCTTAGCGTTACCGTGTTTCAACTTCATCTCTTCAGAGCATTTATATAAAGTTGTCTTTCGTTTTTCCAATGCCTTGTAAACATTGAGATTACAATTAGACTACGACAGTTCCAAGCACACACTACAGGTTTTCTGCTAACGTTTGCCTATGCAATTGTTGGTACGGTAGGTCTCCTTCATTTTACTAACCCTACTATCAGCACCCCGGTAGGTTTTAAATGTCAGCTGTTTTGGTTGAACTTTGGAAAATTTAAGGCAACGAAAGTGTTAGCTCAGTGTGCATCACGTTTACCAGCTGTTGCGTCGTGTAAGGCTGGCTGCCATAAAAAAATAAAAATAAAAATAAAAACATTTGGGGTTTTTATCAGAACTGTCACATGAAATAAAATGTGGAAGATGTTTAGTTAAAAAAAACTAACCAATCGATCGAAAGTGTTTCATGCCATTACACATTCTAAAGCCTTACTTTTTTCTTTAGCATGGGTTTGTCCACTCTATACCTTTGTCGAACACTACATTGCAAAAAAAAATAATAAAGCAATGCTAATAGCAGAAACCACCAGTATTAATTCCGCACTGTTTCATACATTGGGGGGGTGTTTTTCGATTCTCATCAAAACTGTAACCGAGAAACAGATGTTGTAGGTTTTCATCTGCTCTCTTAGCTACAGTCAAAATGTTTTGCACACCAGATGTTACCACAATGTCGATGCATTAGTAATGCCTGTTTGTGCGATGCATGCAAATTCAAATGAAGTTGGACAAGCGGATGGGTGTTTTTTCGGTGGTAAGTAGTTAGCTGCGGTGATTTTTGAGTCTTTCATGACGACAATTATTTTCCCCAAAGAATCATAGGAGCGCAGAGGGGGAAGTACAATGTGTTCTGATTAACGTGCGTCATCCACAGGTGACGCTGTGTGTGTAGGAACCGGCATATGGGACGCTTTATTATCGGTCATTCACAAATTACTTGCTATCAAAATTAATAGTGAGCTATTTTTTGTGTGAGCTCAGAATATCAATTAGGCCGGTGTGTCTTTGAATGTATGAAACATGTAGAAATATGTGAAGAAGTGGTCAGATAATCCTCCATTGTTGATTTTTCCCTTTACCGAGGCCTTGTTGAAAATGTTTCCGGTGTGTGTTAAGTAATAAAAATAGGAAACTTGACCATGGATCTACTTGAAATTGTGTTGGATGGCATAGTAACGCTTGGGTTTTATATAAATGACTGCAGTAGTTGCCTTGAAGGCCTAATGAAGAAGCCTGCAAGTGATTGTAGGACGAACCAAGCATTGGTTCTTAGGAACAAGTCCCTCAAAAGCGGTTCATTGCCCATCACGCTGTAAACTGACTGGGTTGTTTAAGCTGAGGGAGAGGAGGGGCTAAAGATAACAGATTAGCCAGATCACTGGGAGCTCTGGGGCGCATGCGCGGGAGTGTAATAAGGTTCAAGGACACATGTTCCATTTCTCTCATGGTGTTCTGTTGTTTTTAGATAGGGATTTTGATAGTCATGTAATTATTTTCCCAGCTTTTCTCACGAAAAGCAATGCCTCATTGTAGCCCTTTGAGGCAAAATTCATTTTAATGTTTCAAAGGAACCGTTTCTTTCATGATTTCTGAAAGAAATTCGACTTGACAAGTTTTTCGCATGATGACATTTTATGCTTTGCTTTAGCAGATTACTTGAATTTAGTTATTTGATATTACTAACAAAAACTACTCAAAAAGATCCTTCAAATTTGTTGGTAGGATAGATTTCTGGCCAGAACTGACTTGATTAAATTTTTCATAAGATTCCAGATAAAAAGATGGATCAAGGATTTTTTAAAACTGTCTTTTAAAAATTCTGCTATGACTAGGGTTTTTTTTTATTTAACATTTTAATTTAATTCCTTGGGAATAATGCGCAGAGCTTGATTTCTTTATTTAAAAAATTCTGGTAAATTCCGCATCTGTGCAATTTAGTGCTTATCTAATTAAAATCCTCTTCCACCCAGGTCAAATGTATGTCTATTAAAAAAATCCAGTAACCACATCAAAGTGAGCTGGCCAAGAGATTTCAGTGATATGTCACTCTGACACTGCTTTGGTCTGTAGAACAGCACTCAATCTGTCTCAGTTGTGTATGTACGGTAATAACACATAACCATCACCTATCAGTAACCATCACATTCAGTAAGTGATGTCCATGAATGTAGAGTGTAAGTAATTCCGTAAACAAGTTCACAGCTTGCATTAGCGTAATTATTAAAAAAAAGTTATTTCCCTATGGAAATAAAGGATTTATTTGTTTGTATGTATATATGTATATCATTTTGTCAGGGCTGCAGTAACAGAAACAGCAACAAACTAAATTCTATCAATATTAGAAAACCTTTGTCTTCATAAATGTGTGTGTGTTACAAACACACACAACTTATAGACATCATCAGCCTCCCAAAATTTTTATCATCCCTATTCAATTTAATTTCATCTGTCACTTGTAGTGTAATGGTGTATTTATATTGTAATGATGTAGTCAAAGTGTAAGGCTGTACTCATATTGCATGTAGAGCTTAGAGAATTTACATCCTGTGGACCATTTGGACAGATACGGTTTTCAGCACAGGTGTAAGTTAAAAGACTCACTGAGACACCAAAACCTTTGTGTTATACTTTGTAGATACTCATTGATCGCTATATCTTGTAGGAGAGCCTCTTCAGTGGTGTGAATGAGGCAGACATGGCAGACCATACCCCACCTCTGGAGTCCGGCCAGCTTCTCGGCACTGAACTTCCAATCTTGGCTTCACCACCACCCCCTGCCATGGTCAACGGGGAGGGCCCCCAGCAGGTAAGCTTTAGCTCCAGTTTATTTCTGAGTCTCACTTGCTTCTTTGAGCCTGTTGTGGGAAAAACTTGCGCATATCTGCACAGTACCTTTTGGAGTTGTTGACCTCTTCTTTTTCACAATGTCTTCATGAATATTGACATGGCACTTGCCTAATTTTGCAGTGGCATGTGATTTTCATAGTACAGATAGTCCTCAACATACATACATTTGATGTCCAAACATTTAAAGATACCAACATTTGAGGATTCGAACTGAATTCAAAATAAACGCAGGAATCACAAATGACCCTTAAGGGTAGATATTAGAACTATGTATGTATTTTAGTATATATTATTATTATTTATTGTATGGTAACATGATATCATGTGCTTATAATGGTTTTCTGTTGATTTTAATAGTCCAAAACCTGTGGCTGAAAGACATTTTTATTATGTGTTGTTTCTATGATGCTGTTTTTGGTAAGTGTTAGGGAAAACAGTTGTACCTCTACTTACGAAATTAATTAGTTCCAAAAGAAATTACGTAAGTAGAAAATTACGTAAATAGAGACGCGTTTTCCATGCAAATACCCTAATCTGTTCCAAGCCCCCCAAAAATTCCGACATAAATGTTTTATAAAGCATAAAAATGCATCAAAACATGTAACCAATAGATGTTACGATTAGATTATTGCACAATAAATGAGAGTTGTGCATAATGTTAAAAAAAAAAAAAGATGACGTCATTTACCTTTTAACAGCTGTCCCCATTGTTTTTTGCCCTCTTTGGTTCATGCGGTCCTATCTCACGATGCTGAACAACAGAGTGAATTCCAGTCCTCCTTTTGAACTCCAACCACCCACGCAATGCCTTAAACTCCTTAAACTTCCTTTTGTTTTAATAACGTGTCGATTACAGATGCATTACGGCCATATTCTTTGGCGAGATCAACCAAATGCATCCCTTTTTCACGCTTTTCTATGGTCTTTTGCTTTGTTTGTATGGACAAAAAAAAGTTTGTCTTTTCTTTTCCTCTTCGTCACTTTCTTGGGGTCCATAGCGAATACGTCCTCAAAAAGTTATTATATTTACGCAAAACTATCAGAACACGTCATGGGTCGAGGGCAGAATGCCAAAGACACTGCATAAGCAGCACCGATCTAGCGCCACACAGAGGTGGAGTGGCATCCCTCTTAGCCAATGGGATGCCAGGAATATACGTAATAGGTAATAGCCAATGGCAGAGCAGCTATGAGAATGTTGCGTTCAGGAACTTGTGGGAGATTCGAGTATCAGCCGGTACTGTGTTTTTCGTAAGTCAAAATTTCGTAAGTAGAGGCAATATTTCGTAAGTAGAAAATTCAGTAAGTAGAGACATTTGTAAGTAGAGGTACCACAGTAGTACTTTTGTATTTAGAGTGGTAATGGAATTTAAATGACTTCAAATGACGATTATGGATTGAAATTTAATAAATAACAACTTACGAACAACCTTTCAGAACTAATTTTGTTTGTATGTTGAGGACTACCTGTATTATATTCACTTTACAAATTACCATATTACTGTAGGATTCCACTATAATTATCGTTGTGGGACGGCAGGCGCTCTTGTAAGGCGGCAGAGGCTCAGTGGTGGAGCGGGCAGTCCAATGTTCCAAAGATTGGCGGTTCAATTCCCAATCCCGCCCAAAAACAACCGGAGTGTAAGCTGACCGGGGGAGGTGTCAGCTCACCTCCAGAGCACTGCCTAGGCACCCTTAACAAGGCGCCGTCTGCCATTACAAGTTGCTCATTTGGGGCGCTTCACAAAGGGGCTGCCCGCCACTCTACTTCCTCTGCTTGCCTACAGGCCCCCTTTTGTGTGTGTGTGTGTGCGCTACAAATTAACATGTATGCATGTGTTTGAAGTACAGTACGCCCTCATTCCTTGCGGTTAATGCGTCCCAGGAACTACACGTGATTAATGAATTCTGCGATGGAGCAAGGAACTATTTATTATTCATGATAAACATTTATGAACCCTCTCCATGTTGATATTAAATGATATTAAACCACCTTCTATCTGCATTACCCTTTCCCACACTCTCATCGACTGTTTAAAGCACTTTTGTGTCCCACATAAGTCCGAGACTCACGGAATAGAGGGTACTTCCGGATGTTGTCAGCCAATAGAATGCACGTATGGTATCATGTGACTGCCTAACAAAAATCTGTGATGAGGTGAAGTCACGACCTTTGATGCGTGAATGCGCGAGAGCGCACTTTATTTACTAACCAGAGTGTGCTCTTAATTGCCCTTTGGGGATCAGATCAGTATATAAAAATAGATTAAAAAAAAAGTTACTACAGTGTTCAAAATACAATATGTTTAAAGCAGGATTTAACTTGCAATAGAGCTCATTGCGCAGACAGATCATTGGGATGTTGGGATCATTGGGATCGCTTGAAGTGAAGAACATTATCTCAATGCCGTATTTTATTATCGCCATTCAACGTACAAGTCATAAAATATATCCTGTAAGGGGAAGCAGTATATATATCAACACTTGTTTTCAAAACTTTCAGGCTTATAATGTTGTCTGACAACACTGTGAAACAGAGAAACACATCTGTCTGGATCTGTCTGTGTCTCTGTAGTTTCAGTAGAAAACAGACTGATTTTAATAATTTTCGCCCCTCCAGATGCATGATTGGTTGAATGATAACATTTTTTTAATAGCTTTAAATTCATGGATAGGACACATTTTTCTCTGCAGTAAGGGTTAATGTTGGTATACAGTAGAGGCATGAACTAGTTGAACTTACTGCAGTATTTCCTCCTTTATCATTGCGTGGCAGCTGAGTGACTCCTCGAGGAAAAACCCTTGTTAATTTTTTTGGATATCCCCTATTACTGATTTTACTGTTTAAGGGTGGAGCTCATTGGTACCTGTCTCACTCCACCATTTTGTGTGTGTGTGTGTGTGTGTGTGTGTGTGTGTGTGTGTGTGTGTGTGTGTGTGTGTGTGTGTGTGTGCGTGCATTGTTTCATAATTATTGGATATGTGAACAACCTATCCTAGCAAAATCAATCGCCCTCTTGTGTCTACCATACTAGGACACATTTGTGATTTTAACTTGTTTGATAATGAAGGAAGTTTTGATGTTCCTTCAAATTCTTAATCTCCCATCGCCAGTAGTGTTAAGATTTCATTATTTGTTGGAATCTGAACTGAATTAAAAGATAAAAATCTAAAAGTTTTCTTGTTGTTCATTTATAGAAAATTAAAACCATTGGCATTTCTTTTGTGTCAAGCAGAAAATGTAAAATGATATGCTTTAGATAACTTCCTGACTTGACATCTCTAACACTGTTGTTCAGTCTTACTGCATGCTGCCACCTGCTGTAGCAGAGTGTGTACATGATGTACCTGTTGAGTGAGTCAAAGCAATGTGACCTCATACATCAGTTGCACTTGTTACAATTACATCAGATAATACCCAGTGTACATTTCCTAATGTA
The DNA here is from genome assembly GCF_040054535.1 of Antennarius striatus. Lineage (NCBI taxonomy): Eukaryota > Metazoa > Chordata > Actinopteri > Lophiiformes > Antennariidae > Antennarius > Antennarius striatus. The sequence continues at coordinate 15,126,601 of NC_090781.1, read as the reverse complement.
GGGACTGAAATATATCACGCATCAGTTTTGTGTTGTTCACATTTATTGTCACAACTGTTTACACACACACACACACACACACACACACACACACACACACACACACACACACACACACACACACACACACACACACACACACACACACACACACACACACACACACACACACACACACACACACGTCTTCCTGTGTGTGTTCATACAGATATGGTTTTTTTTTTAATTTATGTGATAGGCGACAGGTGGTTGATGGTTACTAACCAAGCCTCCTTTACTTTTACAGCAGCTTTTGCTTTATGGATGCAGGATATGAGATAATATTCTGCACCATCTCATGTATTAAGAGCTAGATTGAGTGACTCTGATGAGCCAGAGTGAGTCATCTTGATGGTCATCATTTTGATTTGCTTAACTTTCCATGACTTTGTTGGGCTCAGTATGGAACCTAGTGATATTTGTTGCGTCATTTCCTTGGTCTTCGGCAATTTGTCTAAATAAGACTTGCTAATGTTAGCGTGGCTCTGTAAACGTGTTTTTCAAGCCACCTTGTAATTTTCCACTGTGGAAAAAACTGCTTTGTTCACATAGAGATCATATTTTGCCAGTCGTGTGGGGTTGGGAGGGTTTTCTCATGGAATTCAGTTACCTTACCACCTCCCACAAAGGTTACCTGATTACCTGTACATGAGAGGAATGAAACGCTGTTGTTCTGTTCTGGCTCACATTATCACCCTCCTGCTCACACCAATTTGAGACACTGCCTGCTCATGATAGCTGAAATTTCCTGAAATATGTTCCTATGAGGTGGAATAACAACTGTCGCATAGCACTGAGCGGTTCCTCTGCTCATATATAAAAAAAAAAAATCACAGCTTGATGTTTTTTCGTCTTAGACATGCAAAGACATAGCAATACTTCATGATCCACAAATACATATATATAGAAAAGAAATTGCTATCTATAAATCTATATTGTTTACCTATATTGCTTTTATACATTTGACTTAATGTTAATAAAGTAATAATTAGCCATGATTTTTTGTTCATTTTGGCAGCTCATTTGGACAAAACTGGCTACTTTGCAGTCAAAATAATACATGCAACATGTATTATAATACATGTTGCTAATACATGCAAACACTGTGTTTCTTTGTTTCCCAGCCATTTGAGACAATATTTGTTGACGTGAAAGAATCATGAAAAAAAATGTGTAACCTGTTCATCAAACTATGCTAACAACAAAACAACAGAAATAATAATAATAACAACAACAATGACATAACAATATTAACAACAACAACAACAATATTATTATTGTTAATTACAATATTAATAACAATAATAATAATAATAATAATAATGATAGGGTGGCACAGTACCGTAGTGCTGTTGCCACACAGCAAGGCAGTTCCCGGTTTGAGTCCCAGTCTGCAAACTTTGCATGTTCTCCCCATGTCTGCGTGGGTTCTCTCTGGGTTCCTCGGCTTCCTCCCATCTCCAAAAACATGCACTTCAGGTGAACAGTGGAACAATGGAATGAGCGGGTCATGAAGATGAATGAATAATAATAGTAATAATACTAAAATTAAAAACAATAATGCACACTCGGCGGGCGGCACGGTGGCGCAGTGGTTAGCGCTGCTGCCTCACAACACGGCGGACCTGGGTTCGAGTCCCGCTCTGTGCGGAGTTCGCATGCTCTCCCCGTGTCTGCGTGGGTTCTCTCCGGGTTCTCCGGCTTCCTCTCACCTCCAACAGCATGCGCTTCAGGTTGATTGGCCGGTCCCAAATTGGCCATAGGGGTGTGTGTGTGTGTGAATGGTTGTTTGTTTGTTTCTATGTGGCTCCGCGGTGCACTGGCGTCGTGCCCGGAGTGTCCCCCGCCTCACGCCCTGAGACTGCCAGGATAGGCACTGGCTACCCCGCGACCTGCGTTAGCGGATTAAGCGGGTTGGAAAATGAATGAATGAATGAATGGCATGAGCATTGGTTGTGCAGATTATGACCATGTTTCCTGACCATGTTTGCTTGATTATTAAATTTTGGATTTGTTTTTTTTCTTTGTTTGGTGTCCTTTTAGTACAGTAATCACTAAAAAGGTTTGCTCATTTAGAGCTATGCTTCCTTAACTTTATGGTATGGTAACCATGTAAGTCTAACACACACTGCAGGCTCTCAATACACATTATTACTTGCGTGTACCAGGCATGGATTTACAATGCATGCTATGGTCTGCAGAATCGTAAACTGAAAAAAATAAGGGTGTGCCAATGTAGATTCAGGAAGGAAAATGGTCAGTGATAAGATGTCATTTTGACCAGTTACCATGACATGTACGTTTATTCATTAAAACACCAGTAGAACTAGACATAATGCATTAACAAATGTCACAAATTACGTAATAAAAAAGTTCCACTGAACATTATTTAAGACATTTCGGGGCTATTGTTGTAATTATTGCAGTGAATAAAATGAAGCATGTGTGTGTTGTGTGTCTGTAGAGGTGAGTAAATATCATGACAGCTGCAGAGTGGGAATCAGGAACCGCTGGAGGGTTCTGGGCCCTGACAGAGCAAGGCAGGAATGTGGTGACAGTGAAGACAATTCACAATGATGGCATTTGTGACCTTTAGTGGAAGTAGTGTAGCTTCAAGGAAAATTGTCCTTGGTTTCTTTATCTTTTGGCTTGGTGTTAACCCTCTGTTTGACCAATTATTCTGATTCAGAGAGGAAGTTATTGTCTTGAGGTCTTTACCTGAGATGATTCCTTTTTCAGAGATGACTGTGTTATGATTCTGTAGTTTCATCCATTTTAGCACCCTCCCCTTCAGTTCTTGTTATTTCATTTCTAGCAAAATTGATAATGGATGAATCACTCTGTTCTTGTAAATTTTAAGCTGAACCTCACAACCTGTTGTCTCTGCTAATGCTTATGCATAATCAGTTTCAGACAGATCTGGAATTTTGTAACTGCCTTGGTTAGAGATGGTCTCCAAGCTATGCAGTCTCATTATATACACTCACTAGTTATTTGAAAAGATTTTTCTTTTCCTTCAACTAAAAATCAGCAATACTAGATAAATACGTATTAGAAATAAAAACGCTATTTGCGTCATCATGGCTGAGATGGCAAATAGATGTCCAAAAATAAAGAACTTCTGACCCTTAGCAATTTTGCAAAGCAGTTAAATGCATTTCACATCAAAATATTAACATTGACATAATATGTAAATCTAAATTCTTGTGAGTTTTATCAGTAGATTTTCCACCTCATCAACGTTGTAGCATAAATGGTCTATGTCAGGCATCAGTAAATGGCCGACCGCGGTCCTGATCTAGACCAAGTGATGGTTCTCTTCGGACCCGTGACCACAACAATAGATTTTTTGGGGCATTTTTACTGACAGTTGCGGCCAAAGACGGCGGCCGCTGCTGCTCTGGTTAATATGGAAGTAGCACCACTCAGTTCAGTCAGTCAGATCGTTTGTTTACCTGTGTGGTCAGCGCACCTGGAAGTGCCACTACCTTTGTGAGCTTACTGGTACAGCAGAGCACAGAGGAAGGGAGACAGTGAGGACAGCATAGCTTGCTCCAAACAAAGGAAGCTTAATGAGGAAAACTGCTGGTTAACAATGAGTGGACAAAATTTTTTTATTCTTTCGTCATGTGGCATTCATTAAAAATGATAACATTAAGTGCCACTACGAAACAAAGCACTGAGATTTTGAGCAAAGTTATCCCCTGTAGTCCGAGCTTAGGGAAAATAACGGAGGAAAATGCAAACAAACGTTCACTAAAAAGTCATAGTGGATTTGGAGCAACATAAAAAATCTGTTGGTGATGGCACAGTTGTGAAGGAGTGCTTAAATGCTGTTGTTGAGACAAAGATGAGATGTGTAAAATAATCAAACAAATCTTGAAGTCAGCTTCAACAGCAACCAGAAAATCAGTAATATTAACAGCTTGATGCAGCTATTCAGAGAGCACCATATCGTTGCTCTTTGATGAGTCTGTAGATGTTACTGGTAATGTCCAGCTTTTGCCACTATGAAACACACACAAGAGGAGAGGACATACAGGCAGCAGTAAAAGTGTAAATTAAGAAGTTTGCTTTCTTCCTAGCCTATCAATGTGTTGAATAACTTGGCTGAATTGGTCGACCATGTGGAAAGAGAAGAGGTGTAATTCAGAGACTTTCGATGACACAGATTCTTTTGAAAGTATATTCAGACGTTGTGGTTGCTTCTGGAGATTATGCATATCAGAGAAGAGCGTACTACTGGCTGTGTCAGAGGTCGATGTTCTCCAGTTGCTCTTCTTAAAGGTTTTTTGAAAAAAAATACTCTCACTAATTTGATAATTTGATCTTTTAATCAGCCATGCAAATAATTCTGCTCTGAAAATTTGAAGGATCTTTCAGTGCCAAATTTTTTAGGTATAGCTTCGAATAAAATTTGCGGGGTGGTATGAGCATCTTCTTCTTCAGTTCCAAATTCCTCTGTAATTTTCCATGTTATTCAAAAATAAGAATATTATTACTGACACCCTTGGTGACTTGAGCTGAGATTGTAAAATGAAAAAGAAAAAAATAGAAATGCAGAAACCTGCTGTTTGATCTAGGTTTGGAAAAGCACACAACATTAAATAGTAAATATACAAAGTGAGCAGGAAGCACACTGACCTGAAGCTGTGGTCTGCTTATGGCCATGTGCCGTCCGTGGGATACTGTCGGTTATTGTTGCTGTGCGATATTGAGACCTAGCTTCTTCCTCACCCGTGGTTGGTGTTGGCCTTTCATTACCATAGTTAGACTCAGGCGGCATTTCCTTTGACTTTTATTTATCAGGAGAAATGTTTGAGAATCAGTTCCCGTTTGTAAACATACCCCACGCAAAGTGTTGGAACACTTTGAACAATAATGCAACCCACTGCGTTTGTCTCCTGGTCAGCCAGTAAATCATCTGTGAAAACGAGTGAGCCCACTGTTTGTCCATTTTTGTGAAGAGGTAGACAACATGTGACTCAGCAGTGTTATGGACACTATTTGAGTGAGTGGGACAAATCACATTTTACTGCATCAATTGTGTGAACCAATATCGAGAAAATCAAGTAAATATTTCATTTGATCAAGGCATACATTTTATTTTAGTTTGTATGAATAAAAAGTAATCATCCATTATAAACAGCGTGCTGTATGTTATTGCAGGAATTAGACAAAGATTTTATGCCAAATATTTTAATTGTTTTAGTCTCATGTTTATAATAAACAAAATGACTGAATTGCTGGTGGAAAACAAATCTGAGGTGTCAGTCTATCAACTTGGGTGTCAGTTGAGCATGGTCTGAGTGATATGTGTCCTACTTTTGTGGCATATGCTTTCAAGGGTCAAGATTCATTGTCTTTCTTTCAACTACAGTATTTATACACAAACACATGTGCCATCAGCTGTGGGGAAACGGTTCTTTCTTGATGAGATCTGACTCTGACGAGATTTTTCCTGTGTCGTTAGGCTCCTTTTTCCTGTCCACCCAGCTGCTATGTCACATCAACACACAGCAAACAATTAAGAGGAACAAATAGTGAGAAACCTGAACTCTGAGTCATCAATGGATGAGAAACGTCAGAGCTGAAAGCCATAAAAACAAGCCCAATCTACTGGGTTAAAAATGTAGTGTGTGGCACATCTGACTATGGTAAATGATGTACATTCTTTGGACTTGGATACAACAAAAAGCAAATCTTTACAATGATGGCAATATGGTATATCCTTTATGTAGTTGGCTAAACTGTTCTACGAATTTGTAGCCGTGCAGCATATTTTTCAAAACTCATCAGTGACAACCGTAGCAATCCAAAAATTATTATTTCAACAATTGATTGTTTAATCAATACCATTTTTAATAGCACAAATACTATGTCATCCTACTCAAAGTGTGAGGAATTTGCAGCCCATTTTAATACTAAAATAGATACAATAAGATCAAACTTCTCCCACTGTCAAACATTGGATTCTAACACCAATGAATCTCTCGTTGCAAGTGGGGAAACACTAGAAAAATTTGTCCTGGTTGATGCTGAGTTGTTGATAAAGGTGATTTCTCAACTTAAACTCACAACCTGTTTTTTAGATCCCATCCCCACACTCTTTTTTAAATAAATGTATGGCTTTTTGGATCATGATTTGCTCAACATTATTAATGCTTCACTTCAGATGGGTGTTTTCCCATCCTTTGTCAAAACTGCCATAGCAAAACCCCTTCTGAAGAGAAGAAATTTAAATCCATCAGTCCTCAGTACTTACAGACCTGTATCTAATCTGCCATTTTTAAGTAAGATTTTAGAAAAAATTGTTTTTAATCAGTTGAATGATTTTTTTTAAAGTCTCATAATATTTTTGAAAAATATTAATCTGGTTTTTACAGTACAGAAACAGCAAAAAATATCCATCTGGCCCAACACAGTGCAGAGACAGCATTAACAAAAGTTGTCAGTGACTTAAGGTGCAATATGGACATAAGGAAACGTTCTTGTTTTGACTAACCTTAGTGCAGCGTTCGACACAGTTGACCACGATATTCTCCTGGACAGACTTTATACCCTGATTGGCATTTCTGGTTCTGTTTTAATTGGTTTAAGTCATATCTTAGCGGAAGATAATTTTTATGAGCATGGACGAATATTCCTCTAAGAACTATGAACTGAAGTGTGGTGTCCCACAAGGCTCAATTTTAGATTCAACTCTTTTTGATCTTTACATGTTACCACTGTTGGCGAGGGGCTCAGAATAGAGCCGCTGCTCCTTCGCATGGAAATGAGTCAGTTGAGGTGGTTTGGGCATCTGGTGTGGATGCCTCTGGGACGCCTCCCTAGGGAGATGTTTTTGGCACGTCCAGCTAGGAGGAGACCTCGGGGCAGACCCAGGACCAGGTGGAGGGATTATATCTCAACACTGGCCTGGGAACGCCTTGGGATCCCCCAGTCAGAGCTGGTGGATGTGGCTGGGGAAAGGGAAGTTTGAGGCTCCCTGTTGAAGCTGCTGCCCCGCGACCCGACTACGGATAAGTGGTGGAAGATGGATGGATGGATGTTACCACTGGGGGATGTCATCAGGAGGCATGGCATTAATCTCCATAGTTATGCTGATGACACACAGCTTTACATAGTCGTGTCCCCTGATGACACTGGCCCAATAGATGCCCTTTAAGAATGCATTTTAGATATTAAATTATGGATGGGAGGTAACTTCTTACAGCTCAACCACGACAAAACAGAAGTACTTGTCATCGGTCCTGATGTACACACTTCTGAGCAGGTAAAAAAAAACCTTGGTGTTATTCTAGATTCCAAATTAAATTTTAATGCTCATATCAAAAGTACGGTTAAAAGTGGTTTTTATCATCTAAAGAACATTGCCAGGGTAAGGCCATTTTTATCCCAAACCAACACAAAGACACTAACGCATGCTTTCGTCACTTGTAGAATAGATTACTGCAAGGCTCTTCCTTCTGGTCTCTCTAAATAAAGCATTACTCCATTGCAACATCTCCAAAACTCAGCTGCTCGAGTTCTGACGGGGACCAGAAAGAGAGTTCACATTACACCAATTTTAAAGTCACCTGTACGCTTCAAAATCAATTTTAAGATCCTTTTAATGTTTTTTTAAAGCTCTTTATGGTCTTGGTCCTAATTATCTGATTTGTTCTTAACATACTGTATATGCCCTCTAGATCTCTCAGGTTTTCAGGCACTCCCCTTTTAATTACTCCAAAAGTTTTAACCAGAATATGTGGCAAGGCCTCTTTTTACCATTATGGCCCTCGGATTGCCTCAGGACCTGAGGAAAACAAGAAAATGTGGACATTTTTAAAAGCAAACTCAAGACCCACCTTTTTAACTTGGCTTTTAACTAAACATGTACAGTGTATTTATGTATTTAATTTCTTTATTATTATTGCTTTTAACCTTTTAGCCTGGCTCGTAATTGAATCTTACTTATATTATTAGTCACTGATTTATTTATTTTACTTTGTTAGACTGTTTTTTTAATGGAATTTTATTTAATTATTTTTACCTCTTTAGCCCGGCCTCTAACCTCAGTTTACTTGTTTTATTACTTTTAATTACAGTATTGAATTTTAATCTATTCATTCATCTTTTATCTCCATATCTATTAACTTCTCTCTGGTGTTTCCTAACTTCAAAGTGGCGAATGCAGGATAGTGTTTCCTTTATGTTGTGACCTTGTCAGTGTTTTTAAATTTGTGTGTGTGTGTGTGTGTGTGTGTGTGTGTGTGTGTGTGTGTGTGTGTGTGTGTGTGTGTGTGTGTGTGTGTTGGGGAATAGGGGGGATATTGTGTAAACTGTTTTTGTATTTTTATGTTAAGCACTTTGGGCTACTCACTTTGTATGAAAAGTGCTTTATAAATTAAGTTTGATTGAGTGATTGATGAATGTGATAAAAAAAAAACCTTTCTTCCACACTTAGTCATCTGTGTGAAATGTAACCTTTGTGGTATCCCAACACTGTTACAGGGTCCATATAGTTTCTGATATATTACTTAATTTTTCGCAACACACAAAATTATAGACAGAGGCTTTACTTTCGCAAAGCTTGAAGGAATTTTTAAGTACCACTGCAAATTCAGATTTCATAAGCTTAGCTTCAGGCACACATTAATTCTTGGCTTGTATATGGACAAGAGTATTTGTCATTGACAATAGCCTTAAGCAAATCTTTTCTGGCAATTATGCATACATTTATCGGTGTTTTTCAAAATAATAGCTTTGTTTCTCTTTGTAAATAACTTGTAGAGCATGCTTCTAAAAAACTATAGTCATTTAATGGCTGATACAAGGGTAACATAGCAAGGCTATTTTTTGTAAGTTGGTGGTGAAATGAATAAACGGTCTTAATATAAATTTATGAAAATACCCTAAAATGTCTTAGTACCAGTCTATTTTCTAAAAAACAAAAACCTAAATCCCAATAAATGTATCCTAATATTTCTTATTTCTTTTTTTTTTCTTTCCGGACATGTTATTACAGCAGACTTTACCTTTGTCAGATTTGTAACTTCAACAACAACATCCGAAAAAGAAAAAAGGGTTGTTTGGTAGAAGCCATTTGGCTTTATTTGGCTTCAGTTTTTGCTGTCAATATGTAATGAATAACAAATAATGAAATGGTGTAACTTAATAACATACATAAGTAGATAGAGATATACAGTATTTCATACGTAGATATATCGATTGATGGATAGACAGATGTAGATAAATAAAATGCATATGATAGAAATTTGACCAACTATAAAAAAGACAGAAATATTAAGGATATCTATGCTTGTTTCCACTCCTCTATGTCTATGATCTTGTTTATTACATTGACACTATCATATGTTCTATGATACTGATACTCAGATTCTGTTCAAGAAAAAAAAACATGCTTGACAAAAATAAGATTTTAGTTGCAGTTTAAAAGCTCAAATGTTTTTCTTGCTTCTATCTCTTTAATTCTGAGCTCAAAATTGCTTTAACAATACGACCCACCTCGAGGTGCTTCATTGGTCCATAACATGGAAAATTAGTGCTTTGATGGGTAAATTTTGCATGGCATCATTGAACAAACTTTTTTTTTGTTTTTGTTTTTTTAAATCAGCTGATTCTCAGGGGGTCACGTCAGAGGCACTGATTGATTTTTGTGTGTGTGTGTAATGATTATTGCAAGCTACGTTTTTGTTGCTGTAGAAATGGTCTTTGTTTTGTCAGTGGGCTGCTTTGTAATCTATTAAGACCATAAAGAACCCAAGGGTGCCTTTGTCGCCAGTGCTGGAGCTTTGCAATTGAACTGCCATAACCTCATCTCTTTTCACATCGATTTGAGTATTAAGACTGGGTTTATGGCATGTTGTTCACTGAATGGGCGAGAGAGCCATGGAGAGGATGAGGGGGAGGTAGAGAAGGGAGGGAGGGAGCGGGACTGTAGCGTAGTCGTATGTGTCAGCCTCAGAGCTGCGTGGGTCGCTCTGCTCCCTCACGCCATTGTTGTTGTTGTGAAAAAAAGGCAGAACAAAGGACTCCCCATGCTACGGAACCCTTATATCTTTGCCGGCTCAGCTGTGTTATGATCACGCCCTGGTGGAATGCTATTGAAATTAACCATTTCAAGGAGCACAACAGGCATTAACTGAACTGGCACACAGTCAGTGGCAAAGGCAGAAGGAAACTGAATAGCAAACAGATGTGAGGCATCATCCAGTCTCTCTTGTAACTGTGGTCCTGTTTTCATGGGTTCAGCTACCTGCTTTTGCAAAGAGTGGCCACTGCTGATAAGGTTTCAGTCTCTTCTCTGAAGGTTTGGCGCATACATCGCTGTGGCTTATTTGTTGAAGGGGTTGCTGTGGATACTGACGGTAGGGAAGCTGCACTGGAGCCAGAAGCAAGAGTGAACAAGCCGTCTTCTGCAGCGAGTGCCTCCATGGACCATATGAGACTGAACCAGGCTGAGCAACTAAGAGATTCACGCTACACTTTCTGTGAAGGTTACATCCAGTGCAAGAGACTAAGTCCCATCTGCCTGAATAACTCCTTCTGCGCTTTCCACCACTCTCGAGTTCCTTTAGATTTTATGCAGGAGGTGATGGAGGTGGAGGGTGTAAAGGATCAGCGCAGCCAGATGTGTTAGCATCTCAGGTCATGGGATTTTTCTTAAGAGTTGGGTGAAGTAGTGGAGGGTCTGGTAGACCCTGGAGCATCAGTGACTGCATGAATAGCGACGCCTGAATGAGGAATAGCAATGCGGGCAACAGTAAGTAGCAGTCAGATGCTTTGCAATCACAATTTGTTTCCTTTTGATTTCATGTGATGAATGTCTCAGCATTTATTTAAAAATGTAAATTCCAATGATAAAATGAAGGGCGAATCATGCTCGGAGGGGAGTTTCCTTTACATAGAAGAGGTGGGCAACAAACGTACACATGCATCTGACTTGGTATTGTCTAGACTTTGAATTCATTTAGAACCCCCCTCCCCCCCTTCACTATCTACACTTGCTGCTGACGCTGCCTCGTATGTGGGTGTGTATGAACATATGAGCTTTTGTGTGTGGCAGTCAAAGGGCTCTTTCCCTGCTGGCAGCAGTGTCAGAGATGGAGGTGCTGATGTTTTCTGTACTTGAAGAGAACGATAGCCAAAGACCTTTGTCGAGGGAGTGTAGATTCTACGACATCCACAAGAGTGAGGTAACTCACGCCTACAAACATTGCTGGGCAACAAAAACCTAGCTATGTGTATTGTTTAGAAGTTTCTTCTAATAAGTTATGAGAGTTGTGAATTTGAGATGATTTTTTAGACTATACATGGTGATACATAGTAGTTTGGGGTTTTGTCACATAATGTGACCTGTTGCTTTAGAAAATAGTGAATCAGTTCATTTGATGTGTAAAGAACATTGAAGTAGTTGAAAAGGTTTGCTCTTTGGACTTTTTCTTGTTCAGTTCTAATTCACAAAATGTTTGTAAATGACTAAGTGAGCTTTAATTAGTTTAGGTTAGCAATGTGTACCTGCATGATTGTTTGAGCTGGTAACAGTTGGTAGTTTTCAGTTTCATGGATGAAGTGGAGTAATGCACATTAAGACAGGGAAAACTAGTTCAGTCATGAATCAGCTTTTGAAATTAATACAGTTGTGTTGAAAGGTGATGGCAACAGTGAGTTATTTAGCTTTGTTCATGTTTGACATGTATAGGCATCATCTTCCGACTGTTCTTGAAATATACACATAGATTTGTTTTGATGGCCTATGAACAGTTTCACACTGAATAAATGTATTTTGCTTTAATACATGCCTGGAAAATTGTGAAGTGAAAATTAAACATTTAGCCATTATTTCATTGATTTACATTTTGTATTTCTTTTTTATCTTATTCCTGTTTTTCTGAGATTTTCTTGATGACACTATTGTTCAACTGCCAAAAGCTTTTGTTCACACTACGTATTCTAAGCAGTTCGAAGCATTTGGCCTTAAATTTTTACTGGCGCTGCTTTATTTGTGTTTTTTCCTTCCTTTAATTGTGTTGCCTTATAGAAATGCTCAAAATTGGCAGATTGCTTTTTTTTGTTACCATGACTGTTGATAGTGAAATTAAATGACTTTTGAAACAGAAAATTTGCCTTGTCTCTACAGGTAATCCTGGTGCAGGTAAACCCAGGTGAGGCCTTTACTATTCGACGAGAGGATGGTCAGTTTCAGTGTATCACAGGTAAGAATATTCTCTTACCATCACGTCTGTCTTTGTGGTGAGTTGGAATTTGTGGTGTCATGAAATATTTTTGTATCACAAAATAACCGCTTAATTTTACTTTATTAAAAAAACCCCATCTAGCTCGATTAATCATAGTACATCTCCAAAGATGATGATCTTCAATTAATATCAGTCTTTTTTAAGATGATTGTGATTAAATGCCCACATGTTCATTATCGTTTTTGGTGCCTGTCATTGCTTGATAGAGGTATCAGCCAGACAAAGAAACCTTCCTTATGTTATCATGTGTGGATGACAGTGTCATAATAAAAAAAAACTATTAAAATGTGGAGGCCATAAACATTGCTGTCTTCAAAGAAATGGATGCTAGGCAGTTTTAAAAAATAAAGAGAACACATAATTTGGTAACAGCGAATATGGATAGAATTGTCATAGTCTTTATTCTGAGGATTACATGGCCTGAAGCCACTACCCCAGCAGTTTGTTGATGCTGTGTTTCCTTTCATCTCTGACAGGGAACACTGAATTAGTGTTTGTCATTCCAAACTCCAATTCCTGTTAAGTCATGCATTTGGTTGTTCATGACATTTATCTACTATAAACTGACGTTTTATAAGTAGTGGTCTCTTTTTACAAAGTGTATTGTGTGGTATTTTATGGCATTTCATTTTTGCTGCTTCTGATCAATTTTTCTCGTCTGTCTTCATTTAAAAGCTACCAATCAAATTAAGAGCAAATACTGACCAATAATAATCACTGGCCAAGCAATCAGAGCCTGCTTAATTTTTGTTTGACTTATTCAAATAGAATAACCTACACACGTGTGTAGGTTTTTCTGTGTGTGTGTGTGTGCGTGTGCGTGTGTGCGCGCGTGTGCGTGCATGGGGAATGGATCTTTGTTAGATGCATTAATATATTTTTACACAAATTACACCAGTAGAACTCTGGACTGCTTAACTTGTGTTTTTATGGTTCCTGCCACGAGGAAATGAGCAAAATGAGCAAAACTATCAGAACACCTCACGGGTCGAGTGCCAAAATGCCGAGACACTCTATAAGCACCGTTCTAGCTCCACACAGAGGTTGAGTGGCATCCCTCTTAGCCAATGGGATGCCAGGAATATACGTAATAGATAATAGCCAATGGCAGAGCAGCTATGAGAATGTTGTGTTCAGGAACCTGTGGGAGATTTGGGTATCAACCGATGGTGTTTTTATTCGAGTATCAGCCGATACTGTGTTTTTACATTACGTAAGTCTAAATTTCTTTCGTAGGTAGAGGTAATATTTTCCTGCTGAGAAATTTCGTAAGTAGAAAATTTCGTAAGTAGAGACATTCGTAAGTAGAGGTATCACTGTACTGTATATTGTGCTCAACAGATGCATGCCAGTCAGACAAAATCAAAGTACCGCATTTGTGCAATAGATGATGCAGGATGGTATCTTGAATAAAGACTACACATGAGGCCAGGACATGCTTTTACCAATAGGTATTTCACTACAGAATGTGGGTAATACCTTAAAGCATGCACATGAAAAGTCTGCCCACGGTGTTTGTGGTATACATTTTTGCGATTTGGAGCACCCTGCATGTGACTAAAAATTATGTGCTTCGCCTCTTTCCTATCAAAACCTAGATATGGGCCCAGATTTAGTATTTCAACACTGTAAATTAATAATAAATTATGGCTTATTGTTTATTATGTTTTAGCCTTGTAAAGATGATGGTTTGATAGCAGCCGTGATTTTAAAACAATGTGTATATAGTTTTGTGTGATATTGCGTATTTCAGTCCTGCAATGACATACACTGTCAGGTGACACTGTCAGGCTTGAGGGCACTCATAGAGTGCATAGCTCCATCGTGGAAAGTTAGTACTGTGGCAATACCATTACTCACACCGCTATGTCTTTGATTGGCTTGGTATGATGATGACACTTCTCAAAAACCCTCACTAAAGAATTTGAACTACCTAGGAAGTGTCATAGGGTCATTAACCTCAAAATCTAACCTCGTGTTCACCTCCCCAGGGATTTACCACAAAAATTCATTGAAATAATTTTGAATGACCCACACACAAACAAACAAACAAACTAAAGCCGCACACCACGTTGCCATTTTCAACCATGGGTGGCAGAAGTAACAAAAACTCAATAACACATTACTATTAGAAGTGAAATGCTAAGTTTGCCCATTCAGTTTCAAAGCTAATTGAATTTCCAGTATGGGAGATGAAGATTTTTTGCCTTTTCTCTTTTATAGATACACCATCTGGTTGATGGTCTCATATTTCTTTGGAATCTTACATTTTTAGGTTATGGGCCTCAGTTACATGTTTCTAGTTCATTCCACCCCATGGTAATTTGAGCAGCTGAGGCAGAAAAATAATATAATTCGGTGCAATCTGGGCACTAACCCAAGGGAGTTTGATCCATGAAGATTGTTACCCAGGCAAGAAGCCATCATTGTGCTCACAGCAGTCTCTTCTCCTTACTCCTGTCTGACTTAGCCTCCCACATTGGCCCACATTACAAGCTGAGTAAACCTTCTTGATAGGGAGTGAGCATGCATAGTCTCTATCAGAGGAGAAACAAAGAGCTGAGAGGTGCCACATAGATCAGTGTGACTGCTACTAACTGGCCTGTCACAGGGTGCACTCATCTCTCAGTGACGTGAATAGAGGGATGACTCACCACTTGCAGTGGATGGAGAAAAAAGTGTGTGTGCATGTATGTATGCACATGGGGTTGGGTTGATTCGTTTTGTTTTCACAGAAACAGATTATCCCTGTTTACAGGAGTGTTACGCATATTCATGTGATCACCTTTAGCTTGAGCTTGTATAGAAAAGAACTGTGTGTCTTAGTTACAAGGCCAGGTTGATCATGCTTTTCAGTATTTCTTTCATCCCACACCTATCTTTTTCTGATTGTATTTTTTTGTCGCTTGATGTGTAATTGCTGCGTCTGACCGACAGTTTAATATGGACAGTCATGTAAATTGCAGTTTATAACAGATATTTGTCTCTTTTAATATCTGCCTTGAAATAGACACTTTTGATGAAAGAAGCTAATTAGAGTGGCCCATCCTACATGGTATTGTCCTTGCCATAAGGGAATTCTGTTGGCTTATAAACACCCCCTCATAGCTTCAGTCAGAATCATAGCTCAATTCTGTTCCACGACAACCACCGCTGTATGCCTGAAGGTTGTCTCAACAGCAAGAGATAGGCCAACTAATTTTCTTGATGAGACAATTCTCATCACTTTGGTTGATTGCTTATCCAGTAGGGGATACTTTAAGAATCATCTAGTTCCATAGAAATACCTTCTCATGCACAAGCCATGCAGATTGTGATAGGGAGCTAAAGACACAAATTTTGAGTGACGTTACACTTTCACATTTACTTGCACACACCCTTTTCAGTTTCTAGCCTTGTTTGCCTGTGGGATGGTCAGTCAGGTCCATCTGGATACTTTCCCCTCATCTGTAAGGCCAAGAAAAGTCTCTCATCTTATTCCTTATGTGGCTGCAGATGTATTAAGTGTATTTTCTGTCAGAATGTCTTGAGGCAGTCATGTGTTCTCTGCCTGATGAGCAGCCAGGATGCGCTATGTCGTACATCCGACATTGTGGCGATGGTGTTTCGTTACTCACAATAGCCTATAAATAAATCACATGTGGTTCATATAAGTGGACTGGAAACATCATACAAATTAGCCATAATAGCATATTATATTTGTGCGTTCCACATCCTCCTCCAGCCAGTGGTCCGTTTCATGAAAGAGGGTTAACAAACCCAGAGTATAACCTGTGGCTCTGGGTTGACTTACCCTGAGCCTGTAAACCCAGGGTTTGCAGTTTCACAAAGGCTGCTGAAGGTTAATTTTATCAGTCCAGGGTAAGTTCACCTGCAGTTTAGCAGGTGCGACTCAACTCTAATAAGCCATAATCAATGGAGCCCCAATTCAGCGAGTCACCATGACGACAGGCGAGAAGCACTCTGCATACTCTACGGCAGTTGAAGTACAGATTTTAATTTATACATATGAAGACTTGGAGTACATTTTCAGAAGAGGAACAGCGTTGCAGCTGCAAAGAAGGTGATGGCATGGGAGTGAATTGCTGCTCAAGTCAATGCGCAAGTTTTAAACGGAGTCCGTTGCCATCACAGTGAAATTATAGAGTGATACGGCTCAAATAATAGCCCATTAATTTATTTTATTTAGGTGCAATCCAGCGGGGGAGAAGCCCACATGGCAGCAGCTGAGAATGAAGTATAAAATCATTGTTGACACATGTCAGACTTCTGCATCATCTCATTAGGGATCTTCCTCAATTCCATTGTGTTTGACATTGTACAATAAATATTAAGTGGACGTTCGCCTGTTCTGTTGTACTGCCAAAATTATTCTCCTTTCACACACATACAGTAAATGTGCTCTCATCTATATCAAGTTCTGTTAAATAATGTAATATATTTAAACTTTTAACATTATTTAAATAAAACAGTAATATGCATAGGCACGTATGCACGCTATAAAAACAGATGACAAAGAATATTCATACCAATTTGTATACCTATTTTATATGAGAACTGAAATCAAGAACTGACATCTAGCTTTTTTGCATGGTTTTCCTTGATAATAGCCAAAACTGAATAGCCAAAACTAATAGCCAAAATTGAGTTCTTACATCAACACCTGTGGCACTGTGCCACTTATAATAACTTTAAGGCATTTCAAGTTTTAGTAACGTGATACACAGAGGAGTTACTAATGGATAAAAAGAAAACCATATTAACAAAACATTGAAGAAAACAAAGGTGGTCTAAGATTTTATGTTACTGATTGTTCTCTTCCCATTGCATAACATTCTGGTACAATACAGAGTGACATTTAGCCCCCACTGATGTATTAACACATTCTCATCGTTTTTTAACAGAGCATGGCTAGACAGTAGCAGAAGGGTCCCAGCTGCACAGATTATCAGTGAAATAGTGATTATTAGTGAAATAGATGCTCAGTAAACACCAGTGGTTTGTTTTGTGGAATCCGTATGCAACTGTATGTTTAGTGTCCTCATGTATTCCCAACTATCTGTTAAAGAAGGTTATAGAATTAACTTTCTAAAAAAATACAGAAAACAGATAGTTGTTTATCTGGACTGCCAGATAAGGAGGGCAGATCAGGAAATAGAAATACTGGAGCACAAGTTGGAGGTGGGCAATGGTCACAGGTGAATCGTGTGAAGTGTTAGTACATTAGCTATTGGAATAATACAAAACCTACTGTGTAAGAAATAAATATAACCAAATGAAATGTGTATTGTATGTTTTTCATTGCCCACTGTGGAGATGATAGTGACTTAGACTCTGAAATGATTCTGGCTGATGGTGTCCCTCATGGCACTGTTGTGAGGGACATGGCGCAGCAGTGAGGGACACTACTCCTTTCCCTCATTTCAGTGCCAAGATACCCAGGGTCTCCACTAAACCTGCTTTGTGAAATGAACCCCAGCATGAAGTACATATACACAAACAAGAGCATGCAGGTGTGCAAATACACATGGTTTATGCACAGCTTCTGCAGTGAGTGGCTCTTTGAATGATTGAGCTTGTGATTCATTCTCTAATTGCAACAGGGAGGAAGAAGGTTTAAGGGGATTATGGAAGATAAGGAGAAAGGGGTATGTGAAAAAACAAACATGTTTTTCCTCCAAGTCAAGGTTGGGATGTCCAGTGCAAGCCAATCCATGCCCACTCAGCTGTTTATAGATTAAACTCTCAACATGGCTGGTAAGGTAAAAAAGGGAAGGAGAGGATGGCTGTGGATTGGGACCTTTATATCCTGAAAATCAAAAAACAAACAGAAAAAAGTGTAACTGATTCATTCTTCCCCTTCCAAAATGGCTTTCATGCCGATGGGACAGCGACAACTTTATAAATGCATAACGAATATAATTAAATTGGGCATCAAAATATGACTTCTTAAATTTGTCATGTTTACTGAACATCTTCATCCCTTTGGCTTTGGTTTGCACAACGATCAGCAGTAAATGCTCCTCTCCTCACTTTGCTTGCCTTCTCTAAATGCCTGGATTGACGGTGAATCCGCACAATGTGAAATGGCTAAACTGTGGATAAATGGTCACATCCTTGGCTCCCTGATCAGCTATCAGAATGCTATGGCTCATAATGGATGGAAATTTTTTAATTGCATGTAAACAATATGCCATTGCCACACATTAATTGAACAATTGTCACCAGTGTTATCACCAAAAATGAAGAGGAGAAACTATTATTTTTCCTTTGTTTGCCTCATTAATGTCTGCTTGTAAGTCTTCTTGTCTTCCCTCACCTGGCCTCTCTTACATCTTTATTTGTGCATGGAGACAGTTTATTAGTTTAATTAATAATCAAGTCCGCTCCATCTTTATATGCTCTCGTTTCATCGTTATGCAGTTGGGAGCTTTTTGAGAGCTCATGGTGTGTCTTACTAGCCTATGTCTAGCTTCTTTTTATTCAGCCTTTCTTAATTGAGGGTTTGCTTTTATATTCAATAGATCTTTGACAGTTTGTTTGGGTCACTGTTATTTCATAGCCATGTTTGCGATATGTTGACTGTTGTTTATTGTAATAAATATTTTAGAGAGTTCCCAATGGGCAGGTCTTGTGTGTGTATATTTATGTTTGTGTGAGGACATGTGTCTGGACAGATAATTCTCCCCATCTGTTGTTTCCTCTAATGTGAGCAATTATCTCCACCTTCCTGCGATAACCTCTGGCACCTTCTCGACTCAGACATGCCACACTAGTTGATCCTGGCTGCCTGCCGTAGGAGAAGGGAGGTGTAAAGGGGCTGTGATGTTGATGGGTGACGATGGTTGTTCCAAAGTGTTGCCTCAACTCTGTTTGCATTGCTCGAGCAGGCAGCTTGTTTGTTGTTATACTTGGCTCAGTGGCAGCCTGCCGTTTTGTGGAGGACGACTAATGTTTTTCCTGTGGCTGCTTCCTCTGGAAGGCTGGTACTTCATGGCCACGTCAGCACAAGCAATGCTCCAGCTGACTCAGGGGGAGGGGAGGTGGGGGGATGGAAGAGGAGGGGATGTGGCCTTTTCTATCTGATCTCTGTCAGCACTTGTGCGTCAGTCTGATGTAAAAGAGTAGGTGTGTTTTTTTCCCTCATTCTCCACCCTACCTCATCTCCTTTTCTCTTTCATGGATATGTGTGGCTCCCTCATCTTCCTCCCCTCACTCAATGTTTTTTTGATCATCCTCTTCTCCCTAAACTCTGCAGGTGATTACACACCAGGTATTTTGGTCTATACCATAATGAACGCTAATGTGATTCATCATATTTCTTGTTTGTCAGCATTGGCAGCCAGAGACACAGTCACCAAAATTAGTGGTCAGCGGCAACCGACCCAAACAATGTCTTTATTTGACTTTAAAGTACATGGCATTAACAGTATAAAACTTAAGCTCCCACTAAAATGTTGCTGTAATCTGAAATTGATGATGATCAAGACACTGAGGTCATGTCCACATGGTACTGGATCTTTTTGAAAATGCAAATTTTTTCACCCCAGATGGAAAAACTTCACATCCACACGACAGCGTTTTCGAAAAAATCTCCGTCCACACGTAACCGCCTAAGTGCATTGATCAACACATTTATATGCAGAAAAACTCCAAAAACCACAGGAGAGAGGACCGGGACGTGTTGAAATTGATGCTGTTCCTCCTGGAGGACGACCTCCACCACAGAGTTCTCCCACCAGCAGGCAGCACATCCCAGTCTGACCCAGAACTGGCGTTGGCGTCTTTGGTGAGGAACGTGAATGAATAAATAAATACATAATATATACATAATAAATAAATATAAACTTTATAAGTCATAAAGAAAGAAAGAGACGAATAATATTTCAAGTGTCAAGCATGTTTATCAATGCGACTTGGAGATGTTACACATCAAAAAATACCCAGTTTTAACTCCATTATGTGTATACATGTAGACACGGATCACACCCATGACGTCACAGCGTTTTTCGTCTCAGGAAGATGCCCCCCAGATAGAAAAAGTTGCAGACATGACAACACATACCCGGCGTTTTCAAAAAACTTCCCTTTGGCCAGTGTTTTTAAAGTGTTGCGTTTTCGTCACAGATATCTGCGTTGTAGACATAGGACTCTTTCACAAGGGTAGGTTGTTGTGACTTTATTATGCTTCACTGTTCTATACAAATGTTAGAAATAGGGATCACTGTTGCCTCAACTGTGACACAGCAGCCTCTGCTATCATAGTGTCAAACTAACACTTAAGCAAGTAAGGGGGTTGGACAAGGTATTACGCACACCATAAACAGCTTCAAGTTAGTAGTTGTAAGAATATAACTCCAAGAAAATTATTTGCCAAAATTGTTTTTGAATTTGGGAGGCAACACAAGGTCTTGGAGCTTAACCACTAAGCAGACAACAATATCAGCTACCATGTAATGTGGGAGGTATCAATATATCGATTTATATCTTTCGATATAGATATACTGTTGATACACAGGCACGCCCCTTCTTTTGCTTGTGGGATTCTGTGGCTTATCCATTGTAAACAAACAAAAGCAGTGCAAAGAAGGGTCCATATCGTGGTTCAATTTCTTTTTTTAAAAAGCAAAAAAAAAAATTTTTCGTATGTATTTGTATTTTTTTTTGGACAGGTTAATATAACCGACTTCACACCTTCATCATATTTACAACATCAACATCAGCATCCGAAAAAAAAAAAAGGCTGACACTCCCTGTTTTGTTACGTCACCGTGTTTATTTTTAGGCAGGCACCTTTTAAGACAGCTCAGATGCGCCGTCTGGTCCTAGATGATGTTTTTGTATATATGGTATGTTGTGAGTTAGTGATAGAGCGAGTTACCAATATAATTTACGGAGGCTGTTTTCTCATACAAAAACCGAGTTGTTCACAAAGTTAAATTTTGTAATACTGCAAATTATTAAATACCAGAAATCTGAACTGTTCCCTGTGTGGCGCCTGCTATCTGACCAGAGTTACTGCTGTGGCCAAGGTGGTTCCAACAATCACTCCCCCTGACTATATCTCTAATAGATGGTGATTACATGAAGGATTCCTTCATTAAAATAAACAAAACAGATAATACAGAAAATTAAAGACATGCTTCTCTCTGCAGACGGTGAAGGAAAGGACACAAAACATAACCAATTAGCAAATCAAGGACATGAATTCAAGTCCAGCATTATCAATTAAAAGTTATGAGTCATGTGATTTGATCGATGTTGAACAGACAGCGCTGTTTTGCAGGTATGTAAACTCCGATGAGCCGCAACAAGAAATGATTTAATTAATAGCACTGGTCGTGTAGAACACATCACCTAAACATGCTCAATAAAAGTCCCCAGGATCAGAAACACTGTTTTGTCATTGGAGCTCAAGCTGACTGTATTCATCAGGGATGTACAGGAAGGCTCTCACCTCCACTACCTGAAAGAGTCCAGAGACTTTCATCACCATCACACACTGAACGGGGATTATTTAGGAGCGATGGTTGATATGTGGGCTT
Organism: Antennarius striatus; assembly: GCF_040054535.1. Lineage (NCBI taxonomy): Eukaryota > Metazoa > Chordata > Actinopteri > Lophiiformes > Antennariidae > Antennarius > Antennarius striatus. Next base: position 15,104,754 of record NC_090781.1, on the reverse strand, counting down.
CATTTGGGAGCAGATTTAAGGAGTTCATCAATGCAGCAAAACATAGTACATTAATGTAGTAATGGATGTTAAACTTAGAGCACCAAATTAGGTACAACAGAGTATTTATGTGGTGCGTAATCCTTTCCAGGATGATCTGCATGGAAAATAAACATTTAATCATAAATCTCATTACGCATTTGTGGACTAGTTAGTCAATTTGATTGTAGGCTAATATAGACACAGCCTTTTTTGCCTTCACACAAGACTTATGATTTTTTTGCAGCTCCCGACAAGTTTGATTTTAGTTTTTTTGCCTCTCTCCAAACGTTTAAGGTTGCCGACCACTTTCCTAGAGCATAACCATATTTACATTCTTCCTAGGAACAACAAGCTTTGTTATCATGGATAGTCAAAACAAGAAGATAACCTTGCCAGTGTTTTTCACAACAATATAATGATCATATTCCCCTCCCTCAGCAGACACTGTTTATCTAAGAATTAACTAGTATGTTACAGATACTTTAACAGTTACACATGCTATTAAATTGTCAGAAGATATCAACCTGGTCTTTAAAGTCTCAAACTTGGCGTTATCCCTCCAAGCAGAATCCGTTTTTTTTGTTCATTAATCCATTTTTCTGACATTGATGATATTGAATGGTTTTTCAACTCTTCTATGGCTCCTTGATGTGTCCAAAATTGGTGTAGAGGCTCCCACTATTGAGGTGATTCTGTTGTACACATCTTCGGTGTAGTAACAACTCTTATCCATCTTTATTGCTCGTATTTCACCAACTGCTCTGCACTCCTGATCACCATTGTTTTCATCTATTCTGGAGAAAGCCCCTTTGTTTTGACGAAGATCCTGCAGTTGTTCGTCCAAGTGTTGTCGATCAGCCCATTCTTCTTCAGTTGTTGAGCTTTTTTAGTGATATAAGCATTCTTCTTAGTGAGATTCTCATTTTTGTAGACATTTTTTCCTTTCAGTTTGAAGCCTTGTTTCAGAAGAGCAATTTTGTGTACAAGATTCTGCAATTTTGTCAGCATTGCAGGTGGTCTCCTACCTCCAGATGGTAGTGGATGACATGTTTCAATCTAGTCCGTATCTATATTAATCTCCAGATCCCTCAGTTGAGAAATCACTTGCTCCATAGTTTTCGGTGTCAGCCCTGTGCTCAGTTCCCTCTCCTCTGGCCACAGCATATACGTAATTCCTCAGCTTAATTTTGATGCCAGTGATGATCACATTTTTTATACGAATGCTTTGTTCCACATTATCCATTCTTTGTTGTCCTTGTTCTAAGATAACAATTCTTCTGTCATTTTCATCTGTCTTTCAACATTTTCTTCATTTCGTCCTTCATTTCTTCCATGGTGTCTAGTGCCAGTTGTAGCTCTTCTTCCAACTTTTTATCAAAGTCGCTCTTTAACTCACTCTAACTCATTCATAGAAGTACCCTTCATATTTTTGTTCCCATCCTCCTCCGATTTTCCTTTTCATCTTGTCATTTTGCAGAGTCAATGATATATGATATAATTTTTCTACATTCATTGGAGCAAATAAATCACATTAAATGTGCAAATTATTGCATTATTAATGCATTGAAATGTAGACAAGCTAAATCAGACTTCCATGAGTCAGTTAGAAGCTAAATACAAATTTGACCTGATTATTTTTGAATCAAAGATAAGTTCTATTTCCATGCAGCTGGTTTCTGGTATTTTGTTATTTATAGCTCCAGCCACTATTTTACAGTTTAGAGTAAGCTGTTGCAACATACTATGACACATCCAAACAACAACACGATATTATGTAAGCCATGTTGCTCGGTTAGTGACAGGTCTGACTGGAGGAAACAATATACAGATTCTGCATAACAGTGTTGTAATGAGGTATCTTAATAATGTTTATTTTGCTTTAAATACAACACAATGCAGTTCTGCAAGACTCAGACTTCTAAACAGAAAGTTCAGATGCCAATTTTAACAGTAACCATTTTAGCTGGGGGTTTTATGAAGAAACCAGTTAAGTCAAGGTCTTATAAGAATCTTTGTTGTTACTCTCTGAAAGAGGTAGAGACTGAATTTCAGTACTTGAAAGTGATCTCAGATGTCAAAAGAGAAGCATGTGTAGTCCATAGGCCAATTATTGCAGCTCATTTTGATTTGCCTTCTCTCTGTTAATGACAGCTTTATAAACATGAAAGGAAACTCTTCCACAAAAAGGCTTCTGGACAGCCAGTGTATTGTGGATGTCTTTTCTGTTCAGCATGACATCTGCCATTAGGGCCTAGTGTCGTAGGTTTGCAAGAAGAGTAATGCACGAATGTGCAAACTTGGCTCAGAGGCTTTCTGCTGAGCTGTCACTTCCCAGACCTGAGCTAAGCTGCTGCTCAATGACAGAGGAACACAAGAAATGTTGTTTCTCAGTATTTATCACAATTTTAAAACGTGGTGTTTTCCAACCCACTGGCGTATATAAAAAATTAATGCAGTCGGAAATGAAAATGCAGTTGGTATAGTTCATCTGGCAACATAAGCTTTTCTTTCCAGTGGAGACTGTTTCAGGTTGGCTGTACTTGGGGTAATGGTCTGTGTATTTAAATAGCATATCTCATTTAAACATTGATTGGTTGGAGTTGGTTGGATTTTTTTTCATTTCAGCAGTTTGATTTTCCCTTCCGTTCCTTTTAACCCCTGGCCTCTTATCTCATGCATCTTTTATGAAAAATCCATATTGAAATGTCTGCTTTTTGTAGTAATTTTTAACAAGAATAAACTACTTGCATTTCCTCATCAAATGGTCTGGCAATAATACAAGGGTATGTATCGGTCTTAAAAAAACAACTAAAGCATAAGAATGCTATCATTTCCCCCTTTTCTTCTCCAATTCTCTGTCAGATAGTAAAGGCTTCTGTCAGGGCAATAGTCTTGACTCAATGACATTCAAGCCCAGCTCAAATATTATTCAGTTAGTATTGAGTGGGACACGGATGTCAAAAAGTAAAGACCTAGAAATCACTGGTCTCAGCACTTGTTCTGTATGATGCATATCAAGCCTTCAGCAGAGATAGGGACTGTAAATGGTTCAGTCTGTGTTCAAAGGAGATGAGTGTCATGCTGTCTCTCCCCTTCTCTCACGCTCTCACTCTGTTTCATGGTACAATTAAGTATAAGCCAATAAAATCAACACTAATAGACGACGCATTGTTGTTTTTTTTAAACTTTGTTTTTCTCCCGAAACTTCTTTTCTATCTTCCACTTCTGCTTCTGCCGTTTTGTCCTTGACGCACGTGCAATAGTGGTAATCGGTCTCATCCATGACGTCACTTGAAGTTCTAGCAGACGGGCTCTGCTATCATGGCTGCCCGGTGGCAAAGGAGCTGAAATGTGTGGATGTATTTTAAGACGATAAAAGAGAAGAGTTTGCAATATAACATCTGGTAGACAGAACTTGCCTTCCACGGCAGCACAACTGCCATTCACGAGCACCTGAAAAGGAAGCACGGTGTAGCTTGAACGGACTGTCATCTCGGTAAGCTAACTGGCTAGTTACCTGCTAATGTTACCATAAACAGAGAGCTATCTTACTACCTATACTCACATAGCAGTAATTGTTAACATTAGCAATGAAGAATTACAAAGTCAGCTACCTGCGCACGTTTGCAAGAAAATGTCCTGACTGAGTCATGTTGGTGACAGACATGTGACCCCTGTCCGTGGTGGACTATTAAGAGTTTCAAGAGATAGTTAAACAGTTCAACCCGGATTACGATGGCAACTACCAACAAGGCAGATTCCACTTCACCACATCGATGGAGAAATCAATCAGTGTTGGAGAAGGTCAGTTTCTTTGTCTCTCAATTTCAGTTTGAATTTTTTTGAACTAAAAGAAGTTGTTAGTGAAATAAAGATGTCTATAATTTTCTTCATAATGCTTACTGTTTTTCCAAATCATATTTTTAAGGTAAAGGAGACCTTCAGGGGTATCAACAGTTTGCCACCCTGACTGCCGATGTGTGGACCGGTCATGCAACACAGGCTTACCTTGGAGTGTCTTGCCATTTCCTGAGTGAAGATTGGAAGATGACAACCTTCAACCGTGCCTCTTTTAGCAAAGTTTGACATCTTGCCTACCAAAAGAAAAGCAATAGTTCACAACAAGGGTTCCATATGATGGCAGCAATGCAAGTGCTGGAAGAAAAACATGGATGGGCTGGACACACACTCCAACTCATAGTCAACACTGCTCTAAAAGAAACCACCATCAGAAGAGCTCCAGGTGCTGCTAGGCAGCTAGTGGAGCCCTTGGAGAGAAACAAGCTGGCGAGTACGAAGTTAAAGATGAAACAGGAGCAAAGGAACGTTAAGCATAATGAAGTGATCCAGGATGTCAGTACAAGATGGAACAGCACATTTCACATGATTGAAAGACTCCTTGAACAGCCCTGGCCTCTCACTGCCACTCTGTCAGATCCTGAGGTAACTCCAAGGGGGGGAAGCACTACTGTGACCTGAAGCCAGAGCAGTCAGAGCTTTTTGAAGAATTGGACAGCAGCACACAACCCCTTCAGTTCATCCACAGGTAGTCAAAGGGATGATCCGGCCTGTACACTGAAGACAATATGAGACAAGCTCAGGAAAATCTTTCAATTCCAGTGCAGAAAAAGAGATAATAGGGATACAAAGAAAATCCAGTTCTTCTTGCAGCTGCCTTGGACCACAAATACAGAAAGCAGAAGTTTTTGACTCCTGAAGATGGCGTCAGACTGCCAGGGAGTATTGCAGTGCTTGCTGTCAAAGAAGCAAAAACAACTGGGACATCGAATGCAAAACTGCAGAGGACCAATGGTTCAGGTAGAAAGAGTGCTCTGGAAACCCTCCTTCAGTCTGACTGAGACAGTTTGAGTGAAAATGAGGGTGGAGAATCTGAAGAGGACGGAAAGATCCAAGTTGTGATAAATGAAGTTTGGCTGTACTTTGAAGAGGCATCATTTGCTAAAAAGGAAGATCAACTGAAATTGAATGAAAATGAGGGTTGTTTCCCTACACTGTCAAAGCTACCTAAATCTTTTCTGTGCATCCCTGTAACCTCCACCCTATCAGAGCAGATTTTCTCTACTGCAGGGGGTATCTGCCCTTAAAATAGAGCAAGCTTTAATTCAATACATGTAGAAATGCTAACTTTCCTGGCTATGAACAAGACTATTGTGCAATTTGGGGTTATATGGTGTCAGAGTGTAATAAAATTGAAAAACACATTTTTTATATTTGAGTCAGTGAGACCTAAACTTAAATGATTCCTTAGTTACACGTGCCTACCTGATTGTTGCATTTTTGACGCAAAAGACAGATTAAGATGTTTGCACTTTATGCGGAAGTGTTAATTGTTTACTGCTACAGGTACAGTGTATTTCAAATAAAGTTTTGATGATCTATCTGTTGAAATCTAATGGTTATATAAGAGCAGCTTCACGCTGGTGCGTCAAGGTGTCTGTTTTACATTCAATGTATGTATGATCCGATTAGTTGGCCAATCGAAAAAATAATCAGTATTTAGTCGACTATCAAAATAATCAATACAAAGTCATTAGTAGACGTGATTTCATCCATTTGACGAGTGGATGACTATTGGATTATTTTTGCCTACAGACAAGTTTTTGTGTGATTTGTGTTAAAACACATTTTTGTTCAGAATCATAAAGAGCCTCATAAGACCGTCTTGTCCTGTTTACCAGGACTGAAACCAGAACAAATTTTTACTGTTTTTTGTTAATATTTTTTTAAGTTTAATAGCTTTAACAAATAGGACAATTATTGTTCATGCATCAGTCTTCATAGTGGCTACAGATGTTACAATTTAAGCAATACCTACAAATAATAGTGTGAGCTTTTTAAAAAAAAAGCTTTGTTCATGTTGATTCATTTGTATATGAGGGAGACATTTAGTCATGATTTTTATGCTTTTGGTTTTAGTGTCATCATCTTCCTTCAATCCATTAACCACGGCGTAAGCAGCTGTTTTCCTGATTTGTAATGTTTGATCTTGTTCATTTGTAGGTCCTGCTCAGGTTCCCATGATGTCTCCAAATGGTTCAGTGCCTCCAATTTATGTGCCTCCTGGATATGTTTCACAGGTATTCTCTTCTTTTTTCAATCCAGTGTTTTGACTGACATCTTGTTGAACTCAGAATTGCTTTAAAATCTGCACTAAGAGCTTTTTTTTTTTTTTTAATTTGTTTTTTCTCTTAGATAATAGAAGAGAATGGAGTACGGCGGGTTCTGGTTTTACCTCAGCAACCAGAGTTCCATCCTGGGGGTCACTCCCCTCTCCATCACCCTCCACCTCCGCCCCACGCCCACCTGTCTGCCTTCATCCCACACCCTGCCATGATGCCCCCACCGCCCCACTTATACACAGGCATAGCAGGGGGTGTTGGTGACATGGGTTCTCAGTACATCTCCCAATACCATCCAGCTCATGTCTACTCAGAGCAGGGTGTGTGCGAGCAGAGTCTGGGCTCTGTCCATATTTCTAGTAGGAAACTATTTGTAAACTATTATTTGTCAGTGTGCAAACCCTCAAAATAGGTGGGGGATCAAATGCGTACTGTATTTTCTCCAATGTACAGTATGTGCCCCAAACACTTGATTTGCAGAGTAAGGGTATAAAAAGCAAGGCCTGAATTAGACTGTTGAATTTTTCAGTATCTCACTACAGCCTTGTCTATGTGTATGCCCTTTCATATTAGCTTGCAGGTTTACCGCTTTTGACCTGCTTCTCTGGCTGCTTCTTTGTGTCTGTATACTCACAAGTGTTTTATGTTCCTTCAGTCTCTGCAGAATCTCACCCCCAGCACGGACGACCTCCGTTTGTTCACAGAGATGACAGAACTAGTAAAACATTTGAGCGTCTACAAAAGAAACTGAAAGAGCGTCAAGGAGGAGGAGGGCATGTAAAGGACAGTCCTCCACCGTCGCCACAGAAGACTTGCAACAGCCCTCCAGTGGTGGACATTACTAATGGAGTTGGAGGAAAAGGGTTGGAGGCCGAACAGGGACAGCTCACTCACGCATTGGCCAGCCCGAACAAGCATACAGGGAGGGGCAAAAATAGAGAGTCAGGAGGTAAGGAGATTAAAGAGTGGAGGCTTGTTGATGTTTGCAACAGAGCTAACACAGTACTCTCTGAATATCAGGAGTGGTTTGTTTTCAGGTACTAGAATAGTGCCTCATTAGCTGCAGCAGCTGGTTGTGGAGATGGGATCAGTAACACTGCCAACATTACTCTTGATTACATGAACTCTGGCTGCTCATTAATCATTGAGTTTAACAGTTCTTCTTTATAACCCCAGTGTATAATTAAGGAATTACTATAATTTTTAAAAAATATTCCACTTCTTTCCCACAAAATTGACCAGTTTACCACTGACATGTAGCCTTAAAAATGTTGAAATTCTCACCATTACTTTTCTACAAACCTTAAAAATTTCACACATGCTTTGTAGGGGCCTTAAAGGGACAGTAAAGTTAATTTTAAGTGACATATATGTTATTCATCATTGTGAAACATAGAAGAAATAATAAATTTTATGTGTGTAGCATCATCCTTTTGGTCAATAAAGCTTAAAATCTGCTCCGCAGCAGCTTCCGCATTCAGTGGTCACGTGGGCATCATACGTCACTGGGGCCAAAGGTAGCTTAGCAGCCATGAGAAACAATGCAATTCTAGACGCGATTAACACCAAAAATATTGTTACCTGTGCGGTGAACGGTTGTGTCAAAAGAACAGCAAAAAGGTGCCGCTTTCAATTAAATTTACTGTGGAATTAATAACAACTAGAGTTGTTATTAATTCCACACAGTCCAATAGTAATAAATTGCGGTTAGCTCAATGCTAACATAATATGGATAATCCCACTGACATACTAGCGCGTGAGCATTTTTAGCGCGATACTTTCCCAGGAGGTATTCTAAAGAACAACAGGTCCTTGTCTTTGCTTCTTTTTGCTGATTTTGGCGGATTTTTAGTAGTTAATCACATGATACCGTATGCGCATGCTATTGGCTGACAGCATCCGTGTGTGCTCTGCGTTCCGTGAGTCTCAGAACGCAGCACACTTCCGTGAAACACAAAAGTGTTTTAAACAATCTAGAAGAGTGTGGGAAAAGGTATTATAGATATACGGTGGTTTGATATAAGTATGGGGAGGGTTCATAAATGTTTGAATTACTGTAAATACTAAAAAAAAAATTGTTTGACGCTACATTGTGGAATTTCATTTTTCACGGATGGTCCTGGAATGCATTAACCGCGAGTAACGAGGGATTACTGTACTGCGTAATTGGCCATTATGTCCCTGTAATGGTGGAGAGATTACGTTCGGAATTTTTTTTTAATACTGTGTTTTATTCATATTCACCTGTGTTTGTCTCCTCAGAGCTGGATAAGGAAGCTCAAGCCCTGCAAGCACTATTGAGTACCATCAGTAAACCAGTGGTTAGTATTTGTCTGCTCCTTGTTTTTCTTAATATAAATAATGCAGTTTGCCTCTATCTTCCTCTTCTTCCGCTTACTCGGATCTAGGTTGCGGAGGCAGCAGTCTTAGAGACTCTTTTGCCCATCCACTTCCACCTGCTCTTTTGGAAGGATATTAAGAAGATCCGTAGTTAGATGAGAAACATTGTCTCCATCGTGTCCAGGTTATTTGGGGTCTTCTCCAATCTGAATCATCTCCCCAGGAAGACATCCAAAGAGTACCCTGACCAGATGCCTGAATCACCTCAACTGATTTCTGTTGATGTGAAGGAGCAGCGACTCCGTCAGGTCTCTCTAGGATGTCCGAACGCTTGCCTCATCATATTCCTGATGCCGGGCGTGTCCACCCTATGGAGAAAGTTCATTTCTGTCACAGTTATCCACGATCTTGTTCTTCTGGTCACTACAGAGCTTGTGATCATAGGTGAGGTTAGGAATGTGGATCGACCGTTAAATCAAGAACTTCTCTTTGCAGCTCAACTACTCTGATTCGCTACCCCAAATTTGCGACCTCTCTGTCGACCTCATGCTTCATTCTTCCCTCACACAAGGCCAAAGATACTCGAACATCTCCACTTGCTATAGCAACTCTTCCGCGACCCAAAGTTGGCAACTTACAGTTTTCTGATCAAGACCCATGGCCTCAGATTTGGAGGTCATGTTCCTCATCCCAGTTGCTTCACACTTGGCAGGGAACCCTTTTGTCCCTCTTTTTGAAAAGAGGAACCACCATTTGTAATCACTGGGGCACTTTTCCCAATGTCAGTGCAACGTTTAAGAGATATGTCAACCTTGACATCCATACAATTTCCAGAACTTTGAGAAAGACTGAACACAACAGGCTTGGCTTGGGGTAGCTGCTTTGGGATTCCCACAAGCTAACCAAGCCCGGTAGGACTCTTGCCTCAGTTTGACAGCACTTTGATTCTCACTTCGGAGGTCCAGAAGTTGGATTGTGGTGGATTTCAGCACCCGCAGCCTTGAAATGACCACTTCATACTGGTGCACTAGCAGTGATATCATAGAAAGTGTCTTTTTCAGATTCCGTATCCTCTGGCATTCCTGGTATGTGCTTGAAGCTTTCCTGGTGACATTCCTAAGTAAGCCCTCATGGTTCTTTTAGGTCTGCCTTGTTCATCCAGCAACCTCCTCCGCCCTATTATTCAGATCCCTACCAAATTAGAATTCTCTCACAAGGATCACTAGGCACCCAAATCCCTCCACTGTGGTACAGTGGCAGTTCAGGGAAGGGTAATGCAATTTGCAATGGTGCAAATGTTTTGCACTATTAAACATTCCATTAGCATCATTGAGACATTTCTCTTAGGAAATCAGGCATCCTGACTTGCAACCTTGTGGGTATTTCTATTCCCAAATGTGCCTCTAGCAAAGATATTAGCCGTTACAGAAAGGTTTGAACATTGCTTTAATAGTGGTACAGATTTTTTACTTAATTACCATTCTCTCACTTAGTCATGGTTGTGTGCTTAATGGCTCATATTTATTTTGTTACAAAATTGAAGATTATATGTTAGACTTGGGCCACTAATTAGACAGAACTACACAAAAGCCATAGCTTTGAAATTCTATAAAAAATATTTGAGAAATACAAAACTCGCAGCAGAACGGTTATAAATACAGAGGACAATATGAATTTTAAGATGAGCAAGAGGGAAATTTACTTAACAAGACTGCTCAACAACATGAACATTTCTAGATTTATTTTTCTTATTATAAATACATTGGACCTGGAAACACTTTGCAGCACTATTTACCCGACTTGATCTTTTTTCCAAATTGTTAAAATTACTGTTTTCACATTTTTCATGTGATTTTGTTAGAGGACCAAAGTCTCTCATTCTGTGTCTGTTTTTTAATAGTGTTATGAAGACTCTTGGTTGGTAACTAATGACACTTTCATATGCTAGGTGTCAGACATCCAGCCAAGAGGAGCGGCAGTGAGCTGGAGAGCGATCACCAAGCCTGAAAGTGAGAACGGAAGTGTGGACGATGACTGCAGCTCTCAGGAGCCCTTCAGCTATGAGGTTTCCATTTCATTCAGTGGCAAAGATGGAAAGTACAAGAGCTTGTACCGGTGAGCACTGGCTGCAGGATGCTACTATGGCTGAAGAGCAATAGCTCTTCTGGAGTTTACTTTGACAGTTATTTGAAACAATACTAAACGTTTTTCCTTCCTTTGATGCAGTGGAGAAGAATTAAGTGCTGCTTTAGAAGATCTTCGACCAGCCACAGACTATCACATAAGGTAACCCTCATCATGCTTTTGTTTGTAACTAGTGTTGTAACATTGGGGAACAATTTTTTTACCCGCTTATTTCCCCTCTGCCTAGGGTCCAGGCCATGTGTAACTTTTTACAAGGAAGCCCATCAGAGGCTGTGAGCTTTACCACCTTAAGCAGTGAACCAGATCCACCAAATCCTCCCAAGAAGACCAGTGGGACCAAGAACACACTTGTACTCCAGTGGAAGGTAAATACAACAGGACGTTTCATGAGGTTGGGATTTAAGCCTGCAGATTTAAAGGGGGAGGACAAGCAACAAAATCAACTAGGTTGGAGAAAGCATGTGAAAGTCAGAAACTTTAAACCATAGCGTCTTTTTTTATATACGTTTGCCTTCTATGGTAAATTGTTAAGTCACTCAGTAGGACACCCCACAACTGTCGTAGAGAATTTAAGAACTTTAGAAACAAGTCATTCTTTGTCAACCTTCCCTACGGCACCATTCAGTGTCTTTATGCAGATTGCCTCTTCAATATGTGTGAATAGCCAACAAGAGCCACCATGCTCAGCAAACTTCAAAGAATGTTGTGTGCAACTGGAGTCACATTATTTATGAGTAGAGCTGAAGGTTGCTGCTATGTAATTAGCAGCAGTTATGGAAAATGTTTTGCAGTAAATATTGAAACAATGATGGTGATTATGACACCTAAAGGTCATCCAAAGCCCTGTCTTAACCTATGCAATGTTATTGTATATGTGCATATTATATTAGCATGTTAAACTCAAAGTATGTCTGGTTTATTCTCAGGCTCCATGTGACAATGGCTCAAAAATCCAAAACTACATTCTTCAATGGGATGAGGTATTTATTTTTATTACAATTACTAATTCCAATAAGAAGTTGTGACATTGTAAAACTGGAAGAAACATGGAATGCAATCATGTGGTAATATTGTTTATACCGTATTTTATTTAACAAAGTGGTTAACCTCATCTTGTCCGCATCCTGTTTGTGACATTTTTGAAAGATCTTTTTTGGACATTTTACAACAGCAACAGTTTTAAATTCCCAGGTCTAAACATGTTTAAAATGGGTTTCACCACCTTCCAAACGGTATAAAAATGAAAATTACAAAAGAAAAGTCATTGAAGTTGATGCTTTAAATATATTACTATACTTAACTACATGTCAACAAGGATTAAGAAATGTGCACTGTATGTATCTACAAAAGCTGTTGGGCTGATATGACAAGAGCTGTGAATGCTTTGTGCACCCATGCTGCATCTGTAACTGAGATTTTTAATGATTTATTGTAACTGAAGACCTTTTACTCAATAAAGGGAAAGGGCACTGGGGTTTACGAGCAGTGCTACTACGGGCCCCAGAAGCAGTACAGAGTGACCAAGCTTTCGCCAGCTTCAAGATACTCATTCCGCCTTGCTGCCAAAAATGACATGGGTGTAAGGTAGGTGGTTTCACAGATTAGATTATTTCCTGGATGCATCCTCCCTGTTGTCCTTTTTTATGTCACTATTTCTTCCATTCACTGTCACCATCTGTGTGCATGTGTGTTCCTCACTCTTGTCTCCTGTCTCTTTCTTCCATTCTCTCCCATCCTCTGTCTCTCTCTGCCCTCCCCAGCGAGTTCAGTGAAGTGGTGGACCTGTTCACCTCATGCAGTGTGCCATTGCCACCCTTCCCTCCAGAGCTGGAGATGGCAGGGGTGACCTGGCTGTGTCTGAAGTGGCAGAGGCCCACTAGCTCTCCAAAGGAAGATGACATCTACTATATTTTGGAGATGGAGGAGGAAGGCTCGGTATGTCTCTCACTGGCACTGTGTTTTTAAATAGAGAAGTCCTTTGAGATCAAAACCCTAAGCAACAAAAGGAGAGGGTTTTTTTTTTCTTTTTTGGCAGTGTCGCACATTACATGTTGTTGTCTGCAGTTCATCTTCAGACAGCAAGTATCAAGTATCATAAAAACCTGTCAGTTTTCATAACCATCATCAGCTATTAATAGAATTCCATTTTCTTGATTGATGTATGCCCTAACTGTTGAGTTCATTCGGGTTTTCTTGTCCAATTAAAGCCAACCAAAACAAATTCATATCTTTTTCTTTTTGACATTTCATAAATTTCTTTTTGTTACATTTTCCAACCTCTCTCTGCACTAAAGCAGCTACCTGTAGACATAGTGGCCATCAGGTAGAACATAAAAAATTCCCCCTGGTCCCTGAAGCTGTTCATCTCCTGCAGACCATTTTGTTTCTTGTGTTTTGGATCGTAATTTGGTAAGTCGTTGCTCACCGAGCTCTTTTCTTTCTGTCATTTGTCTTTGTCCTAGGGTTATGGCTTTCAGCCAAGCTACGACGGCGAAGAACTGTCTTGCAACGTCAGGAATCTCCACAGGAATACAAAGTACAAGTTTAGGGTAAGGCATCCTTGTGATGTGTGAAATCTTTTCAGCTGGTCATCCACTGCCTTAGACTGCAGTGGAGTGTGTTTCAGTGGAGGGGTCAGTATTCAGGCTGGGAGGGTGCTGATGCCCACAGTGGCCCTATGACTCATTCGTTTGCAGGATTGTGCCAGTAAAGGCGGTGGGCGACTGAATGCATAAACAGGAGGATGTTGATGCTCATCATATGTGGAGTCCTTGTGAGAATCAAAACAAGCATTACATTTTATCCTCAATAGTGTTTTGACTGGCAGTCATGTGACCAAGTTTAGGGATAGGCAAGCATCTCTGTCCTTGTCGCTGTGCCTTATTGTGTCTCAGCCATCGCTCATTCTGATGCATTGCGTCAACGTCTACCGCTTCATTCGCTGTTGCGGGGAGCTGGAGCCTGTCCCAGTTGACTGAGGGCGTGAGGCGTGGGAAACTCCGTATGCGATGTCAGTGCACTGCGGAGCCACAGAGAGACAGACAAACACGCACACACACTTACTCCTACGGGCAATTTGGAACGGCCAGTTAACCTGAAGCGCATGTTTTTGGAGGTGGGAGGAAACTGGAGAACCCACGCAGACACGGGGAGAACATGGAAACTCCACACAGAGTGGAACTCAAATATGGCACCGCCTTGCTGTGCGGCAACAGAGCTACCCACTGCGCCACATTGCTAGGGAAACCCAACAGAAGCCTCCAGAACAAGTATGAGACAGCAGCGAGTAAAAACTCCCTCGTTGAGGAAGAAAGTCCAGGCAGGCCCCAAAGAGCAGAGCCTGACTCTGGAAGCGGAGCCAGACTCTGAAGAGTGGCCAACCGCCTTGACCGGTTGGGTGGAGAAGAAATATAATGGAAATAGGGACAAGGCAAGAGAAAGAGAGAGATAGAACAGCAGATGAACCAGATAGAATCTCTGTCTGGGGTTTAGATCTAGCTGCTGATGTGGTGTCAGGTCTTTCGGGCTGAGTTCTCTGACTCCTGGATTCTTGTCTTCTATAGTTGTTTCCCAATTATCAAGAAGAAGTACATAGACAGTGGCAGTATCTTGTGATTATGTTTGTACCTTCTTCACCTCACACTAGCCGGAAGTTAAACAGTCTGATGAATATCATACAGAAATCTGAAGTGAGATGCAGACAGCCTGTATGTAGTGCTAGTTGAGCTTGATGAGAATAAAAGGAGAAAAAGCATAAAATGTCAAACTAGTGTAGTTAATAGTTTTTGAAGCTTTGGCTTTTTAAGCTTTGGCATCCTGAGCTTGCGCTAGCAAGCTCAGGATGCCATAGGCAAAGTAAATCCCGGAGTGGCTACAAAGTTTTTAGACTCTGTAGCCACAGTGGCGTTCTTATTTTTACGGAAAAAAGGCTAAAACTTAATACTTTCTCGCTCGCTCGCGCCGCTATTTACGCCGGCGCCGCTATTTCCGCATGCCGACAGGATTTAGCCGAAGCATACCGACGGAAATAGCCAAAGTGACCCGAACGCTCCCGATCATTAAATATGCACTCGGGTCATGACCTCCTCTTGTCCAATGAAAAACAAAAAGTTTCTTTTTTTCTAAGCTAAACCCACAAATTGGTGTACGACAAGGCGAGGACGATCGATTGAAAGAAAATGAGAATGGAGTGTTTTATAGTACATTTTGTGTTAAAATTCTAATTGAACAACAAATGGTGAATGCTGAGAGGGGGTAGGAGTGGTGACAGACCGATCAGAAGGTAAATGAAAGATATTATCAATACTTTTTTGTAGTCTTAGACTTTTGATCTCTATGACCGGCAGGAATAACCAGCGATGCATGTAAATATGTATTCACCTCGCTTGCTATTTTATATGCCTTTTAAATTGAAATGAAAAATAATATTATCAATTTTTTTTTTTTTAATTAAACAATGGCATACCAATGGTGTTGTCTAAGTCAAAGTTGAGATGTATTCTAGTCCAAGTAAAACTTACAAGTAAACATTGAGTAATATTTTGTATGACTATCTTCACATAGTGAATGCAAGTTTTCAATTGTTGAATCTCACATTTATTCCTGCATAAAGTAGGACAGAAATAAAGATAGTTCAGCTTGAACTGTTGACTTTAGTGTATTTTTGTAGGTAAACTGAACAGAAGATTTTGCCCTCAGAATGCACCAGAATGCAACCAGAAAACAACCCCATTTTCTAAAAAATTTCCCGTGGGGCCCCCCGATCCCCCGTGCGGGGGGCTGTACCCCCCTATGACAAGTGTGGTTTTACACCCCCCAACAATTGAAAGCTTGCATTAACTATGTGAAGATACAAGCAAACATTGAGTAATATTTTGTATGACTATGAGTTTTACTTGGACTACAAGACATTTTAACTTGGACTTAGACATTTCTGCTTTTATTTGCTAATTTCAGGGGCAATCTCACTCTTGGAAATACCCATTTTGGTTTAGAGGGTACAGAGTTCAGGCTGTATGTTTTAAAGCTACTGACTCACTTGTGATGATGACTGTGTTTATGAATACTACATTGATATCCACATTATTATCAAACAGGGGAAAGCCTTAGACAGTCAAGTAGAAAATGGTACAAAACACCTACACTCATTGTAATGTCAATATGTTCTATTAGGATCACCATAATGGTTCAGCATGTGAGCACCCAGTGTATTTACTAAAAGACAGAGCAGAAGCGGAGCACACTCCACACGAGTCAAGCCAAATATACTTTTGTGCGGAAGAATTCTTTGCTTCAGTTTTGTGAGTCCAGATTGCAATATTTCTTTTTATTTGGACTCCTAGGTACTTTAATCATGAGCCTTCAGTCTTCATTGTTAATGGCTGGATGACTACCAGCTTCCTTTTCCTCTTGTGGTTAACCATGTGCTGTTTGGTTTTTCAGATCAATTATTGTAGCACAATAATGCGACAGTGCTCTCAGTCCTTTGTATTCCTCTGCAAAATTTGTTGCTAAATTTAAAGAGCATGTTACTCTTAAGTAGTTTTCCTCAGGAATCAGTGCAGTGATATTCGTCCACTACATATAGATATGACATGAATGGACATAATCTGCACTTTGACTGATTGTCATTAATTATAGTTATTTTCCAGCACTAAGAGTTGAGAAAAATTCCTATTTTGCATTGTGCCTTGCTTAAGAATCTGAACTCATGCCCATGCACAGACTGAAGTTTGTACTCATTTCTAGAAAAGAACATCAACCAAGAAATTCTCCACATCAGTCACTTTCAAGACTTCTTCTCTCATTTCCAATTATCCAGATGTACAGGGTGAATGCAGCTTGGGTGCCGTGTACGTTTATCTTGATTCTCTGCAAGCATGCCAAGTATGGATTAACCACACTTGGCATGCTTGCTGAGATTTCCATATAATTGCAGATGTGCAACACTGAAATGCAAATGCCATTAAAGCTATTGACTGCTTGATTGCAATGCTTAGTGTGTCAAATCATTTAGGTTGATATGTATCTCTAGAGGCCTGCAGCTGAATTGTCTTTATAATCTATTTTTCTGCGGCTGTTTTAGGTGCATGTAGGAAGTGGTGCAGTGTTGGATTCCTTCATTCACGTGTCTGAGTTTAATCATGGTCCACTATCAAGAAACTCTGTGACCTTTATGAACTTGTCCTCATTTACTATCTTTGCAAAAAGCAGCCAATATTCTGTCAGGAGTAATATGACTGGCTGTATTCATGTACTTGACCAGGTGGCTGCATACAACTCAGAGGGCAAGAGTAACCCTAGCCAGGTGGTGGAGTTCATCACACACCCAGACAAACCCAGCAGTCCCAGCAGGCCTGTCATCAGAGGGAGAGTTCTGCCCACAAGCTTCAAGATGGTCTGGGGTGAGTTTCCCTTAAAGTCCCTTTAGTCTTACACGGTGTAAACTTTCTTGAATGACCAGTTTACAATTTTACTCTTCTCTATGAGCATTGCCTGACCATAGATTAAATAGATGACATTTCCACTCGTCTGCAGTGGATGAATGACTGTTTCCTCCTCAGACACTAGCATCAATCCTTCCTAAATCTCACTTGGAAATCATGTCACCCACGACGTGTATTTTGCTTTTAGCTTTCAACATGAAAAAGGATCTGAGTTCTGAAAATCTCAACATATATCCCTCTGCTTTCTAAAATTACCTCTCGTCTCTGCAATCACTTTCTAAAGAAGGTTCAATTGTCCTGTACTTTTACATATACTAGTGAATGAGGTTCTGGTGTTTTCGGAGGCAGCAAGTCTACCTTCACCAAATCACTCCCCAACTCTGAATCTTTCTGAAAATGTTTTTTAAGTAAATTTCCAGACACAATGAAACAAAGCTTCTTGCAATTTTCTGGCTACCTAGTAGTGTAGTTTGTTAATGATATATTTGATGTTTGTTTTTATGATTTAGAACCCCCAAAAGATAATGGTGGAGCAGAAGTCACAGATTACATTGTGGAGCTGTCTGAGGATTTGACTGGTAATTTAAAATGACACGAATAAAATGTTTATTTATTGAAGTTTTATTTTGATATAAATTTGTTGAAATTAATAACATGTATTTTTAATTTGTTTGCTCCTAGGCCTGTCATGGGTGCAGGTTTACTCAGGGCTTGCCAAAGAGCATGTGTGTGAAGGCTTGAAGCCTGGCTGCTCCTACCAGGCGCGTGTTTACTGCATGAGCGAGGGTGGACAGAGCCCGGTGAGTCATTCACTATCACCACAGGGGCTGGAATCAGTTACAATTCTATTAGAAACTGATAGGAATTTTGCAACGGCACGTGTTTCTTTTTTCTGTAATATGTATAACGTAGTGCCATAATTACTAATAAAATGAGATGGTCACTCAGTTCTTTGTAAAAATCTAATCCAGATCACAAATAAAAATCCTAATTGCTCAGTTAGATAATGTGGGGAAAATAGATGATTTTCCCCTTTATATGGATAACTTGAAAATTGGGTAGGGTCTTCCTTGCTGCAACCCTTGATGCCATGTTTCCTAAAATCTGTCTGGTAGTTAATGCATAGAACAAAATATTTAAGAATGAATAAATAAAGATGCCAGTTTATTTATACTGGGTCACTTAATTGTTGTGTTGTTCTCCTTTGCAAGCTGTCGGAAACCCTGCAGGTACAGACTCCCGCAGTGCCTCCAGGGTTATGCCAGCCCCCTCGGCTAGTAGGCAAGCCCAAAGCCAAGGAAGTGCAACTGCGCTGGGGTGAGTCATTCCTCTCTCTGAGATCTGTGTGGGATGTTTTCTCGCTTCTGGTGATGCAGTTTTTTTTGTTTGTTTTTTTTGTCTAGTAAACTACTTCACAGGAGTGGGCTTTGATTATGCAGTTGGTGTTTTGATTTTTTTTGTGCATTTTATTTGTATATTATTGTATTTGTTCTAGGAAAGCAAATTTTAAAATATACCCACTTATAAATACTGGTTTCATGAACTCCATAGGGCCCCCTCAGGTAGATGGAGGAAGCCCAGTGTCCTGCTACAGTGTAGAAATGAGTGGGCACCAGTCTGAGGAGAGCAGAGAGGTTTACCAGGGTCCAGAGCTGGACTGCTCCGTGGGAGGTTTAATGCCTGGCAAAACCTACAGCTTCCGGCTCAAGGCAGCGAACAAGGCTGGGGTGAGTAGAATGTCAACACCGATTTATCATTAAAAGGAGAGATTGTTTATGTTTGCTTGTCTTGCTGCCTTGCAGCTGCTTTCAATAATTTTTCATCAAACAATATTTAAACAAAAGTTTCGGGGGGGTGGTTTTCTTACTTAAATTAAATCCTTTGTGCTTTACGAATAGTTTGGACACCCTTCAGAGCGCTATGAGGTTACAACTGGCCCCGGGGCCCCTGATCAGTGCAAGGCTCCCTCCACCACATGCAAATCCCCCAGCTGTGTGGTTGTGAGCTGGGAGGTAAGCCAGAGTGTACTTTGTCCTCTGCCTCTCCTTTGCCTTAAATGCATCATTCTGTTAACGGAACATAAAACTTCCACATATTTCATTACTTGAAACTGTAATATCAATGTAAGTGTTGATGAGCTTTCTCATTGTTTGTCTTCTAGGCCCCTCCTTGTAATGGAGCTCAGGTGACAGAGTTTCGTCTGGAGTGGGGAGCTGCTGAGGGCTGCATGCAGGTGTGTTACAGTGGTTCAGGGCTCAGCCACGAAATGAAGGGGCTACTGCCTGCAACCAGCTACTTCTGTCGAGTACAGGTGAGCACGGAGAACCATGGCTGGATATCATTTAAAAGCTAGGGTCTCTATGATTACCAACACTTCCATCGGTGAACAAATGTATATAGCAAAACAAAATGTTTGGGGGAACCTTTTCCTCATTATAATCCATATAACACGTTTTTGGCTTTTGACTGGTTTCATGAATGACAAAGTATTTGTAACTGATTAGTTGATCATTTGTGATAATTACTGGAGATCAAAACTTCGAAGTTTATTGTTGGTATCTCTATCACTAAATTTTAGTTCTTTCATCCTTCTTACTTCCATTTCATGCAATGTACTGTTCTCTAATCACAACATTTGTAAAACCCACACTCCTCTTTGGTCCTCTCTGAGTTACTCTTACATTTCCAACTTTAATTCATAGGAGCTGGCATTGTGTAGCAGAAACTAACCCATATGATCCAAGTTTTGTATGTCATTTTATAACTGGAGGGGGGGGGAATCCCCAAACCATACATTACAATTCATTAAAGCTCTTAGGATCATGTTTCACTGGAAATCTGCGTTGTGGATGAACTTAAGTGTTACATGGGTTCTTACACATCACAAGTGAGAGCTGCCTTTGACTTCAACATCTGACTCATGTGATCTGCCGTTGTACAGGCTGTGAATGTCGCTGGCGTGGGGCCCTTCAGCGAGGCAGTGTTGTGCCAGACACCCTGCTCTGTGCCTGCAGGCGTCAGCAACATATATGCACTAAAGGAATCAGAGATGCAAAGGTACAAGAGTAAAACCGATGAAGATGAAGAAGAAGAAGACGACGACGAAGATGGTCATCCTCAGTCTCCACAGTTTTATTCTCCCTCTACCTGTCTGGGTATTTGCTGGGACCCCCCGTGTGATCATGGTTCTGAGATCACTTCCTACTTAATTGACCTTGGAGAGCGCCAGCCCATTGCTGTTGGTCCTGTCACCAAACACATCATCCAGCACCTGCAGCCTGACACCAGCTATAGGTGGGTGCTTCCTCAACCCGACATCAAAATGTTGTATTGCTCCTTTACCTTCCAGATATCAAAAGGAGCTTCCAAGAGTAATAAAATGTAAAAATGAAATAATAATTTCATTGTTATATTGTTTGAAATGTAATACATAGGCAGTCCCAACTTAGGAACACAATAGTTTCTGAGAGGCTGTTTCCTAAGTTACAGTAGTTTTTAGAGATGAAGGAGATTGGACATGTGCGTATGGAGCAGTGCTGCTCAGCGGGGGTTTGCAGCAGGAAGGAAGGTGAACTATGTATATAACAACTTACGAACAATTTAGCCTACGAACAGACGGAGCCTATTGTCCTTGTAAGTTGGGCACTGTCTGTACTTAAAAGTGTGATACTAGATTAAAAAATGTGTTTTATTTATTAGCTGTGTGTCAAATTATACATCAGATTTGACAAAACATTTCAGACAGTGATATTTAGATAAATGATCTGCGTTTGAATTCTTGACATCTCACATCCCAAACATAACGACGTCAAATGTGTTTTCATCAATCATAGAGCAACACTTGAAATGAACATTAATCTATGAATCTATCTGCATCATTGACCAAAGAAGTTGGTAAAGTGGTAGTACTGTAGATAATTTTATTTAGATTTTAATCTGGTTTGAGAATGTAGTAAATGATGGTTGTTACTGTGGAATAGCATGCTGCCTGTAGTCTTGGCAGTGATAATTACCTCTCAGTATCACTTACTGGAGATGCGAGTGAACAACCCTCTTATACCTATAAAACTTACTGAATACCTATCACTGCTTAGTTAACTGTGTCAAAATTGATTTTCTCATGCATGTCTGTTGATTTGTCTTGTTGCTGGATCTTTACAGATAAACAATCAGGAGCATTTATTGTTCTATTTAACATTTGAAGATACAGCTTTGTTGGCCCTTTATATCTCATTTATTGCTTTATGGAGTCCAATTAACGCGGCAGAAAAAGGGAGGCATGTACCCAAAAGAAAGAATCATCACATTTTTGTGAGGGTTTGGATGAAAGGAGCAAATTATTGTTGTTGACTTCCTTTAAGATTGCGAGATTGTGCTTATTTTTTTTAACCATTTTTATTAGTTTAATTTTATAGTTGGGAAAATATGTAGTATTTGGATGTGATATTATTAAGCGGTCTTTTTGGGCCTTGCATGAAACATGCGTTCTATTTAGTGCCTTTCTTATTTTGGTACTAAAATGATCCCTTGGTTAAACATTGTTCACCTTTCGCAGACTCAGTTTTTGGGGTTTTTTGTGAAATTTTGCATATTTTTTTTGACGATGCATTGTGTTCTGCGTCCTGTGTGTTTAAGCATGAGAGAAAAGTGTGGAAATGTTGATGCCCGTCTGAAAAAAGTGTATAAACTGTGTAGTGAGGGGTTTTACAGCCTTAAAACATCTATAATATTTGTAAAATATAAAGCTGACTACTTTGTGAATTTTCCCTTTAGTGGGTTACTTTTAGAACAGGATTCCTGTGATTATGGAGGGACCACTGCATATCTTTGTATAACTTGCTATCTTTTTGCAAAGAATGGATGGATGGATTATGGATGGATGTTGTAGTAACATATATTTTGCGATATTCTGTGTTCACATTGACTATGGATGAATTAAATTGCCGACTCCGGGTAAATGTGTTCACAAAAAGATGCCTTGTCAAGATCTGTTGTCATTTTTACAGATCCCTACAAAAGGCTGAACATCACCATTGACTAATGAAATCAGATACGGTTAATGCCGCTTTGACAGTCACTGCAGTGTTTCTGCTTAAGTCACTTTCGTCGTTTCAATTCTCTGATTTAGAAATATGTTCTTTTTTTGTATCAGGATTCGAATCCAAGCCCTGAACAGCCTGGGAGCAGGACCTTTTAGTCATTCTTTTAAGCTGAAGACAAAGCCCTTGCCTCCACAGCCACCCCGTTTGGAGTGCACCGCCTTCAGCCACCAGACCCTCAGGCTCAAGTGGGGCGATGGCCCGACCAAAGCCTCAACCTCAGATGCCCTCCAGTATCAGCTGCAGATGGGGGACAAGAGTGGCAGGTCAGTGAGCCGAAGTGAAGAGCGTGACACGAGTCAAATCTTTGACAGGAGAGAGGTGTGGGAACAGAAGCTTCAAATATCTACATCAGGGATCGTGAAGTACATAGAAAGTAATGTACCAGTGTTTTTGTAAGAAGACAGAAACTAATGATCTACTTTAAGTCTTTTTCCTGACAGAGGAGTCTCTCATCTTGTTTGCATTTCATCATCTTTTCTCTTCTACTCATTAAATTTATTCTTTTTCCTGTCATTGCAGATTTCTGTCCTTGTATAAAGGACCATGCCACACACACAAAGTCCAGAGGCTTAATGAGTCTACCTCTTATACGTTCCGCATCCAGGCCTTTAATGAGGCGGGCGAAGGGCCCTTCTCCAATGTTTACACATTCACTACCCCACGCTCTCCTCCAGCCCCTGTGAAAGGTACAGCAGCACCTCTTTCTTTCTGTCTCTTTCACTCACTCGCTCGCTCTGTCTCTATCTACCCGGTGCAGATCAGCTCTTATTATCTTTATGATAACTCACGGCTGACATGCTCAGCTTTAACCCTCACTTTGCCTGAGTCTGCGTTTGATTAAGACCCAGAAGTCTTGGATTCACTTGTCAACATGAGTCAGGTTGTTGGGCTCTTTGCTTTGCTATTAGCCAGCCTCTACGAAGCCTCTTTTGATCTCACAAGTTGAGGTCCGTAATGAGGAAGTGGATTTTATTCTCAGTGCTGGGTCTCTTTTGAATAAGACTGTTATGTGCCAATTTGTCAGCAATGATTAACACTGCCTGCTGCCCCACACGGTGAAGTATGCACCACCAACTGATTTAAATTCAGGCTAGCCACTTTAACCTAAGCTAAATAATAAAATAATACCCCAGGGGATCATAAACCTCCTTGTTACTGTTTTTTTTTTTTAATGATTAACCCTTTACTGCATCTAGCTTATCATTTTTGATTTTTGTTTTAAATAACACCTGTAAAAAAAGAGCTATACTCATTATCATGGAGCTTAAGGGGGAACTTGTAAAGCTTCTTAGAACTTACTCTGCATTACACAAATGAGCCATTGTACAAAAATGCAAAAATATAGTGATCTTGTTATAAGGGGTTCTGAGTTAGATGTAAGTGTCATCGCTAATGCAATCTTTTTCCTTTTCATTGAGTTTTTGTATGTTATATTGTATTTATTTATGAATAAATTAGAATTCATAATCCAGTGGTAGAGGCATGCTTATCAGAGTGTACATCGTCTCCCTCTTCGTCCACCCTCCAGCCCCGAAAGTGGAACGTCTGGATGACAACTGCTGCGAAGTCACATGGGAGGCCCTGCTGCCAATGAAGGGAGATCCAATCCTCTATGCTTTACAGTGCATGATGGGAAACTCTGAGTTTAAACAGGTACTGCCATTTTTGATTGAAGGTTTGGCTGTCTCTATTCATGTCTGGTGTTCCTATGTGTGGATTGCATACCGGTTATCACAGTGGCTTTTTTATGCAGATCAAGATGGATCTAGAGGTGTAATGTTTTCACTGTGACTTTGCTGCATTTTTGTATGAGCCACTGCTGTCTTTAAATTGCCCATTATGCAAAGGTCATTAATCTGTAAAGCATCCCAGGTGTCTAGTCCCTGTCAACAGATTCATTCCCCTCTCAGGGGCCTCCAGCCATGATAAATGCGGAGTAATGGCCACTGCAGGTTTATGCTAATCTCTCTACATTATTGCAATCAAATTAGGCAGTTGAAATATGTGGCTGCCATCCTGCAGGAGTGTGTGTCCTTCCTTATTGTCAGACTCAGTGGCTATGGCTCAAGACTCATGTATAGGAAACAGGTTTTTGATGCAATTCGCTTCTGTCAGTTCTTTGCAACACTTTTTAAGTATTTTCGTTTTATCTCCTTTTTTGCAGGCATACAAAGGCTCTGCTACTTCCTTCCATGTCCAGAACCTGCAGCCCAACAGTGACTACAGATTCCGGGTGTGCGCTATCAGGCAGTGCCAGGATACTCCTGAGCTTAGTGGTCCTTACAGCCCCACAGTGACCCTCTCTCCCCAGCGGAACGATGCAGCAGCGGGCAGTGGTTCGGCCGGCTCAGGGTCCAGGGCCACCACAGAGTCCAACCGAGCCAGACGAAGCCTGACAGATGAGCAGTGTGCTTTCCTCCTCCTCATGGTTTTTGCCGTCATCGCTATTCTGATCGCTTTTGTCATTCAGTACTTTGTCATTAAATGAGCAGTGTGTGCCACCCAGCTGCAGGGTTATAGCTTTATTCTTTTCTTCAGTCCTGTTGTTTTGTACACTTCCTTTTGTACCTTTCTGTTGTCAATGAGTAATCATGTTGGGTGCGTTGCAGTGAGGAAGGGCTGAGGAGTGAGGGCAGAATAGCAGTTAAAGTTCGAGGAACATCTATTTGACATCCCTGACAGTTTCCTGACTCTCCTGCCTTTATCATGTCCCAAATTTGTGGTTTATTCAAATTTGTGTTCCATCAAGATTGGCTTCCTGCGTTAAGGACTTGTGAACCTGTCGTGTGTGTATGTGTGTGTGTAATATATATATATAGATATATACATATATATATATATATATATATATATATATATATATATAATATATATATATATTGATAACAGTCATTATTTATATTTCCATTGGTGTGTCTAGTATGAAATTGTTTTTGATAGACTTGTTCTGATAATAGTATGTAGGTGTGTCATTAACCTATGTGCTATTTGATCCTGGGACCTGGTGGGCCAGTGTTTGCACAGTGGTGTGTGTGCGTGGTTGTTTGTATGTGTGTGTGCATGTGTGTGTGCGTGTCCAGATATGTATACTGTATGTAGTTCGTAGTTCATGCCACAGAGGTACACGGCTGGGATAGCTCCAGGGCCAGATGAAGGGACTTTACCCCCTGTTTGACTTTCAGGGGACTTGCAAAAGAGGATATGGAAATTTAAATCTTGCTCATATTATAGAAGGCTCATTTAGCACTTTCCAACCTTTTTTGATGTTCAGAATGTTTAAGGATGCAAAAATGACTGGAGAAATGTTAGTATATTTTTGTACAGTGAAGACACAAGGACCTGTAAGTTTGAGAAAAAAAAAATCAGTATAAAGAAAACAAAAAACCAAACTAACAGTGAATTCTAATTATTTTTACTATTATATAGTTATACTGCTGCTTTACTCCAAATTATTGTTGTCCAGCACAAAAAAATGTATGCTTACCTGTATGTTTTGTTTTATTTTGTTCCCCCCCCCCAGTAATTGATTTTTGCACCTTAGTGAAAGAAAACCTTGACTAACTGCGTCTTGGTCTTGTGATGCATTTTACACTTTGAGATTGTGCAAGCCCTCCTTGTGTTTTGGGTGTTTTAAAAGTTGTAGTATCACATAACGTGTCACTGAAACAGCTGATGTTAGCAAGAAAAAAAAGAAGAAAAATAAATACAAACCGGTTGTTTCAGAGGCCTTAATTGGAGAGGAAAAAAAATCTTGGGAGAATTTTCTTAATTTTTCTTATGTTTTGGTGTTTCTTTTTCTTTTTAGTATTAGTAAACACTAAAATGTGTTTTACTTTGCAGCATTTATTTAGTGTTTGTAATAAAATGTAATAGGGAGAGTTATTGAAAGTAGTCCTGCGTATCATGATTAATTTTGATTTGTTTTGTCAAGTTATATATGTGTGAAGTATATTTTTTTATAATATTGAAGTAATATAAGTTAATACTCGTCAGAGAAAATAATAAATCCTGAGTACTCATGAATCATGGAACACGAATGACAGATACAAATTGTGTTATATCATGTACTTCCTGTGAATCTAAATTTGCCTTTTCTTTATGTGTTAAATATTTGTAGCAGATTGCCTAAACTGAGTTTTCAGTGGTAATCTGGCCGTAGGGTCTAGTGTTGTTTGGTTTTGGGCAGATAAATTGCTGTTGCACCCATAAAAATGAAATACAGGTACCTTGCAAAACATCTTGGATAATTACATGATTGGGTCTCAGACAAATGTCTTCTCCTTGTCATTTAAATAATTCAAATTCCTATTTTTGATAGCGATTGCAGCGTGTGCCATTTTAACACCTCTCCAATCTGGGTTTACTACCTTTTGTTGGAGAAATTAATGGAATGCTACAAAAATTAGTAAAATATGCACAAAAATAGACCATTTTTATGTAATTTTAATGTTTGCAGTTACCTCATACACCGTACATTCCAAAATGATATTTGTTATACATACTTCCAGACATATCACTTAAAAATGTTCGTTATGGGAAAAGTGTATAATCATAGATATGTATCGAAACTGTATCTGTATAGCCATGATATCTACAAAGGATCCATGCACAATAAAAGATTTATAATTCTTAATCATGTGTGAAGTTTTGATTTTTGATTACTTAAATTATTTCAGAAATAAATTTTTTTTGTTTGAATTCCAGGTCTACTTTTGAGATTATCAGTAACTACAAAATAATCATATATGATAATCATACGTTGCTGTCACCCGACATAATGTGGATGGAAACATTTTTTCCAGAGTACACAATCTATCCACTATTGCCAGAACATGTTCCTTCTCAGTCAGATGCTATGTAGTAATTGAAACAGAAACTAAATAGAAACAAATAAGATGCCTAAAAGGAGCTCCACGCGCCAGGGTGGAGGTTAGCCTGTAAGTGTAACATTAACATGATTTGAACTGGGACGCAGCCATCACAGAAGTCTTCACACTAAAAGTACTGACAGTACTCACATTGTCAGGTGCTAGTAGTACATACATTTACTTTGCTACACTACCATATTAGCAGATGAGATATATATATATATATATATATATATATATATATATCAATATAATTTTTGTAGACTGTCTGAAAATGTGAATGAGAAGATAAAACTTTCAAAGAAGGTACAGTTCTTGTTTCCTGCACAGAGAGCTGTGATTAATGAGAGTGAAAAGTGGGCTTACTAATCTCGGTCACATTCTTAGCTCTAGTTGAGAGACAGACTGGACCTTTTTTTTAAACAATAAAAATGAACAAATAAGCTCTGCCTGTCAGGTCTTCGACAGGCATAAACAAAGACAAACATTCCTGCTGACCCTTTAGTTCCTAGTGGTGCATCTGGCTGTGTAAACACTCAAATACAACCTCATGTCAGTGTGACTCTTGTTACAAAGGTTCATTGAGATCTAATGGATATGGTGGCTCTGAACCAACAGACCACATTGCTGGTCATCCAGCAGGTCATTCAGGCTGTGGTGATTAATGCTACTGTGGGCATGAAAACCTGTAGAGCAGGAAGTGACACCTGAGTATGTCCATGGTTGTGCCATGGAGGCCTTTATTTGCAACACATTTGGTAGGGAACGACAAGTAATGTACAGAACAAAAACCAGTATGGTGTAGATCAAGTGTTACATCCACCACCAAAATATTTATTTTTTGTCAAAAGGAGTACAGCCTGATTTTTCTTTCGAGCAACAGCATAAAAACTTTTACGGTATTTTATTCTACTTGTAACTATAAACCAGAATTCACAGAATTTGTCAACATTGCATCCATCAACTGCATCACTGATATTTATTTTTCAAAAGTTAAAGGTGACTTCACATTAATTAGGAAGACAGGAGCTGCAGATAAACTGAGCTGATGGACAGAACACATTTTTCAATGACTGTTCCAGAAAATCTAGCAAACAAGCTGGCTTTACAGTGATTGATGCCCTTATTTATAAAGTTATATTTGTCTTAAAAGTATATTTTGCTTATATATTTATTCTTTATCCACATTACTACCAACCTAAAGCTGTGCTTATTCTCTGTGAAGAGCATCAATGTTGTTGGTGGGGTCCCCTCAAATCTTATTCAGTCCATATGCTTAAACCGTCATCAGTCACATCATCATTTGATTATGAAGATTACTAGACAAACACGTGGGCAGACAGCCTCAGTTTTACTCCCTGACTCCTCGGGGTGCTGTGGAGGAGGTGCTCCTTTCTTCCTCCCTCACCAGAGCTCAACTGCTTGTTGAGCCTCGGCGACTGGCTCCACCACTTCATGAGATTTTGTTGCTGCTGCTACTCTGCATCGACTCACAGTAACACAACCGAGCTGAAGAAAAAAGTTAAACGATAGAGAGACCAGCTTCTTTTCAAAGGTATCGTCCCCGCCAAAGTTACTTTTTAAATAAGGATATCTTTATACTCTATAGCAAAAGGTAACGAATTGTACTAGTGATTTTCCACATTTTAGAAAAAAATTATATTTCACATTTTTAGAATTATTGTATATGGCTATGTATTTTTTGCATTCGCTTGTTTTCAGAATTGTATGTCATGAAAATTAATTAGCAGGCAAGTTTTCTTATTTAGTGTCCGTTTTGAGTTAACATAATCCCTACAAAGATATGCAGGAATAAATAATTTAAAGTCACATAGAGCATTACCTTTTAGCCTTTTAATGCCAGGTACAACGCACTGCTCGCAGGCAGTCAGATTATACATGAATATGAAGAAAGCAATAACTGCCTGAGGTTAATATAAACAGAAAATGTAGAAAATAAAAACTCTCCAAGGGGTCTAAAACCATTTTCTCACATTTTATGTTTCTTATCAAACTCCCATTTTAAGGCACTTCCATTGTAAAATGATTATGATGATTATGATTTTGTATCACAGTTCACAGCACAATATTAAATTTGCTAAATGACAGTATTAACTGCAGAGCAAGGTGTTAGTGAGAAAACTTCAACCTGAATAACCTGAAAAATGTAATTCTTCTTTTTATGGTTATTAAGATCTATTTCGTATTATCAATCAGATAAATTTATTTGGTTCATGAATGGCTTGACATGAAAGACCTAGGATTATAGTAGCAATACAATATATGAATACATTGTGGTTAAATAAAAAATTCTCAAAAGTATCTTGATGTATAATTTCGTCACATAGAAGTGCAATCCTTCACATTACTTTTATAATGACTGACAGATTAGAACTCTCTTCTCTAGATCTATGTTTTAGTTTAGTCACAGGCAATATTGCTCAGACATTGAAGAAGAGTACCGTATATCATCACAGTTATGTCATAAACATATTAAAAGAAAAATTTACAAAATACATCCATGCATCAACCTCAGAGATGTTAAGAAAGACCAAACTTTTGAAATGTCAGGGCTTGTCCTGTTTGTCCAAACTGAAGAAGCCTCTTGGATGAGAGGTAAACTGTCTTCAACCAACCTTAAACAAGCTGTTGATTCTTTGTGTGCTCTTCTTGATTTTCCTTGACTTGGATGTCTGAGAACCTACTTAGACTTGTCCTGTATTACTCCGATTCTCTCTACGCAGCTACTTTTTGAGTCTTGATTTGACATTAGTGTGCCAGCACGTCGTGGCGCTTGGCATGCCCTGGACCAGACCCAAGGTGGACCTTCATGCTGGTGCAGCAGAGGCCATGGATCAGTACAACATCGACGATCACCACTACGAGGGCTCCCTTTTCCCCACCTCAACCCTCATCCCTGTCACTGTCATCTGCATCCTCATCTTCATTATCGGTGTTACAGGCAACACCATGACCATTCTTATCATTCAGCATTTCAAAGACATGAAGACAACCACCAACCTCTACTTGTCCAGCATGGCGGTGTCTGATCTTATCATCTTCCTGTGCTTGCCATTTGACCTCTACCGCCTGTGGAAGTATGTGCCCTGGCTATTTGGTGAAGCAGTGTGCCGCTTCTATCACTACATATTTGAGGGGTGCACCTCTGCCACCATACTTCACATCACTGCTCTGAGCATTGAACGCTATCTGGCCATCAGCTTCCCCCTCAAGACCAAGGTGGTGGTGACCAGACGCAGGGTCCAGTACATAATTTTTGCCCTCTGGGTTTTTGCCCTGGTTTCTGCCGCGCCCACACTCTTCCTGGTTGGGGTGGAGTACGACAATGACACCTATCCAGATGACAACACAAGGCAGTGCAAGCACACAAGCTACGCCATCAGTTCCGGACAGCTGCACATCATGCTCTGGATGTCCACCACTTATTTTTTCTGTCCAATGCTCTGCCTTCTCTTCCTTTACGGCTCCATTGGGTGTAAACTGTGGAAAATGAAAAATGATCTGCAAGGCCCCTGTGCTTTGGCCCGTGAAAGATCCCATAGGCAAACAGTTAAGATTCTGGGTAAGTGAGTTGTTCTTATTGTTCTTAATGTCGGGAGACATGTGTTATGTGTCATTAATGCTGATGACAGACAGCAATCAGGGCACACTGCCACTCATTCTCTATGAATATTTAATCAAAATTTCTACATATTTTTAATTTGTACTACATGTTAAACCCAAAGTGGTTTCACCAGCCTGTTCAATACACTTCTCTCAGGGTGCTTTGACGGGGCTTTTTAATGCAAGTTAGTGTGTGGAGGAGAAAGCTGGTACAATAGGCTGTTGCTGGTATCAGCTGGTGAATCACATTTTGTCTGAAGCTAATGCTCTGCAACTGCACATACTGATTGGCTTAATATGCAGCTCTGGCATATTGTGCAGGAAACCCTGTTTAACGGTAAAAGACTGTAGCTAGGCCAAACTGCATTGACCAAATACCTAATCATGATGCATCCATTAGGATATTAATTCTGTTCATTAGCTGAGCACACATTGCACAGAGCTCATGTTGTCAGATCTGTTGCCATTTGTATCCACATTTGTTGAATCCCAAATTGGATTGTCATCATAGGCTTCCATGAATCAGCCTTAATGGAAATTTGCATGCTCTCACAGTTCTTTTTAATCTGCATATGTCACACATGTCAGCAGTCACGCAATGATCATTCTTCCCATACAACTAGAGAAGATCAATATATCACTTATCTGTTCAGTATCTGTTGCCGGTGTATTTCTGCTCTCTTATTATTGCCATTTATGAATAACTGCAATTACTTATTCATAAATAATTTGGTTTATGAGGGCCAAATACCTGTCTCTTTTATTTATTAAGATCAGATTCTAATTTCAGAACCTACTACCCCTCAGAGGCAAACTCATTGCAATTTTATCCACTGGGAAATTTTGATCAACATTAGTGAGCTAGTGATTAATGTGTCTCTCAAAAGCTCAATAAACCTTTGTTCTTTTTTAAATTTATTTGTGGGATTTGTATTGCCTATGTGACATTTCGGATGTTTGTGTTGTATGCTCTATGTTACTTATTTGAAAAATTTGATTTGAATTATAGATTGCTGTACTTGAAGAAACAGAAGATGCCCTTGACTTGTGCACTTATTTACTAGATACTCTTTACTACATATTCTTTAAATCAAATCTTATCACATGGATCTTTTCAGAATGAGCGTATGCGCTATTTTAGGTAATAATCACATAAATCTTGTAAAGGCCTACTGAAGCACTACTCAAAAGGTCCTTCACTGCAAGGACCTTTTGAGTAGTGCTTCAAAGAAGTGTACATTAGCTGAAAAGCAGAGAGAAATAAGTATTTAATAGAACTATGTTATGTACTAAAAATTGTACTAATTTTCCTCATTTAATTTGATTTCACTCCCAGTGGTGGTGGTGCTGGCCTTCATAATCTGCTGGCTGCCTTACCACATTGGTAGAAACCTTTTTGCCCAGGTGGACGACTATGACACGGCCATGCTGAGCCAGAAATTCAACATGGCCTCCATGATGCTCTGCTACCTCAGCGCCTCCATCAACCCTGTCGTCTACAACCTCATGTCACGGAAGTACAGGACTGCAGCCAAGCGTCTCTTCCTGTTACACCACAGGCCCAGACAAGCTCACCATGGTCTGAGACAACTCTGTGTCAATGACCACATCTCCACCTTGAACGAAAGTCTGACGGGAGTCTGAGGCCCTGTGAACTTTAGAGGCTTGTTTGACTTAATTTGCTTTTTTCAGGAGTGTAAGCTAAAGGTGAAACCTGTTGAAGTTGTGTAGCGGAGGAATGCTTGTTGCATTTGATCTTTTTTGAGCTAGAAAAGATCGAAGTGCTTTTCTGCACTTCAATGCAAAATTAGATTTCTACCACTCGGTGGCATTTTGTTCACAGCTACTGTTTAAGATATTCAGTCGTGCCTGACGATTATCTTTTTGTCAAGAAAATAGAGGTTTCAGTGAAAACTATGTCATTTACATTTGCTTATTTGAGTGTTGCACGCCATACAAAAGACGTTACCTCTTGTGCCCTGCTCCATGTTTTTCTTGCTCGATGTCAGTGCTTAATGAACACATGCACCATTTCAGTCAACAATTAGTATCAATCAGCAGCAAATCATTCATCTTTGTTAGTGAAAAATGATGTTTGTCACATTTGACGTGACTGTTCATTTGTAATGTTTAATTGTGGTCTTGGCAGTTGTAAAATTGAATTTAGTAAATGTATGGTGAACAATTGTTATCGTACTTGTTGCTGTTTGTTCTCTTAATCAAGAAAAACAAAGCAAGTAAGCCTATTAGCTGTGGGCCATTAATTGTTCAGATGTGTGCGTGTGCATGTGCATGTGTGTGTGTGTGTGTGTGTGTGTGTGTAAAGCTGTTTACCATCCCTCTAACAGACGGAACATAAACCTGAAAAGAAAAAAACAAATTACAGTGAAATGGGGTACCTGTTGTTTGTGTGTGTGATGCAGAGACCACCTGCGCCCTGAGGTGTTGGTGATGCATATGTGTCGCCTATCATATTTAATCTGTCACTGCTATTATATTATGTGGGCTCTATGTTTGATTTACAATACCAGCCAATGTCCTTGCATCACCATATTCAAAGTAATGGCTGCTCCGAGTGCATTTTAAAAAGGAAAAAAAGTATCAGGTTGTCAGCAGTGCCAGGTTTTATTGTTTTTATTGCTTCCACTTGCATAATGTTGTGCAATTCTTTCTTTGATGCTGCATTCACATTAGAAATGACGCACATTGGTGCCTCTTGCACAGTAGCAAGAAAGGTAACATCAAAGTTATGCTTTATAACCTATAAAAAGTCTAAACTAAAAATATGCGTTTATAAGTTTTTCACTTTCTCCCATACATCTTGTTCTTTAAAAGAGGCTGTGTGATATTTACCTATGACTCACCAGGCCTTGGTTTGCACAAACACAAAGAGACAAAGTCGCTCTCGCCTGACTCATCCTCATGACACTTTTTTCACCAAGCCATTCATCTCTGTCAGAGGAGATGAAGCAGTGGGTTCTAGCGTATATCCCACAGACTCCTCCACACGCTCCTCTGTTGCTTATTTTCCTTTCCGATAATGCTGGCGATTGCAAACAGCTCATGCAGAGCTGTCAACACCTCCCTCTGGCCTTCTTCACACCACCTCGAATCTTTTAGTTTTGAAGTATACAGTTTGTTTGTTTAAGTTCTACTCTTTAGGCCCTGACCTCTACTCTATCATCAAACCTCTCACATCCTGCACACAGCTGTGCACAGATCTGAATTACAGAGGTACTTATTTATCATAATTATAATAAAGATGCTGGGCGACATGGAAGCGCAGTGAGTAGCAGTGTTGTCACACTGCAAAGCGGTTCCTGGTTCGAGCCCTGCTCCGTGCATGAGTTTGGATGTTCTCCCGTGTCTGTGCGGGTTCTCTCCAGGTATTTTGGCTTCTTACAACCCCCAAAAACATGCACTTCAGGTGAATTGGCTAGTCTCAAATTGTCCATAGAGGTGAGTGTGTGCATACGTGTTTGCTTGTCCTCCATGTGGACTGGTGTCACACCCAGAATTTACCCTGCCCCATTACCAAAGTCTGCTGGGATAGGTTCCAGCAACCCCGCGACATACAACAGTGGAAGAAGCGGCAGGAAGGGCATCCAGCATGAAAAAACTTTGCCAAACAAATGTGAGCGTTAATCTAAAATGGAATAAAGATGACACTCTGTGGTGACTCCTAAAGGGATGTGCCGAAAGGAAGGTGATGCTAGATATATAAATAAAATATATAGGTATATTTTTCAAAAGGCTTGTAGCATTAATGTTCTATTAATTACTGTGATGTTATATTCCTTCTGCTTACCACTCTGCTTGCAATCCTGTAATGCAGCTGCGTTCACCAACATTATGTCAATGTAGCTGACGTAATTGACATTTCTACCAGAGGGGGGAACCAGGGTCTCTCTGTCTCTCTCTGTTCTTGGAATCTACATGAAAACAGCAGTCCACCTATAGGATGAGTTTGTAAGTGATGCTTATAAGCCTTCACTTTCTGTCCATTTCTGCAAATTATCAGCAAAACTTCACCTCCTGTTTGGTTTCCTATGCCTGCTGGTCCTCCATGTGACCACATGAATGCTAAGTAAAATGGATGTTGGATAAGACAGGAATCTTCATTTCTCATTTTTTTCCCGTGAAAGGAGTTTTTTTTTTCTCTCTCCATGGATCCAGAAGTGCAAAGATTTTCATTTAATTTAATTTCAAACTTTAAGAAATCAGCAGGCACTCCGTGCACCTTCTGTACCTTTAATGGCTAAAATAATTATTATAAACTTTAATTATATTACCACTTCACTTCTAAAGCTTTTAGAAATTATTTAACCAAAAACCTTACTATTTCAAAAGTCAAGGCCAAGTTTCTCCAACATAATTTGACAGATTTGTGCAAATTTCAGGCTAACACATGCTTGGTAACCCTGAGGTGTTTGATCATGAAAGCTACCTGGCCTACTTGCAGGATTATGCACATCCTCTACACTAGAATGTGTTATTGAATGTGTGATCTTTGCTTTACACTGAGACAAAAAAATGACAGAAATCGCAAAAAAAATTATTTTAAGCAGCAGACTTTTCATGTGAATTGATTCAGCTGCTGATTCACAGACCTGAAGGAACAAAATGTTAATGTTAGTCTCCACCCTTCCTGCAGCTAACCATTAAATGGCTTCTCTTTACGTCAACAACCCCCATAAGTGACTAGCTGTTTTTCCTCCATCCTCTCAGCAGAATGACAGAGAATAGCTGAAAAAATAAGCTATATAAAATTACCTGCAATGAGTGTGGATTTTAATGAAGTTAAGAGTACAAAACACCATTTTCAGCAGAAAACAGCGTAAGAGATGTGCCAAATCAGAATCCATCTTTTGCAGTGTTCTGGTATTTGATAAGTTGCAAGAGGAGGCTCAGCTTTGAATGCAATACCTAATGTTAGTCATCCACTCTATCCAAGAGGGGTCGTTCTTGATCCAGCTACTTTTACGCTTATAGTTTTGTTGTAATAAAAAAAAAAAAGATGAATATGCTGATATATATTTGGAGGATTGGACTCTCCAAATATATCAGCATGGGCTATGATGTTTGCAGATGACATTGTGATCTGTAGTGAGAGCAGGGAACAGGTGGAGGAGAAGCTAGAGAGGTGGAGGTTTGTCCTGGAAAGGAGAGGAATGAAGGTTAGCCGCAGTAAGACAGAGTACATGTGTGTGAATGAGAGGGACCCAAGTGGAAGAGTGAGGTTACAGGGAGAAGAGATCAAGAAGGTGGAAGATTTCAAGTACTTAGGGTCAACCGTCCAGAGCAATGGAGAGTGTGGAAAAGAGGTGAAGAAGCGTGTCCAGGCAGGATGGAACGGGTGGAGAAAAGTGTCAGGTGTGATGTGTGATAGAAGAGTTTCAGCTAAAATGAAAGGAAAGGTGTACAAAACTGTGGTGAGACCAGCGATGTTGTTTGGTCTAGAGACAGTGCCACTGAGGTCAAAGACAGGAGACAGAGCTGGAGGTAGCAGAGATGAAGATGCTGAGGTTCTCTCTGGGAGTGACCAGGATGGATAGGATCAGGAATGAGTACATCAGAGGGACAGCACATGTTAGAGGTTTTGGAGATAAAGTCAGAGAGGCCAGACTGAGATGGTTTGGACATGTCCAGAGGGGAGATAGTGAATATATTGGTAGAAGGATGCTGAGTTTTGAACTGCCAGGCAGGAGGCCTAGAGGAAGACCAAAGAGGAGGTTTATGGATGTAGTGAAAGAGGACATGAAGGTAGTTGTTGTGAGAGAAGAGGATGCAGAAGACAGGGTTAGATGGAGGCAATCGATTCGCTGTGGCGACCCCTGAAGGGAAAAGCTGAAAGGAGAATAAGAAGAAGAAGAAGATTTGGAGGATTGGAGACCCTGTAAGTACTGAAGGATGGTTGAAATGATCTAACAAAATATGAACTATAGAGTGTTATGGAATAACCGTCACGTGCCACTGGCATACAAGGGCATACAGAACTTCTTGTTATTTTTACTGGAACTTAATTATAATAAAGCCACCTTCACAAACATTGTGTGAATGGTTTATAAGTGGTTTGCTAATAAGATTGTCAACACATTATTAATTAGTAAGAAGCTGCTATGAATCATAAAATTAAAAGGACAACAGCAGCCAGTATCTTGCCAAGTGTATTTTTTTCTGCAGTAAAAAAGATATAATGGGAGAAAAGTAAATTTTTTATTTAAATTCTATTGTATTATCCCAGGTTTTTTGGTCTAATGGAACAACAATTTTTGAAATTGGTGCATTACTGAAAGAGAGAGCTGCAGCCAGCATCCACGGATTGAGCTGTAATTTATTCTTTGTGGATTTGTCTGACAACATTTTGCAAATGATTCATAAAGAGAGATACCATTTTATACCCCCACCCAGTGGGGCATTTAGAGTTACTCTTGTCAGTCCATGTGTAACGAGGTACGTAGCAAGGCCTCTTCACATCCATACAAATGTCACACATATTATATTGTTTCAATGGGCTTTTCCTCCCCCACTCAGACATAACTTTCATTCAATGATTTTCATGTCATCTTTCTCACACCTATGATAAAAGTTATGATAACTTCATACTAGCACAAACTGATGTTTATCCTGTGGTGGGAGGTGGGGTTTTTTTTCTGTGTTTAATCGGACTAAATCTAATAATATTTTATTAGATAAATATTTGATCATTTCCCTATCACACTCTTTACAAAGCAGAACACAATAAAAATAGAATGTGCACAGTAGCATCTTACCTGAGCAGATAATGAGTTCTCATTGATTGTTGAACTATATTTTAAGTTGTTATAATTATTTTAAACCCTTTACAGTCTAATTAGTAATTAGTCGCACCTAGTTTGTGGTAGTCTGGTGAGGACGGCTCACAGCCTGCAGACAAGGCAGCTGGAACAACATTTTGCCACCTTCAAAATAAAAGAACGTACCAAATTACAAGTGTGGCATAAATTCGATTCAAGCTATTAACAATGTACGTACAACTAATGTTCAGATGCAAATATATATATGAGTGTTACTTCTGACGGAGAGGAAAAAAAACAAACAAAAAAACAGCTGCTCTACTCACCAGGCCACATTCCTACTGCTGACGTCACAGCAGGTGTTTTCCATCAGCTGGCATGGCTGAAGAAATGCAGAATGAACCCGTTTGGGTGTAGCAAGAACTGAAACATGTTTTAAATTCTTAGCTCATAGTGAGTAGGCTCTTAGATGTCACTATTGATTGATCGGTACGATTAGTATTGTCTGTAAGTAAAATATGAAGTAACGTTTTCTGACCTGCTCCCGCTACTGCTTTAAGAGGAATTCAAACAGTGTGTTTTATTTTGAAATTCTATACCGGAACTATTATTTTTAGCAGGACAAACTTGACGGACCTGAGGAGGACAAGTACTGTCCGTGTAAAAGTTGTACGCCCCCCTCCCGTGAGAATGATTTGGCTCCAGATATAAACACTCTACTCCGCTCTGTCCTCACTCTCTTCTCCACTTGCGGGCAGTCAACCCGAAAAACAAACAAAAAATAAAGCCAGAGCAGACGATCGGAGGTCCATTCCCCAGGATGGAGGTAAAACAAAAAGAGACTCATCCATTTGTTGTGGTCTGAGCTTACTTGTAAATGTTTTAAGGTGATTCAACTGAGTTTGGGTTGAACATCCCATCATAGAGGACTCTGAGGAGCCTGTGTTCTTACCGAAATATTTCTGGAGGCACCTGGACTTCTCTGTTCAACTGTTTAGCAAATAGATTTATTTTTTTTAATATACAGTAATGCATTTGTTTAGTGCACACAAGGAGCATCACATGACTTTACATTACTGTAAAAGAATTTAAATAATCTTTGGCATAATTGTGATATTTCTGATTTTACTATTTTTACGATTTTAATATTACTAAATATTAAAATAAATAAAAACTAAAAAAAACAACTTCATATTGATGAATGTATTTCTCTGTCCTAATGAAGGGTGGAGTTGTTATTTCTACACACACACACACACACACACACACACACACACACACACACACACACTGCAGTGACAGTAGCTATAGTTTTATTGTGCTTCAGGCTGATAGCATCTCTAACTAATGCCTAACAGATTATTTTTCGTGATTGATGATGATGATGATGATGATGTTTGTGCATTGTGATAAATCTGTTGAGGAAACGCTACTGATTAATTTTCTTTTCCCTGTAATCCATGTGGCATTTAAGATTGAATTTTCCAATAAGATATTTCCACCCATCACGCCCTCACCATGTGTTTGCTCCCTGGAGGCTGACTTTCCTTTACCGTCATGTCTAAGTTTAAGAATAGCTGTAGAAAACATGTGTCTTTATGGTATAGGATGCCTGTCCAAGTCTTTCCTCAACTGTTTTTCCTGCAGGGTTTGCTCACAGATTTGTGGCCTCCTCCCTACATAACAAGGCATTCCCTTAGACTTCTCACATCTTCTCAAGTATTTAATGTCATGTGGTGAAAAGGAAGAGAAACACCCATTTTCCTCCCCACAGCACGTGAGTGGGAACATTAGCTGTCTACAACAGAAAGGCTCCTATGTGCTTACACCATTCAAACTTAGCACACATGTGCTTTAAGACAGTTCATCTTAGATTTAAAAACGTATGTTTCTTTCACTGTTGCAAAAATTGCAGTAAAAGTATTTGGATTCCCCCAGAGATGAGAGATGAAGTATTAGGATCATTAATAATCCTGAAAATGCATAAGACACTAAGCTTTGAGATGGGGAAGCAGACTCGACTATGGAAGAAACCTCACAATGAAAAATTAAATTGACTTCAATAATTTAAATGCTTATTTCATACTTCAATGTCAAGATAAATTTGCCTTTATCACAGATAAAGTCATATTTTTTTTAACATTTTAATTATAATTGACTTTATCACTTTCAGAATCAAACTTCTGTTGACTGTTCAGTAAAATATGACATATCAATGACTGTCACAAAAACCTTTCAGTCATGAAGTCAAGTCTAACAATCCAGATAGTTTTGTTAGGTTAGTGTGTTTAATGTCGTCCGTCTGTTTTTTCTTCTCAGCGCCCCCAAAGGATAATCTCAGAGTTTTTCACATCAGTGTTTTTTTCTTACTATACTGAAGATTTTAACCCCAGAAATGAGTTTGGGGAAAAGCAACCAGTTTTCAATGATATTCATAGTTTGTACTGGAAAGTTTTCCATCTATTTTTCTAATATTTTCATGCTACTGTATATTTTACTTAAAGTATCTGTATACAAATGTTGAGCCACTACTGACTGTGAACTGGCTGTCTTTTAAACTGCTACAGCTTTGATGATGTCACATTAGTTTATATTCTAGGCTTAGATAAGATGGGTTCATGTTTACCAGGAATGATTTACACCAGCTGCCTCAATTGAGCCGTCAAGGGAGATTAACACATGGAAATTATTAAACGTTGTGTTTTACTTGCCGGAATGACAACATTTTAACTATATAATCCACAAATATGTGCACTTCAGTGTGCGTGCATGCACCTGTGGAGTTGTACTATATGCGTTGGGTTGTGGTTTGTGCTGATGGGTTTTCTTTTGATGGAAAAATAAAACCACAGCCAGAGGAGTGAGTATTTAGGATTGCCCTGCCAACCATTTGGCGTGCACGTTTGTTATATAATTCATAGTAAAGTTAAGAGCCCAATAACACGGGGCCTCAGTCTGCACCAGCCAGACATGTGCTAATGTGTTGGTTTTCGGCCGTTTTAGTCATCAACAGTATGGAATACAATTTTAAATTGTGTCTCGTTATTATTTTTACATGAATATTCCCCATACTATACATACATTTGCCATTTGTTCTACAGTCACTCCCACCAGACCTGGTGTGTAGAATATGACATGGAGTAAACAAGTCATGAATGGTTTCTCAAGTATCAAATGGATACCAATTTAAAACAGTTAAAAAAAAACAAACTTTGCCCCATGCAACTGATGCTCGAGTTGGATCTTACTGCTGTAAGTGAAAAATGCCCACCAAGGCATTAATTTGAGTTGATTTGATGTAGAAAACAGCAGAATGAGCAGATTGCAAATATCTTCATATATTCATTGTTATTGCACTCTGTACAGTCTCATAACATATCCTGCTTCCCCTGTGGTAACAGTAACAGTGGAGCAGCTACAACTAGCTTGAGTCATAATTAGCTGCAGTTGCCATGTGACTGAGGGAGACTACAGTCATCACAAAAGTAATTTTATTACTAATAGTACCACTTGATTAACTGATCTCATATCTTTTTCCCCTCTTAGTCTATCAACTGAGAAATGAGAACAAGTGGATACTCATTTAAAATGGGATGTGATTATTACACCATTACAGTTTTCCCAATGATGTCCGCAATAATATGCATTATTGGTATATCTTTTATTGATGTACATGGTTAACTATTGACAAGCCAATCATCAGGGCATCCATATTGTATTTTTAGATAATTATGTGGCCACATATTCCAGATGTTGGACATCGCAAAAACTAGGATTACAGAGATTACTTTCATCTTGAACGCTGCAGCACATACTGCATGGTTGTCATTATCTGGACTTTTTATGCACAGTGAGTAATGCACTCAATATCTACTCACTCATCGTTTAAACAACCACCTGAGACAGACATATTGCACACTACTAAATGATGTTCTCTAGAGGTTCACATGTTAGGCCTGCAAGATGCACATGCGTGTTTAGGTTGACAAAGATTCAATGTAAAAAACCTGTATGAGACTATGTGAGATGCAAAATTGCTAACATAAAATGAGCAGTTTACTGATTACACACTGTACCGACATTGACAGATTGGTTGCATTGTTCTGTGAATTTTTTTTAACCCCTTTTATTGCATTATTTACATTTACATTTTGAGTCATAAAGTAACTGTGTGAAAGCTTGGTTCGTTGAAGGACATTTGCTCCTTTATGACCAATAAGATGCATCATAAAGCGTCCTAATTCCATCGCTGCTTAGCTGCTTTTCATTTACAGGGCAGTTGTTGTTCTTTTCTTAAACACTGTTATTATGTACTGTCATAATAGGCCCCTCAAAGTCACATACGCTAATGTGTTTTTCTCTGTATCTCATTATCTGGCCCTGACTTTCAGTCTGGAGCAGTGTGTGGGCCAGAGAGATAGCCAGGGTGGGAACTAGAGTGGAGATATTGAGTAGGACATAATAATCTGTTAAAGAAAACATATGCTGTAAGCTTGAAGGAAGTTATGTCACGATGCTTAGACTCAGTGGAATGACTTCAAACATGGAAACTGATTTCAGCTTTTCTCTCAAGCTCTTTCTCAGTGTACAATAGTTTTTCCAGTCAAGCTTTTGAGACATTGGGAGCAAGTTGAGGGAGTAATTTCCGTCAAACCAGGCTTGATTTGAATATTTCAGAGTGGCAGTCAGTTGATATCAGACATCTGCAAACTTGTATAGGTATAAAGGTTAAGCACATGAGTTTCATACAGAAACTCGAAAAAACAATGTCAAGATGATTTAAATTTATTTCCAAACCTCCCCGCCGAACAGTTGAACTATCATATCTGCTCCTCCTCACACTCTTCTTTTATCACAAAGCTAAAATTGTTATTTTATTTATTTTTTCTATATAAAAAGTGCGAACCTACAAAGAGTTGCAAACTGAAATGTAGTCACTTTCTACTTCTGAATTCATGAATAGACTTTCCACTACCCTCTGTGTGGAGCCACGACTTCTCACACACTGTATGTCCCTCCTTATTCCTATTAAACAGCAGACTACTGGACACTAAAATAAGTCAGCCATGAATGCCATACCCTTTGGCACTGGATCTCTGCATGCTATTGCAGAGGGAAGGTGCTGGGTCGATGAATGAAATCATCCTACAGTATGACTGTGATACTTAACCTCGTCCTCAGCTATCTGATCCTCTGTCCAGATGGTCTTTGTTGGTGTGATTGCGAAATCAGAGTGGATGAGAATACCAGAACACCATGTAGAATCCCCAACAGATGCTTTTAGGAAATATTTTCTGCAACGAACACTTTGGAATCATTCTGTCCACACCAGCTCTCACTGAACAACAGCTCAGATCATATTATACAGGCCACTGGAGTTATCATATTGCAATATCCTTGTGCATTCTACTACCAGGACTGGCTCTTACATGTGTTAATATATCTTTATATAGTTTCCGTGTCAAATAGTGTACTTTAGTAGCTGGGAACTTCAATCATTAATTGTGCCATTGATCTCATAAAGGAAAAAGGCATTCCAATTGAGAATTTAACTTTATCAACTGTTCCCATGTCATCCAGATTCATTTTCCTCCTTGCTAGATGCTTATTGTGTTATTTAATATTTGTTCCCCCACCCTGCAGCACTAGACGACATCTGCAGCTCCACCCATTTCCCTTATGAAAGAGGCAGCAATTGCATGTGCTGCAGATGTGTGCGTCCATTTACCTCATTGCTCCGACTGAGGGCCTTTCAAGGGTACCTTTACAAACACAATGCGTAGAAAGACACAAATAACACACTTTAGTCAGAGCTGTGGAAAAGTGAGATATTCAGATGATGTCCAGGCCAAAAACACATCATGTTTTCCTGGAAAGAGCGAGGGAGAAGATGGCTGTCTGCTCTCTTACCACCAACAAGTATAGGCAGAAGGGAGCAGCTCACTTGGGTTTTCCCCGAGGCAGAACAAGCTGACTTAGGAAAACAAAGTCTGCAGGCTAAAGCTGAAGCCCTTACCCTTAGGGATGTTAATAAAAAGATCTTGCTTAACATCTGTGCTATAGTGTGGGGCTTTATTCGTGGGGCACACCAGAAACAGCTTATGGAGATTGAGAGCAGAAAACAAAGAGTTAAAGGCCCTGAGCCAAACATCATCTTAATCAGATCCATGGTGGATTACATGGTCACTGCTCTCTGACCACTACTGTTATATCAAGGAGATATGTTGGGATTTACTGAGACTCTATTCATGTACTTCTCCCTGCCTGCGGAACTAGAAGTCACAGGAACAGACAACAGCCAGCTTTTTGTGATATTGACTCTGTTCTCTCTACATCCGATGATCATACAGTAAACCTCGTGTCTCCACACAGCCTGGAAATTAAAATGAACCTTCTGTCATCCAAATGAAGCTCACTGAAGATGCACACATTTAACTTTTATTAAATGAAAAATAATGTTAGACGCCTGGTAGTAGTAGTAGTAGTAGTAGTAGTAGTAGTAGTAGTAGTACTTTATTGATCCCTTAATGAGGTTCCGCCAGGGAAATTGATAATATCCGTAAACACAAATTTTTACTACTTCAGGATTTGATGGAGGATAACCATGTACCAATGTATCAACATTTGTTTTATGGTCAGATTTTGAGTTTTTTGGGTTAGGGTTTAGGCAAGAAAATACTTGTTTTTTAATTGCTATTTAATAATCAGAAAGCTATCGTTGATCATTGGGCATCAGTGCTGTTGTCTGTGACTGTGAAGAAATCATCCAGTGCAGTTTCTAGGGAGTCAGTCCAGAAATAGCTGATTTTTTTGAAAGGAGGTAGACCTTTCTACTCCTTCACTGTTTTGGGAAAAAATAAAGTTAATCACACGGGTAAGGCTCTGCTTTAAGTGGCTTTCTTTTTCATCGTTTCCTTGTTTAGACATGCTCAATTGCACTGTATGCTACAGCACGGTATGTTTCACATGTGGTCTAGCATAATCAGGGCCAGTCTCTCAGGGGCTGAGGGGTTACAGAGCAGAGCCACGGCCCAAGCTGCCCACACAACTCTGGGGCTTTTTCTCAGGCCCAGAGCCCCAGAAATAGTTTCCCCTGCTCTCTGCTGCAGTGGCCCAAAGTTTCCCACTCTTCAGTGAGCATGGGGTCCCAGGTGACTAAGCTGCATGTATTACTGATAA
The DNA here is from genome assembly GCF_040054535.1 of Antennarius striatus. NCBI lineage: Eukaryota > Metazoa > Chordata > Actinopteri > Lophiiformes > Antennariidae > Antennarius > Antennarius striatus. The sequence goes on along the minus strand of NC_090781.1, from coordinate 15,060,113 downwards.
ACAGCAAAAATGCTTGCATTTCTCATGGAAATAAGGTTTCTTTATGCCAGCTCATTGAAACAGTGAAATGAGATGAGAGACATACTTTAGTTAAAACATATTCAAAGCGACAAACAGGAAATACTTCAGACAATGACTCAGTTTTTAAAAATAATAATCAGGGAAGATTAAAAGCTTAAAAACTAAAGTCTCTATTTTTAAGTAACAGTCAATATATTGTCATTTCCCCTGATTTTCACTCCACATGAAGAAGCTCAATAATTATAAGGGCTTATTGTTGTGAAAAGATACATGGAAGAATATTAATGGATGACTTTTCTGAAGTAACATGCTTTTAAAGGTAATTAACATGGAAAATCATACTTGTACATTTCTTTCTTAACATTAACAGTAAAATATGATACCAAATACCAAACATACACATACAAATATTATACTTTTAGTATTCCTTAAATATCTTAGAGGTTATTATATGGAAATTAAACAAACATTTGTACGTTATGTTTTAAAGGGGCTGGTAGACAAACCTCATTAAAGTTGGAACAATAGCTGAGGTGGAACATTGATTTTGTTCACCCAAAACATCTCTGCTATCATTTAAACAAAGCCCCGCTTCCTTTGCCTGCACTGGAGGTTGTTCTCTAAAGGAGTCATTTGTTCTGGAAGGACAGGAAAGAGTTAAACAATTAAAGATTACAAAATAACGGTGTGGAGGTTGGGTGGTCCTTTATGATTACTATTTATTCCGGATGAGAAAAAAGAACTCAGGAAAAGGGTTGGGATTCGGATTATAGGATTTAAATGTGGTACAGACACAGTGTGGGACTAGCTGGTGTTCTAATATTTTTGTGTGGTGAAAGTAAAGAGGTGAGGTCATGGTAAGAGCAAGGAAAAATGAAAATAAATTGTGTGATTAACATGTGGAATGTGTGTCTGTAAAACTTGGGACAACCATGTTTCCATGGCTATGGCTCAAACTGTGCAAAGAGGGGAGTGAACTGAGAGTGCATGCACAGGAAATGTGATAAAACTGGCAGCTGTGAGGAGAATCGTGAATTTTTAGTGGTCAAATAAAGTGTAATGGAGATGACAAATAGTATGAGAGCCAAAGAGAGAAAGGGCGGATCACAACAAGCAATAACTGTAAAATACAAGTTTTGTAACTGGTGACATGAAGAATGAGAATGTTCAGTCCTACTGGAACGCTCAGGCTGCTTGAAGCTGTAAACAGATGTCTTGACCTCCCCCCACAGTCCATAGGTTTTACCTAAAACGTGATCAACAAAGTGATATTGATATGTTGTCTTGAAGTTTTATATTTGTGCAGAGGAGGGATGTTTAGCAATCAGCTTGGGAGGAGTGGGAGACTGAAAGTAAAGAGGCCAAGAAGTGATAACAGTATAAGCCTGTAAGGACAGGTCCCTGCTGTCACAGGATGTTACACAGCTGTAGAGAGAGGGGTTTGCTTCCTGTGCTGGAATGAAACAGGCTCTTTAGCAGTAGAAAAGATAACCGTCTTCAAGGACAGCAGAGAACTCTACACACTGATGAAATTGTTGGGGGGTTTTTTGTTTCCTTATTCACTCTCTGTGCTGTGGCTCTCAATTGGCAATGAAGTGAAACATATTCTTCATTTTAAAGCATCCAACAGCTCAGCTATGAAATGACTCTCTGCACATGTCATGCTGATTGACAAAAACAGGAAATATTAAGTTGTAATTGAAATGAAAACCAAACCAAACATAGATCTAAATTAATCTGATCACATTGTGCATCTAAGGGTATTGTTTAATATCTCAGATCAGCAGGAAATGTCATAGCGAACAATCAATCTGTGCAAAGATGAAAGCTGGTATGTCAGATGTGTTTATTTTAAATCCTAAAACACAGAATAATCACTCATTTTAAATCAGTTAGATTCATTTGTAAATCCTTTGTGCGCCACTTTTTTACTTTTCTAACAGGATTCTCCATCCAAGCTGTCTGTTGCTGAGCTGGCAGGAAGATTCAAAGGTCATATTTTTCCAATGCCCACCTCAAAGGATGAGGTATTTGTATTTTACAACATGCAAAAATGTTCGAAATCAAAAAAAATTTTTGTCAATTGATATATCGTGTTTGTAGTGATTTCACTTTCCATGTCTACTTATTGTTGTTTGTAGCTTCCATTTCAAAGAAGACCACCTTGTTCCCTGAAGTTACAACATCAAAATGATGATGAAGAGTCAGATGTAAGTCATTTCTGACCAATACTGTAAATATGTGTCTTCTTAATTAAGAGGGTAACATTGCTGAATTTGTTCACTGTATATTTTCATTGCAACTTTTCACTGCAACAAAATCAACACATCAAACAATAATCTGCTGCAAAATAGACAATAAAAGTCCAGAGATGGATACATCATTCTGATTGCAATCACTTTATGAATATAAGATTACTTAATATGGATTTATATAAATTTTTGTTAAATATTTAAAGGCAGGGTACAAAAAACCCCAGCATGCTGGTTAAGTTTCTCTTGTTTCCCTTTTTTTGAAGTCTTATTTTGAGTCTTGCATGTTTGTGTTCTCTTGCAGAAAACTATTTCTTTCCCAAAGCCTTTTAAAATCAAGATGAACTCACCCATCACTGGGAAACTTCAGGTAAAGGCACCATGTCAGAGTTTTTAATGAGGGAAGCGGGACTCTTTTATAGGTCTCACCAATACAGAGAGGAGTTAACAGGGGTAGTGTGATATTCAAAGCATTGCTGCCACCCACTGTTCATTTGACACCAGTGCCTGAGCTGTTTGAGGAAAAGGGGGGAAGGGACTGTCCCTGTTGCTTCAATTGGCTCAGATTAATGAGCTAATGGGATCATGGGCTACCTAGCCTCTGCTGAGGCTCCACCATCGTTCCTTTAGACACGGTTGGCAGCCATGGGACAAAAGGGCTGTCGCTTCTCCCTCTTCTTCTTCTCCCCAGTGGAGGTAGGATAATGTCATCTAAACTCAAACAGTGTCTTAGACACAGACTTTTTATACACTTGTATCCTAGAGGAAAAATGGCTGCTGCTGTTTTTAACCAGGTTGTACATGTAGCAGGTGTGAATATTGGAGGGTGGCAGGTGCTTCCAGAGAAATGTCCCGTGTATATCTGTGTAACTCATTTTTACGATTGATTATTTCATTAATGCACTTATGATGGAAGTAACATAATGTATTAAGTATGTATCAAAAATGTTCATTTCAGACAATGTTGGATTTTACCTGTCCCACTCTCTGAAACCTCTGTTTTTATTCTCTACATAGCTTGTAGCATATTAATCTTACTCTTTCCTGCAGGCCAATCTTGCTCTGTCACCCACTGCTCTACTGCCTTCACCCAAGAGTCCTGAGGTGAAGCTCAAACCAGAACCATTGTCCCCCACCACACCCTGCAGTCAACTGAGCCCCAGCCTGGGGGCCTCACATCTACTCAATGAAGAGGAAGATTCCATCAGTTTCAATAACCCTCCTGATTCCACGCCACTGCCGAGCTTCAACAAGGTAAACATGAACTCTTGAAAAGCTGAAATTTACCATGACAACCTCCATGACAAATAGTTCTGGTCTATCTGTTACAGCGTCATGACTTTCTTAGCTATGATAAACTCTAAACTAGATAATCTTTCACATGTATGAAGGTTTTTGAAAATCCACCTGAAGTCATCAAATAATAAACTTGAGCTGCACAAGTTTGTGTCACATTGAGGACCCTGTGTTTCCCTACCACTATTCGCTGAGTGAGCTATGATGTCACAGTCAGACACGTGGTCAACATCTCTGATGTGTTTCTCATGGGCTGCTTCGCTTGTTTAAGCAGGCCTTTCATAAGCTGGAGTACGATGCCCCTGGAGTGTATGAGGGCCGCTACAGGCGGATTGAAGATGTAATCTCCTTAGCCTAGTTAGAGTCTCCAGGCACCAATTTATGCAGTGCTCTCCCACATATACTAATTACACTCAGACTGATATCAGAAACCATTAACGATTGAAATAAATTGAAATTGAGTGTAGACTCTTAACTGTCTTAAAACTGTGAATAGACTGTATTTTATAGATTATGTTTAAAAACATTACCTAAATTCCCCGCTGGTTCTCTCCTGCTTCCACACAGACTCGTGCACGGCTATCCTTCAAGCGACGCCCGCCTACAAGACAACACAGACGATCAGCAGGAGAGGAGGGGAGAGGTGTCCTGTCCCCATGTGAACTACACAGCTCAAGAGAAAATGGGGACAAGGACCAAGTATTGGAAAGCCCAACAGAAGAAGTTGAATACGGACAGCCAGTAAAAATTACAGAGGCTGAAGAGAAGGATGGGGACTGTCTAACACCTGAGGATGAGTTAGCAAAATGTGGCGTTGACAGCCTGAGAGATCCAGAGGAGGAGCAAGTAGAACAACCCCAGAGCGTGGAGACTGTGGAGGAAGAACAACATCCTGCAGAGCCTTGTACTGTCAAGCAGATAAAGGGTGATGTTAGGACAGAAGAAGAAGAAGGGGAAATGACTCAGGGGGAACTACATGGAGGAAATGATCAGATATGAGCTGTGAATATTTATGTATGTATGTAAAAAAAAACAAATGAATAAGTTATTTAATGATTTTACGAAGAAAACTGTTTGAAAAATCCTCTAGTCTGGTTTTGATCCCTCTGTTGCTCCCCCCTGGTCATACATGGAACAGGTCGTACAAACACTGGCAATGGGCAAAGCAGCAGTTTTCTGCACACAGTATTATTCACATTGCAACAGGTGGAGGAGTTTATGTCATACTGTACTGGTTCTGCAGCCAGAGCAGGACCAGACTCATATTTTTATGATTACATTATTTTTTTTCCTTTGCTGACATTTGTCTCAAACTAAAGTCATTGTGAAGAGTTCAACCTCAGAAGGAAATAATGAATGCTGATTTGAAAGAAGGAAAAAAAAGATTATATTCACACAGTTGTTGTCTGTTAGCACATACCAAACATGACATCTGACCAAATTACTTCAAGTTCAGGTTGACATTATGCAATTTGCTTATTTTGTTTTCTTTTAATGTATGTTAGGGTTCTTCTCTTCATGCCTGTCATTTTGTAAAGTACAACATATCTAAATTATAGACATACTGTGGAATACTTCGGGCCTCTGCAGTTAATATTGGATAATGCATAATAAGCAGTCGTTCGCTCTATGAGAAAAATGTTGACATTGCATCTATTTGGTCACATGTTTTGCTGAAAATAATCAATACAGGTCAGTATTGACATTTTTGTTTTATTCTAGTAGACTTGTCCTGTTAAATACTCAACATTATATATACTATATACATGTATTATCTCCTGACACAATTGCTTCTGTTCGGACAGTCTTCAGTCACATTAACTAAAACTAATGGTACTTTAAAAGTGAAGTTTTGAAGTTCCGTACACATGAACAGGTGATTTTAGTTACTTTCCTAATATAGGCCTCTTCTCGGGGTTCCAGGCTCTCTGCATGTTGTTCATCTCCTGTCTTTTCAGCAAAGCAATTCAGCAAAGGAAATGATGACCTGAAAGGCTGCTGAACTGACGCCAGAGTAAACAACCAGGGACAGCTATAATGTCACTACAGTGGAAAAGCTGTCAGTGCTATTTGTGTGTCTGCGTGAATGATTGTGTAGACGCAGTATAGAACACAAACACTTTAAGATGAACAACTTTAGGATGCAACAGACTCCACTCAAAACATAATGATAATACCTATTCTGAAGTGCCAAGGGTATCTGGAGGCCACAGATTTCCTGTTCAGTCAACCTGCAAACAACATAACAACACAGTGACCAACATGCACTGCCCACTGAGGAGTTTTAATTATTTAATTATTCCATACACAAAGTGCAGGAATTTTTTTTGTCAATTTGGCTGATTAATTACTCTAATGTGCATCTTTGGGTTTTTTTATCTTGATTTTGCTTATTCAGTTTGCTGTTTCATAAAGTGTAAAAGAATAAAGTGAAATACAACAGAGTGACATTCATAAAGCCTACATGTTTAACTAGTGTATTGACATATGTTCATGCCTACAAGGGGAAAAGTGTGTTAGTTGTAAAATAATCATTCATTCGTTCCTGTTCTTGAAGCAATCCTCTCATCTTCAGCCGCATAGCCAGGTCCGGGTCATGGGTTTTCCCTGGAGCCTATAAATGTGTAAATGTAAATGTGGCCGAAGGCCAGGTCCCTCTCCACCAAACAGATTTTCTCCTCAAGCTTTGATTGAAAAACCACAATCTTCTTCTTTTCCTTTCGGCTTTTCCCTTCGGGGGTCACCACAGTGAATCAGTTGCCTCCATCTAACCCTGTCTTCTACATCCTCTTCTCTCACACCAGCTACCTTCATGTCCTCTTTCACTACATTCATAAACCTCCTCTTTGGTCTTCCTCTAGGCCTCCTGCCTGGCAGTTCAAAACTCAGCTTCCTTCTACCAATATATTCACTATCTCTCCTCTGAACATGTCCAAACCATCTCAACTGAAAAACCACGATATTACACCAATTTAGGGTTGACCAAATTAGGCCTTGATGTGTCTTATTACTATATAGACTTGCATACTTTTCTTCCACAGAGTTTAGTAGAGATCCTCTTACAATCATTTCTAAAATATTTAAAAGTACTTGTGTGCATGCACAATTTTTGAATCAGGTCAGGTGATTTATATTCTCTTATCCAGCATGAAAAGTGAATTATTTTTATTTTATTTTTTCTGAAAATAAAATTCCTCATACATGCCTACAGTATAATAAGTTTTAGGTTATGGTATAGCTGTTGTTCAGGGCGTTAATAACATGGTATGAACATCTAGTAAAAAACATTTTTAACATCCTTTTAGATTTGTAATCTGGCTACAAATATTGTCTAATGACTGCATTAATCAACTATATTTCCATTACCCTCTAAAAAAAAAAAAATTAACCTCTTCATCCACATGTTCACACTTTCTTTTCACACTTTTTACAAGTGTCCTGTCTCAAGTGGAGCTCAGAGCAGGTGCAGCGGCAGGTGACCACCGCTGGATACTGTATTGTGACACACAGTCACCTGTTACACAACCAGCGGGCTCAGGGCATCCGAGGCATGTCAAGAATGTCTTGAGAGAAACCTGCTTTTACGCGCAGGAAACACCTGGATCACCTGACGCGCGTTGGGTAGCGTGTTACCGGTCAGTGTCCGTGAGATCACCGACATGCCAGCGGGGTGACAGCTGAGAATTTTAGTCAGTAATGTATGATTCAGTGAGGACGACGCGTCACGGTCACTCGTGTCGTCTCCTCCCCCCGCGGTCTTTCTTCTCGACAACGCCTCCCCACGTCAGCTGCCTTGAGACGGCAAACGTTCCCGCATCGAGCGCACCTGGGCTGGCGGTCCGGAACCCGGAGCAGCCCCGACCGACACCAGAACTGGTTTTCCCGCGTCCCGTCATGAGGACCGTCTGACACGGTTATTTCCCCGCGGATTGTCCTGAAATTATTGAAGTTTTGACAATAGAAACTTCCGGGTTGGGACCTGCTAACTATTAACTCCCAGTAGCCAGTGGGAGTGGGAGGAAACCAGCATGGACGTGGAACTGGAGGCGATCTCCACCAATAAAAACAATGGATCAGCATTCCAGTCTAACGAGCAGGTGAGGCGGTCAGCGTGAGATGACAAGGTTGATATTCCTACAGTAGCAGTAGGTTGGTAGTAATTCCAATCATTATCATAATAATATAAATAATAATAGTTCTGCAAATTAAAAACATGGCATGTCTAAGCTGATTAGCTGTTTTTTTTTATTTGTTCGTATTAAACATTGAATTTTAGCTGTAGTCAAATGGCAGTTCAACATTTTTAAGGCAAAATATTTAACTATTCAAAGGTATAATTGAAATAGAAAAACCTGACTTTGGACTGTTGGTAACATATAACAAACATCTTGAAGAGAAGGTCTCACATTGACCTCCATCAATAATAATAAATAATAATGATATAATAAGAATAACAATGATTATTATTATAACAATTGGTTGCATTTATTTGTCTGTTGGCCAGTGTTGAGCAATAACTGCATGACAATTTTATGTGGTAGTTACAGGATATGTTGAAAAAGTAAAGGAAAATTACTTTTTCAACATATCCTGTTGAGGTCTATGTGTATGGTTTTCTGGTGAACAAGTCAGTATTAGTGTTGAGTTTAAAAAGGAATGGAATTTTTGGAGAAGGGAACTGCTGGAGGGAATGCTCAGGGTTGCATTTGTCTGGCCTTAGGTAACAGCAGGTAATGGAGATGGATTGGCCTACAGGATCCCTGGTGCTACAGAGAAAGAATTATTGCTTCATGTGCAGGTGAGCTTGGATTGAAGTTGCGTAGATATGTAAGTCACATTTGTTGAAATTACTTAAAATCACATCACAGTACTTGTGTCTTTTTGTCAGAGTACTGATCATAATGGAGAGAAGATGCCCGTCAGTCATTCAGCAGACAAGCACAGGAGTACTGGAAACACATACACTTCTCCTGAGGTGTGAAAACTTTTCATTTGTTTCTTATATCCCCCCAATCTCCCCAAATTTATCAAACAGACAGCTACTTACTGCAAAAATACCTTCATTATGTTTTCAGATAGGATCTGTATGCACAATAAAGAAGACACTGAATGACATTGTCTTCTGGAAAGTTCGAATATGGATGGTCATCATCTTTATCTTTCTTCTCATCGTTGCTGTTGTGATAGTTACACTGCTTATATGTGCAGGTAAGATCTTAATTGTTGATTAATAATTTAACAATGCTCATGCTAGATCATTTTCAATTCTCACCGTGATGAGCGAGTATTACAGAAGGTTAAGACAGAACAAGGCTCATAACAACATATACATGTTTGTTTTTTTCTTCTCGTTTTCACTTTGAACAGCAATCCACGAGGACACTGAGAATTTTGACCCTTCCTTGTTTAAAATTCCTCTGTTTTTTGATGGGAGCTTCCAAATGCCCAATATGGTCTTCTCAGAAGAGTTTTTTGTCCTTTCATCCAATCAAAGTCAAACACTTGCGGATATCTGTCAAGAAAAGGTATGTTAAAATATGGCTCAATGAAGTCAGAGTCATCTTTAACTTTTTTTTATTGTGTATTGTCTCTTTTGTGTAAACACGTCATAAGTACAACCAACCAATAGGCAAAGATCCACAAAGCCTGACATCTGCTCTAATAACTTATCATAGAATTATCATCAAAGATAAAAATATGTACATTAAGTATTACATAATCGTAATGTAGCGCAACTCTTATCTTAAAAATTGGGACACTCTGTAAAATGTAAATAAAAGCAGAGTGCAGTTTGCAGATTAGCTGTTTCAAAGTGATCCTGAGCCCATAAAATCTCTTTTATACAGCACGTCCATTTGGCTGCCTGTCCCAACTTGAGAGAAGAACATGAAGTTAATTGGAAAAGATCAACATTAGGTTGTAATTTACAGCCATTGCAATATAGATATACAGACCCATGCTAGCTTGAACTTCACAGTATGAATCTTTATCTTTAAAACCACCTCGTAGAATTTGAAACCACATTGATATCATTGTCAGACTTATAGTTGTGGTTATTTTCCCATGGCACACGCCCCACCCTTCCACCAGTTTCATAGCAATCTTTCAAATTGTTTACAGTATAACTATATTACAATGGCTGTAAATTACAACCTTATGTTGATCTTTTCCAATTTTTGTGACCACCCTGCTATAACCTTTACCCAAGTTACAGTAGGTTTAACTTTAACCCTGTGTTAACCACATTCCACCCTTTGCTGACAACATTATCAGCACATTCATCAGTCTGTTTGCAGAATCACTCAAGAAGTTCTTCATCGCTTTTGAGGAAATAGGTCTCAAAACCAAACCATCAGGTTTTAGTGGAAATCTGTATTGAAATTGTGCTGCCTTCACATAGATGTGCACTCTGAGTGCTGTTTACAGTGGTTATTAAGGTCAATATCAGTAGTAGTAATAGTAATAGTAGTAAAAGTTTATATTTAAAAATCCATACAAACATTTATGAAACATTTTAACTGGGACAGTGACACCCGCCAGCGTTACAAAACAGAAACCTGTTCATACCTGCCGATGCCAAGAGCTGAAAACCCTCTCTAACTGGTTATATCAAAGAAATGTGGCAGCAGAGTAGACTTCACAATGAAGTGACAGCAGCTTCATATCTTCCAAAACATTTCATCTATTGTTTGCTTTTGCATGTCTGAACCTGCCGCACCCAGCTTTCTGACCTCTACAGGTCCTCTCCTGCTCTGGGAAGATATTTCTCCAAGGCTGAAATATATGCTTTCAGGTAATCACACAGCACAACCAGTGGTTCTGCATTGAATTTTGAGCACTGCCAGATGAAATCTAAGTGTTTGCTTGTTTGAAGCTCCAAAGCGAAAAATGTACAAATGGTCTGTTTTTATTTTACTTGCAGAAATGGTTCAGTCATCGTTGATTACCAGCTGACATTTCTCATGCCAGAAGACCAGCAGGATCAGCTGAGAAACTTTACTCTGAGCAGGGAAATGGTTTTCAACGTGTTCAGACAGTTCTTATATGACCAGGACACAGATGAGTCAGAGCCCATGTTCATCGATCCAGGTTCCTTAAACATGTTTTTAACACAGCAATGACAAGTGTTCCTCAACAGACTGCAAAAGCGGTTTTAAGCAGACACCAAGCAACTCTACAACCTTTTGCCTTCTTCAGTGTGATTATCAAAACACGAGTCTATAGGAAGTTTGCATATGGTGCATTTTTAACCACAGAAAAGGTCAGTCACATAAACCTATTGTGGGAGGAGGGCGTCTGGATAACCTCGCTGTGTTCTGTTTAACAGGCCTTAATAATTTATGTGAACATTCATCAACAGCGTTTTTCTGGATGAAATGAACATCTGCCATATAAGGGAAACCAACAATTAGCAGGACCTTGTTGAGTTTTTGAAATAATTGTTCATATCAGATTTGAGATTGCATAGTGTATTACCATACCATGTGTATTTACTGTAATAATTATTTATATTAATTCCATGTTTATTTGTGCAAAACCTGTGACTGAAGTGTTTTTTAATCAAATAATACATGGGAAAGTGTTTCTATTTGCTTTAGTTATGCATTTTATTTCCCAATCAAACATGATTTTCAAACCCAAACTGGAACTTGTTATTGACATTTGCCTGAAGAGCGACAAAACATTGTTGGAAAATCATGAACTGTGTAACTGATGTTTTATTTGACATGTTTTTCCCCACTCTTCGGTGCACTGGCTTCTTGCCCGGAGTGTACCCTGACAATTGCCCATCAGTCCGCTGGCATAGGCTTCAGCAACCCCATGACCTCCAAAAGCGAAAACAGCGGTTAAGAAGTTGAATGAATGAATGAATAAATGTTTTTCCCCCTCATCAGCCTGCTGTATTTGAACAGTAGAGGGAGTACATGTCCCACAGCAATCTGTTTATTTTATTTATTCTGCTGCCATTGTCTGTCTGAACTGATGCTTTATTTTATTCTTTCCATATATTAAGATATATTGCATTTAATAGCCTTGCTTTTGTATACAGTGTTTATCAGCCAGAACTGTGTCAGGATGTCAGATTGCAAGCTGTGATAATATAATCTGTCCATTAATAAGTTTAATATTTAATGCTGATGCCAAAACATCTGCTCCATAAAAACTATTTCCCTCCACCATATGGGTACTAATCAGTTGCTTTTCAGTCAGCTGCACCAAAATAAGAAACAATTAACATCTTACCATGAATTTTTTAATCAGCTATTCTCTTGCAGTAAGAACAATCAAACAACATTAAATTCTGCAATAAAGAATATTTTTACATATTTATTTGCCATTATTGAAACTGATATCAAATGTAAATTTCAATTCCAAAACACAATCCAATAAAAAGAAGATAAACAATCATATACAAGTTCTGATTGACTTATGTTTTTGATATTGTATATGAAGCACAATATCTAACAGTAGCATAAGTGGAAGAAGGGACTGCTATTTTTCCACCATGACACCACTTCTGAGGAGTTGTATATTTTTATGTCAGTATCTTCAGATTACCACCGCTATATCCGCCGCAGCGGGTCACGGGGAGCCGGAGCCTATCAAGGCATAGGGCGTGAGGCGGGGGACACTCCGGGCACGACGCCAGTGCACCACGGAGCCACACACAAAGACATACAACCATGCACACACACACTCATTCCTACGGGCAATTTGGAACGGCCAATCAACCTGAAGTGAATGCTTTTGGAGGTGGGAGGAACCCGGAGAGAACCCACGCAGACACAGGGAGAGCGTGCGAACTCCGCACAGAGCGGGACTCGAACCGCCATGTTGTGAGGCAGCAGTGCTAACCACTGCGCCACCGTGCCGCTCTATATTTTAGTAGTTTTCAAATGTCATTGCTACCTGACATGATGTCACAAAGGGTCAAGTTTAAACAACAGTACAGATCTGTGAAATCTAAGATTTCAGCATTCATTTCCCACAAAATTCCACTGCCTGCTCTGTGTCAAGACAAACACAAACAAAACCTGCATGTTTCGGCTAAGACAGCCTCGATTCTGAGTGGCCAGCTGGTTTAACTTAAGCTGTTCTTTACTTTTGGCAGGTATCTCTGTCTGCTCTGTTAAAGTAAACATTTCCTTTATTTTCTAGCAGGAGTGAAAGAGTTTGTTCCATGGCACGTGGTAGCATCCATCCATTTAATGTTTACCTTTTGTACTAGATGTAAGTTAACTTTGATGTCTATAGTGAATGTCAATTTTTTCAAGATCTAATCTGAGGATTGTCAACTGTCTAGAGTCAGATTTGCTATAATAAGGACTTTGGACTTTGATAGCCTGATTCGGTTAAGCTGCAATCTCTCTACTCTCTAGCCTTTGTTGCACCCATAATCCTTAGGGGTCAGCTATCGGTTGGAGTGCTGGTCAGGCATTAGTAATCCATCCCAGGGTGCATGCAAGGTAAAGTATATATCTATACTATATCTCAGACTACAAAATCTAAACCTGAAATGCTTCAACAAATCTTCAAGAATTTCAGTAATAAAGCTGTTATTATTTTAGAATTGAAATTCAAGCTTTTGGTTTTACACATGGTCACAGAAGATTCCCAAAAATAAAGTGCAAGATAAATAATCTGTCTAATAAGTTATCCAACCCATGTCTGTGTCATAGATTAGACTCATTTGCACAACAATTCATTCAAAGCTTCAGGTGCATTTTGTGTGTTATAAATATCCCCCTTCTCTAGTCGTGTTTAAAAATAGGATAAGCTGGAATCCCCCTCCATGCCCCCGCCCCCCAGGTCATCTCCTGTGAAATCCCGAGGTGTGCGTTAACATTAGTGAATGGGTGCACAAACCCATGGGCAAATTTAGACCATTTATTTCTGAGAATTAAATCTTAGGTGTATGTAGAAAAAAATTCTAAATACTTGGAATTAACTCACTAAAGATCAATGATTAAAAAAATGTGTAAACAGAAAATGGAAAAGTGTTTATAACAAACCTAAAAAGAAAACAAAGAACAAATCTTTTCCTGCCCAAATTGAGAATGTTTCCTTTAGTTTGGAACCAACTTCCTGGTGTTCAACGCCCCTCTCCTGCAGTCAGAGAGCGTGCAATGTGCAGTGGTTCTTGGAAGACTTCTGCTGTTATCCAATTAAAGGGTTATCTCTCCTTTTGGATATCGCAAGATTTAAAGATTAAGGGTGTTGCATGAGGTTTCCAGACTTCATTCCTGTCAGTGCTCTGTCCTCTCTGGTCTGAGCTTCACCACTGACTGGAGAATCCTGCACAAAAAACTCTATTGGGAATAATGGGCACCCACTGCTCCAGCCTGGATGACATCCTGGAGGAGGACATGCACCACTGGTACACAAAATTCATGAGGGAGTCTCCATCAGGGCTCATAACACTATTTGAGCTCAAGACTATGCTTGAAATGAACGGCATGACTGAGGAGGCTAGCAGCTATGTGGACCAGGTCTTCTTCACTTTTGACATGGATGGGGTAAGAAAAAAAAAAAATTTCTGAACCTCATTCACAATTTCTCACCCAAATGGTTTGTGTGATCCCCATTAAAGTCTATTTATGCCTGGTGCAATATTGCAACTGATGAGACAGTGACATTGTCAATTCCCGATGAATTGTATAGATCGAATAATTGGTCAAATATAATTAAAGCAAACAGTAAGAGGCTGTGTATCGTTACAGGTTGTTTCGTGTGAGTTTGACATTAGAGGGACTGTTCTTAAAATATCTATGGAGTTTAAAGAAGAATTGTCATTGAGTGGAGGTCTGTTTTTCTACTTGGCCAGCTCTGTGCTCCGTCACAATGCTGAGGAAGAAAGGCCATTAATTGTATATTGGTGTTATATGTATTTCAGTGTCTGAAAATCTCTGAATGGAATGATAAAATAGAAAATCAGACTGTCCATTACAGTCTATCCTCTAATAGCAGTTTTCATGTGTCTCTTTCCAGGATGGCTATATTGACTTTGTTGAATATATTGCAGCAATAAGTTTGTTGCTGAAAGGAGAAATTAACCAGAAATTGAAGTGGTACTTTAAGCTCTTTGATCAAGATGGAAATGGGAAGATTGACAAAGACGAACTGGAGACTATATTTAAGGTAAAATATATTTTATATCAACAAGTTCACAGTTTTGTGAAACTCAGTGCTTAGCTACTCTAGCAAGAAGAAAAAAGGGTTTATCCTTCCATGAACTAGATGTGACACCTAATCCAGAGGTGTCTTATCTTACCTCAAGCTTTGACTGTGACCTAATTCACCTACTGAAGAGGTCACGCACATCCCCACACAGACTTCATGACATCTTGCCATCATTGTATTAGTAATTGTGTAATTTATTTGTAAGTATTCAGGTTTATGCCTGTCCTAGTTGTGGTAATGGAAACCCTCTATGTTCAGTAGTAGATGCAGAAGAATATACATTTTGAATATTACTTTATCAAATGTGTAGGTTTTTGTGTTCAGCAGTAAGAATGTGTGATATTAAGATGATGCATATAGTAATCTCTTTGATCAGGCCATACAAGATATCACCAGGAGTTACGACATCCCTCCAGAAGAGATTGTGACACTTATATATGAGAAGATTGATGTCCATGGAGAGGGTAAGCTCTAGTGTAATGACATAGTGAGTCATTAGTGCACAACATTATTTTTAGTTCAAAAACAGAAACCATGACCAGGTCAATCCTAAAAAATGACATAAGTTTTAAAACTTGGTTCTAGCAGCTGTGAAATCACCTCATATATGATTTATTGCAAAACAATTATGCCCTTTATGACAAACTCTAATATTTAAAAGGTGTTGAGGTCATTTTTTATGATGTCGCTTGTGTCCTAAGGTGAACTGACCCTGGAGGAGTTCATCAGTGGAGCCAGGGAGCATCCTGACATTATGGATATGCTCACCAAGATGATGGATCTTACCCACGTCCTTGAGATTATTGTCAGAGGTCAACGGAAGAAAGCTATAAAATGAATGGGTAACAATCCCTTATATTTTGTGAAGAATCAGGATAATTTGGGGTGGATTTTAAGGACGCAGCAGTGGAAGGAAAGAGTCTGCCTGCATAATGGATGACGAGCAAAGTCCTGTGTCAAACTGCACAGAAAAAAACTAAATGTACTGACCGCGCAGCCCCATCTCCATCTATAGCCTGAAGAACGCTTGTGCTCTCACATTTACAAGTCCTCATTAGAGGTGATGTGTTCAGAGTCACTTTTGTGTGTGTGTGGGGGGGGTGCAGCTGTTTCCAGTAGATGGCACAAAAGCAAGTTGGATAAATCACCGGAATTTGACTTTGACTTGAGCTGGAAACATGGCATGGGATAATGTATAATGTATACTGTAAAATTCAGAGAGGCTTATTTACCAAGACTTAAAATTTACAATAATTTCATAGTATCAAGTCATAATTGAACATTTCACATTTAGAATTTAAATGTATCCTATTGGAGCAAACTGCCAAATTCTGAATTTCTTGCACAACTTAAAAATTAAGCTAAACGCCACTATCATTTCCTACGCCATTTATGTTACAATTAAAGTACAGTACTTGGGTATTTCTAACACTTCAACACAATACATTTAAGATACTGACATTGTTGCTGTCTCCTTTTGTTGTGCAAAATCAACATGAAATCAACAGAGGTTATATGTATTTAAAAATGGAATGGAGATTTAATGTTAATATAAGTCAGGAAGAATGAATGTAACATTTAATTATGTTAAACTACAATAATTGTGGTTACAGTGTTGCCTTAAAAGTCAATACAATTGTTTTGTTAAAACAGTTTTTTGTTTTTTTTGAAGGAAAATTATTGCAGCACCAATGTGAATAATATAATTCTTTGATTTGTTGTATTAAGATTTCACCTGAACTATTATTCCTAGGATGAAAAAGGTTTACTGCATTCATGTGCACAGCAGCAGTGTTCCAAAATGGTGTTGGATTCTGTATGTAATATGAGGTGAGCGATGCAACCATGCTGCACCGGGCTACAGATCCCAAAATTACATTGTATACAATAATAGTAATGTGTTTTTTAAAAAAACATTTATTTTGTGTTCGTAGAATCACTTGGTTCCTCTTCTGAGTTAGTCTGCCAAGGTAGAGGCTGTCTGCAGAGCTTTGCTTCTGGTTGTGCAGAAAAAACCTGAGCTAGCCACACAAGTGTAGGAATCTAATGACCAGCTGTCCTATTATTTTTAGAGTAACCAGGCTCATCTGATTGATTTCAGTTCAGTGTTGATATTGTTAATCTTCTACTTATATTGTGATGCAGGTTTTTCTTTTACCAGACTGGACTACAAAACTATGAATTCAATTAATTTTTGCCTTTCCAGTTCTCTGAGCAAGCGGATAAGAGAAGAACTGGAATTTAATCCATAAAATAACCATCCTAACTAAGTGCTACTGGCCTTAGCTTTGAACTAAGATTTTTTATGAGTTAAAATGTGACATCCCTCAGCTGATTTTTTTTTAATACTGTCTCACACCATACTGTCTGTTCTCGCAGAACAGACAGTATGATCATTCAAACATAATGATCTGCCCGGTTAATGATTTGAGGAAGGTTCTTTTTGGTGTCCATTGGCCAGACATTATTTTGACCTCAAAGAAGCTGCATATTGTGTAAATCAAATAAAGATAAGAGTATGACTCCACATAGCACTCAAAGCGTTCCCAAGCATATCGGATGATGCACTTACGTAACTCCAATGAACATCAAACATGCGCTGATCATATAAATTCACCTGTACCTGCTCTCCTACCTTTGCACTGCACATTGCTCCGCTCTGTCAGCCACCACAGCACAGGAGCAATTCCTCACTTCCAACTGGAAACATGCAGCTTGCCGAGGTCAGATTCAACAAAAACAGCCTGCTGTTAACTCTGAGGAGATACAGCGCTGCCGTCAGCAACATGGAGCAGACCATTCTCCTGCCAAGCCTACTGCGAGATGTGCCCTCTGACGAGGTGCTTGCCTGTGATGTAGCAGAGAATTCCTGCACAGATCTGTACGCTAACTACCTGATGCTCAAGGCCATAAGAAACACAGTGGAGAGTGGTTTGGTTCCTCTGGATGAGCGCAAAACTAGGAACAGCAGTACCCTCATCAAGAACTTGGAGTCTTTCTCAGATGCAGATCCTGAAACTATCTTCCGATTCCACCTGCGAGGACTGTTTTCTGTAATGACAGACCTCACCGAGAAGACTCAAGGCCTTACTGAGAAATACATGGACATTGTTGGGGCAGGAAATTAGAGAAACATGCAGGATATATGGATATCAAACCAATTCTGATGTTACTTAAAATGCTGTATGAAACAAAGACATGTAAACATCTCTAAGACTAATCTGTTGACACTCAGTGACCAAAAGCCTCTAAGTTAAAACCTATGGAATAAAAGTGTTTCAGAAACTGATCAATTCTGTGTCTGAATTTGATAACTATAATAAGACAAACTATGACTTAGTGATATTTAAAAAATATTCTTTATGAATATTTTGATGCATTGTTCCTTTCATTTACCATTCATTATCTACTTACGTAGAACCTACCGCACATTTTTAACAATTTTATGCTGCTTATAGTAATCAAATTATTAATACAAGTTTAATTAATAAGTATTTTTTTTAAATCAATAAGTATATTGATACTGACAGAAGACTCCTATCCATCTATTTGTCTCTCTGTCTGTCTGTCTGTGCAATGTCCTATTTTAGTTTCAAAGAGTCCATTGACTCTAGCTAACTTGTGTAACTATTGCTTTATTATTATTCAGATTATGTCCTGAGATTCAAATTTCGCACATCCATTCACTTAAGATCTACTCACATTTATTTTTTTGATTTTTAGTGGCTCTATGGATTTGCAAAATACACATTAAAGTGGATACAAAAAAAGATAAAAAATCTACCAACTTTATTCGGAACAATGTTATTCAAACTCATAGTTTTTATTACCTTTACTTTAATATGAATTATTGATCTAAATTTCCTAACCTGAATTGGTATGACTGGACAGCAGAACTGAGAGCAACTATGGGCCACTTCTTCACTGATCTTCTGCATGGGTCAAAATAGAAATCTATTCAGCTAAAGGATTATTGCTTAGTGGCTACTTAATATACTCCACCAAGCCAAAGAAGCTTTGGAATACAGTAGTCCCAAGATAACCAACCATTTTTAAGGAATATGATGAACACATGGTATGAGGCCAGGGAACATTTTTAAGTTTCACTCCCATTGTCATGTTTCACACCCATGTGGGTCATTCGTAGTTTATAACCAGTAGAGACGAGTAAGTAGGATAATGGATTTGTATAGCAAATATGGGTCCATGTAATTTACATAAATATGAGAAAGGTGTTCAACATACTTTTGTTAATTTTTCCCCCTCAAACCCACTCTCTGCTGGAAGGCAAGAAATTTCAGGGAAAAAAATGTCTGAAAGTTCACACAATTAGCAAGCGGCTTAGTTCACTACAAAATAATTGGATTTGAAGAATCTGTATGACACCAAATAAAAACTGCACCAGATACAGTAGTACTTTGAGATAATGTGTTCCGTTACTGAGCTTGTAGGTCATACTTTCATCTCAAACAAATTTTTCCCATTAAAAATAACTAAAAACATTCTTATCTGTTCCAGCCTTGTAAAAAAAGTCCCACCCTAAATAAAAAACAAAAGTAAAACTAACTTAATTTTATCAACCAATTGACATGCATGCTCTTACTGTGCATGATAAATTACGTTACATAAACAGTGTTGTTTAATCTCCCATTGCTTTTATCAAAATAGCGCTACTTTCTTGTAATCTTGGTGAATTAAGACGAGTCAAGCATGTGTTTGATGACTATCCCTGCTAACTTCATTTCCCTATAAATTCTCTGTAATGTCCTGACCGATTTGCTTTTAATTTTGTAAAATTTGATAGCTAACCTTATATGCCATACTTTTACGATAATTAGGTCCACCATCATGTTTACTCTTCATGCAAAACCACATTCAGTTCCTTAAAAGTGTAATAAAAAACACTAATAAAGAAATAAAAATAAAACTATGATAACATTTTTCAATTTCATTCCATTAAATCCAAAACATTAAATTTACTTACAGTACTTTTAACCCTTCCACGCCACTTCTGGATTACAGTATTAACAAATGTATTTTAATAAACATGAAATATTCTCTATGTACTCTAGGCTTCAATGAGACAGCATATTATGTAACCCTTAACCACATAGTGGAAAATGTCATGATTGAAGAAAAAAAAAAAAGTTCAGCCAAAAATTTAATTGAAGACAGTTGTATGTAAAACCTTGTGCCACAATTGGAGTCTGATAAAAAAAAATTAGTCACTGGCACATAAAATGTCAATGGTAAAAGGTGGAATTTATTCTTGTGCAGGGTATTATGGCCTTATCATTGTATTATAGCTTTAAGGTCCAAATTTTTAAAATTTTGATTTAAAAAAAAATCCTTGTAAAATTTCATCCCACCAAAATTACGAAAGTACAGTTTTACAAGAAAGAAGCAAAACTGTACCATAGGACACATAAGGGTAATATTTCTAGTCAAAAGAAAGGTGTTTGTCATTTGACCTCCTTCCATTTTTCAATGTCTACATGTATTTATTGCAAAAATGTGAACTGATGTGATAGTCTTAAAACAAAGTAGTCATCTAGGCTGCCCAGATCTTAGATTAATAGTATAATTTGTCAGAAATATTCCAGAAAATGTTGGCTTTTGATATTTTTTTTATTTACATGACTATATTTCACACAATAAATGACAAAATATTTCAGATACAGAAAACACAGATCAGTTGGACATTCTGCAAATGTTTTCCAGGTTTCTTCCTCTTCCACCACCAGCCACAGAAATTTAGCGTACAGGATGGAATGGCTCGATGATTTCTGCAAATGTCTTTTTTTCTGGTGAGATAAGACATCAGAAACACTTTGTGACAAACACATACAAGGGCCACCATGTTAAAAATTTGTTTGTGGAGACATATTGTGGTTCTAAAATTCTGGTCTGTCTTAAAACACATTGAGAAGGGTTACACGCATAATGAAACGTGTGTGGAGTAATACATGCTTGTATTAAAAATATTAGGTCAGTGCAGTTGTTTCTATTATCAATTGTACCTCTGACTTGAATAAAACATCACTGTTATCCAATGTAATTCCATTAATATTCCACAAAGCTAACTCATTATCCCCTGCTTCCAGATTTGATTAATTTTGGATTTCCAATCTGGATTAAAATGGCAGTGTAAACTTGTTTTAAATTTATAACTAATATCTTTTGGAATAGCAATGTTGTTGGAGTCTGTCTTTCAATTCACTTACCCTTTTCCTGAAATTCGTTGGGATGGAGTCTGACGTACTCATTCATTTCCTGATCAAATTTGGCGTACTTGTACTTTGCATATTTTGAAAAGTGATAACCAACGAACCAACCAATGGTTGCCAGCAAGACCTGCCGATGAACACCTACAAGAGAACAGTTATTAGTTTTTTTTTTGTAAAAACATTAAAAATAGGACCGAGGGCATAACTATTGGCTTCAGTCTGCAGAACCAGACTTATACTTTGAAAAAACGAACATGTGTCAAAGGGTTGAATCAGACGCATTCAACAACGTTTCACGGCAGATTTTATCATTTGCGACTCATTTCATTGTGATTAGCATGATACTGAGAGGACAGCACACATACATGTCAAGCTAGTTGGATAACAACAAACATGCTAACCTGCTTTTAGCACCGGCCTGTGGTTTAATCCATTATGAATCAGCGCGGTGCACCAACCTAAGAACGAAAACCACGTCGAGTCCTTGTTAACGAGGTTGGGAGGAGGGATACCTTTTCCCTCGTCTGGAATGATCCCCATGGCGAGAAAATGCGCTTTCGTTTAAGAAATATTGATGACCTATCGGGAACAAATCTCGGAGGAAGTCAAGGACATTTCGTGCAACCGAGTACAACGTCCGGTGGACTGCTGTGACACGTCACGTCGTTCCGCACAATCTTTCCTAGCAACCAAAGTCCGATGACAAATTTACTACTGTACAGTGTATTTTGTTTATTATGGTGGCAAAATGACAGATCGATCTTTGTCTCAGAAACAGTTACAGAAAAATGAATGGTCATTTTATTTTTTTTGTTTTAAAATAGAAATCCAGAATTAAGATACAGAACATTTTCCTTCTTTGAAGTCCAAACCGGAGTGAAAATTAGAAAATGGATTTATTTATGTTTTTCTGTTTTTAATGAGAACAAACAAAAATCACGAAGCGAAAATTACCAGTAGACCTATTCCATATACAATAATATATAACACAATAATCACATTAACGAGTAAGAAAGAGAATATATGGTGATAAAATCAGTAACTTAACAAAGTAGTTCATGGACACTGGTGTTGACATATACATTGGTTATATACTGTACATAATGTTCTTGGTGCCTCATTGGATTCCTTAATTACACACAACTCAATATTTATTTAATTCCATTCTATTCTCAAGTTTATTTTTATGTATTGCTGAGTTCGATCATGTATAAATCATGTACCCTATATCGAACTCAATTCGATCATGTTATGCATGATCATCAACAATTGGATTGATCAGTTATGAGCCTATTCGTCATTGCATTGCGAAATGAAACTGAGATACACACGTTTCTAGAGCCAAGGGTTGAGACGCAGTGGAATAAAAGCAGCGGCAGTTCCTCGGATGTGCAGAAGCCTCTGAGTTCCAATGGTCGGAGCTGATGACATCATCCATGCAGTCTTCTCCTTCAGCTGCTGCTGAGGATACACAGTGAGGAATTCTGCCCTGCCCAGCAGTGCATTAGCCTGTTTGATGAGGTGACCGATGCATACCAAGTGTTTGTAAGTCCGGGACACCCTCGTGTTTTGGGTAAGTCTTACCTTTTTGCAGGGACGATACGCAGGGCGGATTTTGATTTTTCCTCTCTTGCATCTGCAGACTAGTACCAAAATGGCTAGAGTCAGCCGCTAGCTGCTACTCGCTACTGCTAGCTGCGCCCTAAAGCTGATCAACTCCGGCAGGGAATGAAACATAAATGAGAGGAGGTGTTGTGTTGACTCGGATTAAGTTTATGCTGCATTCAACAGTGTTTCCAAAGAGATCAGATACACGGTGAAAAAATATAACATGGGAGTATTTTCATTTCTACATCATCGATTCCAGCTGTAATATTCTTAAGATCAGCTCTGTGATCAGTTAGTTTAGGCGTGAATCACATTGTAGTCAACATGTTATCTTCAGGCAGGTGTCAAATCCAATCCACGATGATGGTGGCGGAAATCGGGATTCTTATGGTCCACATGTGGGCCATTTGTCCACAGCGACAATAGAAACAGAGACCTGTTAGCTACAAGTCTTCCTAATTCTACTGATCAGTCACCATGACAGTGTTTGTAGTCCAGAGTGACGCAAGGCCTTTATGATTGTCAAAAATGTTGTTATTGTGCGCAA